>NC_089459.1:2400000-3018234 GCF_026210795.1 Rhizophagus irregularis
AAATAAAATAAAATAAATATAAAATAATAAAATAATAAAATAAAATTTAAATAAAATAAAATAAGATAAATAAATTAGTCATTTAAAAAAGATCATTCACATATAATATGTATTTTTTATTGGATTTGTAATATCAATAAAAGTGCGGCTTCGGAAAAACTTATTAGGAATTTAAAAAGGGGTGTTTTTTAAATTTTTTTTTTTTTAAATTCATGATGATCATTGGCGTAATTGAATTGCTTCCCTTAAAAAAAAAACACAAGTGTTTTTAACAACATCTGATGATCTAGACCTAACTATTAATTGGTCAACTAAATTAATCTGTCAAATTTATCAATTTCAATTAGAGAACGTTAAAGAAAACGCTCATATTACAACATCTGATGTTGTAAATGATTGTGAAACAACATACAAGTATTAATTTACCAGGTACGACGAATAAAATTAGAATTTATAATAGTAAACAAATTAGCATTAGCGTATTCGGTAGAAAGCCTGATAATATTTAGATCATCCCCAAAGTATTGTAAGTATTGTACTATATATATATAATATATATATATAATATTACCTTGTATATATATATATAATATATAATATATTACCATTTTCTCAAATTATAATAAGGTTATAAGATGATTTATCCGGTCCAAAAGATACATGATACATCTAATCCAACTTGATTTAACCACGAACTTTTTATTAAAAAATAAAAAAATTGCTTAGAATTACCCGTCAATAATGTTTATAATAATTTAAAAAAATTCTAAATTTGGAAATATATAGGTAATTTGTGCATTTTTATATGGTTTTGTATAACATTAGACCTGCAAAATTTTTTAACCAATATGGCTCGGAAAAATATATCGGACAATTTTTTGCTTTATTTGTTCATAATACTTTTTTTACTATCATCACCAGGAATGTCGACGAACCTTTTTGATAACTCAAATATTTTTAGTAATCTTTTTAATTATTTGTTTTCTTTATTTCCAACAAATTATGAACACATTGGTGACAATTTATTATTATCTGGATGATTATAAATATCTCATATATCTAAACAAGTTCATTTTGCAAATCAAATACTTAATTTTGTGGATTGTTTATTATTAAATTTCTTTAAAAAGAAGTACTTGCTTCGGTTAATCCCGCAAAATCAAATATTGATATGATGCATAAGATCGTCGGTCTACAGAATATAAAAGTACTAGATATACCGCAATTTTCCGTAGTTTCAAAAGCGAAGAGGAGAATTCCGCGGAATCTTTTACGGACATCTGCGTATTCGATTTAATAATAAGGTCGGACAAAGTCTTTTTTAAGAAGATATTGTATAAAATGTTCCGAATGTTTGTCGTAAAAAGAATTGAAACTTTTTTTTTATAAACGAAAAAAAAAAATAACAAGTAATTAACTCCCGAAAAATTTATTATTTGTATATTATAACCTGTTACACAATATAAATATATATATTTTTTTTTTGTTTCCATAATATCTTTGGTGGACCTCGTCCAAAAATTTATGGGATCTTTACTTTTAATGGATGAAATGAAGTGGGATGATATTAAATTTAAACAATCCCATGTGATCTTTTGTAACATAAATAAATTATAAAGTTTTGATTTATATGCACAGACAATTAGTTTTTTCTGGTAGAATAAATATCACGCCATAATTTATTATTATATTTTAATTCCTTTTGTTCTTTTACTATACATACTCTTTTTTTTTTTTTTACCACTTTATTTAAACAATCGGAAAATCCTGAAAATCCTTTTTTTACTTTTTTTTTAAAAAATTTTTACAGAAATTTACCGGTTATGAATTAGTGAAAGGAAAAGATTGAAATTTACTGTTATAGGAAAATTTTTGTTTAAAATTTCCGGGACAGATAAAAGTCAATACGTCATTTAGATCTTATATTTATGTTAAGACATATGAAATTATATACATTTATAGTTAAAACGCGTAAATATTTTACCCATAAGAGAATGGTAAGAAAGAATTTAAAAATGTATAACCTTCGATAGTTCGATTAGGAATTTAATTTAAAATCTGGATTTAGAATTTTGTACTGATTATTGAAAAGCCTTATGATGGCATGATCGATTTTATGGTTAAATGTGGCTTTTTTATATAGAAATTACTTGGCATTTTTGTTTAATCATGAGTCAATTGAGTCATGAGAGTCATGACAAAGAAAAAAAAGTGATAATTAAGAAATTATATGTAATAAAAGTACTAAAAGGAGAAAAAAAACCGGAAAAAACCGAAATGTAAGAAAATTTCAATTTTTAATACATAGGAATGTTATTACTTTTTATTCACGTATTCATATTACTCACATGGCAAAATTATTAATTAATCACCCACATTGTATGATAAAAATCTATTCTAAAGAGAGACAATTATATATAATAAACGCATTACACTGCATTAACAACTTTTCCCCATTCATCATTATTTAAGTAGGCTTAAAAAAATACGCTTGGGAAAAAAAAATAAATAAAAACAAATAAAGTATCTCTTTTGATTTTCAATATGGTTTGACAAATTTTTTTTATGAGACAGATGTTTTGGAATATATGAATTTCTTTGATTTCTTGGGGCAAAAAATCCTTACAAGGTTAATCGGCGTAAATAAAAAGATTATAATTGTTATTTCGTAATTTTTTAAGTCTCTTACATTACATGGTCTGATAACGCCTTATTTCTTTATAAGTAATAATTTGATCAATTGAATTTGGAAAAAATCCTTTTCTTCCTTGTTATATTTGCTACTTTGTGTTTATGTTAATGACGCAGTGGCTGATTATTTTTTATGTGGAATTTCAACGATAAATTTGTACGACTAAAAAAAATTTTCTTTTACATCATTTTACTCTTACACTTGCATCTACGGTAGGAAAGAAATTTTTTTTATTACGTACATGAAAATATTTTAAAACTCGGAGAAAAAAAAAATTGATGCGGTTTCAGATGAGAATGACCAAAACCGTTTTATTACATATTTTTTTTTTTTTATTATTATTACTATTATTATTATTATTATTATTATTATTATTATTATTATTATTTTATTTTACTTTTTTTATTTTATTTTTATTTTATTTTTTTATTTTATTATTTTATAAAAATTCAAAAAAAAATAAAATAAAAATAAAAATAAAATACAATAAAAATGCTTAAAAAAAAAAAAAAAAAAAAAATTTCTTTAAAAGATACAACAATAAATTTAAAATAATTTAATTTGTATTTACATTAGTTTTTTCCTTTAGAATATAAATTTTACAAACAAAAAAAAATTTTTTTTTTTTTTTTTTAAATGACCAGTATATATTATAAACCTAAATTTATCACAGTAGTACATCCCCGAATATGTTGTTGTTACAGTCAAAAAAAACAATTCGGGCAGGGCCTTCTCCAGCTTCTTTATGAATTACTGTAAGTTCACCCATTTGTAAATGATTTAGAATTTTCCATTGTCTATATAAACTTGGCCCAACAGTTTAGCCGTTCGTATGAGCCTTTTTTTTTTTTATATTATTACATATTTCAAATTTATAATTTATATGTATATATAAAGTACATTATTTATATAAAATATATATTATTATAATTATAAATAAGAAGAAAAAAAAAAATATTAAAAATATTTAAAAATATTTTAAATATTTTTTAACTTGAAGCTTTTTTATTACTATATGCTTATTATATTTCAGACAAATTATAAATACACAATAAAAAAGGAATATAATACATACCGGCAAATTTACCATTTTCATGCATATATTAGTATAAAAAAGCGATCAAGGTTTTAAAATTAAACATACGACTAAAAATTTTTAAATTACTGATAAATAATAATAAAACTCCGTGATGCTCCCAAATTGGCTAGTCGGATCAAAACTAAAACTCTCTAATCAAGTGTGACACTAAATTTTATACAAAACAGAACTCGTTGCAAATATAAATAAGGATTGTTCCTCAAAAAAAAAATATCAATCTCTCTAAAAAAAAAAAAAAAAAATTTAATTCATTAAATTTAATGAATTAATTTTTTTTGACATTTCGTCATTTTTTTAATCTCACTAGATACTCGTGATTTTTTTTTTTCCTTTAGCCTTTAAAAAAGTCTCAAAAGTTCAACACTCGGTTGTTAAAATATTATCTTATAAATATCGTTCTCTCTAAAAAAAAAAAAAAAGAAAAAAAAACATATATATATATATATATATATATATATAAAATAAAATAACAATAAATATAAAATACCTTCTTTCTTTCTTTCTTTAAGAGAAACTTTTTTTTTTTTTTATTCCTCGTTAACAAATAGTTTTTGTCGTTTAATAGCATACATACAGTCTATAATCCATAATCCATTATTCATTCTCTTTTTTTTTTTCGTTTTATAACCTGTTAAAAAAAAAAATAAATAAAACAAAATATATAAAGTCTACACAATGTATCCTCAGATGAGACACTATACCATTTATACTGGAGAACAAAGATATTCGCCTGCTCCAGTCTCTCCTCCACCTTCACCACCAAAGTCTGACAGCATCTGGCCAACAATGAAAGGTAACGAACCTTATCCTTACAACAACTCCAAGGAAACTTTACACAAGTCCAATGTGGTTCATCCTTCGACACCAAACTTGAATTATGGCCCTTATCCCTACAATTCTTCTAGAGCGATATCCCATTCAAATCACGTGAAACAAAATTATTATGTTGATCACATGAAAACGATTGAAAGTTGGAGGCAACATTCGATGATAAACAACGATATTAATGATGATAATAAAGAAGAAGTTACCGAAATTTTACAAACTGAAACCAAAAAGTTATCTAGGATGAGCATAGATTTTATGTTGGATAATTCATGTGATGAATATGAAAATTTATCATCATCATCATCATCATCTACAACACCTGAATTTGGTAAGGAAATTGATCGTAGGGTTTATGCTGGTAGAAAACGAAGATGTCGTAAAAATCCTTATCCAATGAGAGCACCATCTAAAGATGCTCCAGGAATTAATCTTAAGGTAGATGTTTATACTCCAGTTATGAAAGATCCTGCTGCAATCTTACGCAGCAATGACACTTCTGCCGCTACGTCACCTACTGATTCAGTAGATTCCCGTCAATTTTCTAAAAACCAAATGTCATCAACAACATCCGTTCCACAATTCTCACCCATTTCTTTGGTTGAATCCAACAATGAATCAGATAGGAAGTCAAACGTTTCCTTAAAGATTAAGGAGAAATCATCGGGAAGAAGACGTCATCACAAAGAAGCTAGAGTGAAACGTTCTGGTGTCATCAAACCTGAACGAAAGAGAAAGGGAAATAGTTTGGCCAGGGTAATGACAGATAGAGGACTTTTGGAATCGATTTTTAATACTGATATCACTTCAACTGACATCAAATCGGTTAGAATACCTCCCCCACCACCAATGCGACATGATGAATTATTAAGTGTCATCAAAGAATTGAATATAGATCACAGTATCTTGGATAATTATACTCCAGATATCACTTGGAAAGGACAACCTCTTAATATCGCTCATTTACCTCATTATAGTGAACTACATGAGATTGAAGCAAAAGTAGTTTCAATATTACGCCTTACTCCAGTACAATATTTAACTGGAAAGCATACACTTGTTTCTGCTGCTAGAAGATATGTCCAAAGGGCCTTACCATTCAAGAAAAGTGATGCACAGAAACTTTTGCGCATCGATGTAAATAAAGCAAGTAAGCTTTGGGAATTCTTTCGTCAAGTCAAATGGATTTAAAGGTGACAATGATATCATTGTTATAGAACATCTTTATTTATTATGGATTGATAATTATTGGCAAAATCTCAAACAAAAAATTTTATAAATATGCTTATAAATACAATGAGTCGTTCCCATTTATTATTATTGTTTTTTTTTTTCAAAGAAACTGAATTTCATTATATTATTTGTAAATAATTTTTTTTTATTGCATAAATTTTAGATTTTCTTTCTTTTTTTTTCTTTCTTGATCATTTTTTTTTTATAAATTTTATTTTGTGAATAGATCTTTTTTTTTTTTTCTGTTACAAACGTAAACGTTTTACACAATTTTAAACGTTTATTTTCCCCTTTTTTTTTCCTTACCCAAATGCATTTTTATGTTTTCAATAACTTTTGTAAATACGAACGAAATTTCAACGGCTGTAATCGCGTAACTAATTGTAATTCGTGGGCAAACATATGCGTATAAATATTTTAAATTAATATAATTAACACGACTATTAAAATAGATTGATTAGAAAAAAAATTCGCCTTAACGATTTAATTTCGAAAACTTTCATCAATACGCTAAACTTCGATTTTAATAATAGTATGATTAAGATTAAGTAATTTATTTCTTTTTTTTTTTCGTTAAAAAGATAGTAATTTACTTTGTCAAAAAAAAACAAAAACAACAACAAAACAAACAAAATGGTTATTCTATGGAATCTCAATTTTTTCAAAAAAATAATAAAGTAATTTTTTTTTTTAAAAAAAAAATAATTATTATAATTTCTCTTAAAGAAGTTAAAGAAGCGAGTATTGCTAAGCGAGCGTTTCTAAATATTGCTATTTTCCTTTAAAGAGACTTGTAAATATTGTTAAAGAACCTTGTAAATATTGATAAAGAGCCTTTGTAAATATTGTTAAAGAACCTTGTAAATATTGTTAAAGAGCCTTGCAAATATTGTTAAAGAACCTTGTAAATATTGTTAAAGAGCCTTGTAAATATTGTTTCTTTTGCTATCTTCCTTTAAAGAGCCTGATAAATATTGCTGTTTTCCTTTAAAGAGCCAGTAAATATTTGTTTCTTTAAAGAGCCTGATAAATATTGCTATTTTCCTTTAAAGAGCCGGTAAATATTTGTTTCTTTAAAGAGACTGGTAAATATTGCTATTTTTCTTTAAAGTGCTTGGCAAATATTGCTATTTTCCTTTAAAGAGCCGGTAAAGAGCCCGGTAAATATTGTTAAATGTTTCCCTGATCGATAGATACTGTTAACGTTACTCTTAACGTTACTCTTGGCAGCATATCCCTGATCGATAGTTTTACTCTTGGCAAAATATTGTTCTGATCGAATACTGTTAATGTTACTCTTGGCAAAATATTTTGTTCTGATCAATAAATGTTCCCCTAACTGAACTGATAGATACCATAGATATCATATAGATACAATAGTTACAATAGTTACATAGTTACAATAGTTACAACTTACAATAGATACCATCAAAAATTTCGAATTCAAAAAGATTTATTAACCTTAATTAAAAATAAGAATAAGTTTTGAATGGTTATACACTTTGATATATTTCCTTAAAGATAATAATCATTCGAGCTGCGTCGTTCACATGACAATTGGCTTCGGTTCCATAAAAGTACAATGATATAAGGTATAAAATAAAATTCTCCGATTATTATATCATTTCACCTAATTATAAACATGTATTTATCACATTTTCGGACATTTGTCTTTTTTTATAAATGTCTTTGCATTCAACTCGCATTTTTTAATTTTAAGAAGCATTTTTTAAATTATTTTATTTATTTATATAATGTCGGCCATGCATTTTGCATTAATGAAATTTAAACATCAACCCTAAAAAAAGTATTTTAACATTTCATCTTTATAATAATAATAAAAAAATTAAGATTTTCAAAGTCAAATTTTTTCTTAAATTTCTTTTTTTGGTTTAAAGTGTTTTTTATTGTAATAATAATAATAATATTTTTTTTTTTGTGGTGTTGTTCCAAGTAAACATAATATGTAAAATTTATAAAATGTGGAACACTTATCTTGCATATACTTTTTTTATGAAACAAAAAAATATTGGTTTATAATCGATATTTAATATAACTCAAAAAAAAAATATTATTAATAATTGTTAATTGGAAATATAAAAAATCCTTCTGGGCCAGGTTTGTGTTTATTTTTATTTATTTTACGCCCGATTTGATATATATAATTGGACAAATGATACTTTGCATGATTTTTAAGTTTTTATTTTATTTTATTTTTTTTTTGTTAAAAATAGAAAAATGTTTTTTTTTTTTTGAAAGGCTTATTAGGAAATGTTAATTTAATTACAATATTGGTCAAAACAACTAAATATTTCACAACAATCATTGGCCTTTAAGTAAACAAAAAGTAAAAATAAATATATATGCGAAAATATACGAAATATGTGAAATACGCGTATAAAAAGGAAATGCATTAAATTAAACCCGGATCAAGCGAACGTTTACCGTAATTTCCATATGTCAGACATTGGATCTTCATTTTATTTATTGCATTACAGTACATTTTTGAACCCTGCGGGATTTCGTTGATCTCAACCAAACACTATTTTTAAACCTTTATTTTTTTTCATACACCACAGAAAAAAAAAAAATAATTTAATTACTTTATACTGTAAGTAGATGATCAAACTATCTCTGAAAACAAATGCTTTTTTTTTTTAAAGTTTTTGTAAATCTTTTTTTAAAAAAATCACAATAAAAGTCATATTGCATATATGTTTGAACGAACGGGGACCGGCATATTACCGGTAATGCATATCAATGTCTCACTAAAATAAAAAGGTACATTCGTGATTTGATATTAATTAATCTCAAAATTTTTGCATTACTTACGCAAGTTTAA
Source organism: Rhizophagus irregularis (assembly GCF_026210795.1). NCBI lineage: Eukaryota > Fungi > Glomeromycota > Glomeromycetes > Glomerales > Glomeraceae > Rhizophagus > Rhizophagus irregularis. The sequence continues at coordinate 2,408,692 of NC_089459.1, forward strand.
CCTATAAATTGTTTTCTTTGCGTCACATTCACAATAATTAATTGCCATTACTTAATTGATTTTTATAATGCAACATTCCAATTAGAAAGTTTCATTTACTTGAACGGGTAATATTTTTTTCTCGAAAAAAAAAAAAAATTTTAATATGCAAATCATTTCTTCTGTTATCTACTTGTACATTGAGAAGAACATTTATCTTATATAAAATGGGTTAACTGGGAGGATGTGCATGAATGTGAAATGTGATAAATAAAATGCATAAAAAAAAATTACAATTAACTAAATTCATTTATTTCGAACCAATTAATTCTTTCTCTTTTTTTCTTTTATCATTTATTTGGATCTTTACATATTTCGTATTTTACGTATTTTACGTATTTTACATATTTTACGTATTTTACGTATTTTACATATTTTATGTATTTTACGTATTTCGTATTTTACATATTTTTACGTATTTTATGTATTTTACGTATTTCGTATTTTTTTACTTATTTTACATATTTACATATATTTACGTGTAAAAATATAAAATTATCATTCTTACTTATAAATGTTTATCAAAGTCATTTTCAATATATAAATACATATTTTTTCATAACAAAACGTGAAATTTTTATGCAATTTCTACTACATTCAGCCAAAAGGAAAATAAATATTTAAATTAAAAAACAAGTCCTTGCATAAATTCAATCAAGATTACCGAAATACAATTAGTCAATAAAATAAGATTTAAGGTATTTAAGATGCATGAGACTTGCTTAATTTAATATAAATATCAACGAATTTAAATGAATGAAATTTAATACCGTATTATAATCAGTCCAACGCGTTGTTTCCATATGCAAAAGATTTATAAACAATCCGTAATTAGTTTTCTTTCTAGCAAATTGAACGCGACATTATTTTTTTTTTCATGAATTTATTTGGTAAGTAATATAAATAATATAACGAACATAATCAGGGGAAGAATTCAGGTAAACCAAGGTTTCGAAATAATTTTTATGCATAACGTTAAAAAAAAAAAAAAAAAAAAAAAGATCTACGTTGTAAAACTCCGAAAATACATCAAATAATCACGTCATAAGATCACGTGATCAATAAAGTTTATGATACAATCGGGGATATGAATTGCCTAATCAGGATAAACATATATCCGCAAAGTTTTACAAATCAATTTGTCACGCCACCTTAGGAACTCACTTATTCTCTACGATGGTTTGTTTCTCTTGTTAATAAAAATAATTAGACGGACACTACCGTTCCCACGGTTCACGGTTTATTCCGAAAATTTGTATTTAATTCACTTAAAAAGAAGATAATTATATGTGAATACTTTTCGCAAATAAAGTAATGAAGATTAGCAACAATTACAGGAGCGGGTCTGATCATCTTTTTTCTTTCACTAATTAGGTTGGTTCTTTTAAAGAAACTTTTGTTAATAAATAATAATAATAATGATAATGATAATAATAATAATAATAATAATAAAATAATAATAATAATAATAAAATGTAAAGCTGTAACAAGTTTAAAATGTAACAAAGTTTCATATCGTAAAAAAAAAAAAAAAATAATTTTATAAATAAAATAAAATAAAATAAATGAAAAAATGGGATGATCTGGCAAAATTTTTGTTGGGGAAATTAACGCGCCGAAAATAAACAAAATTGGTCATAAGTTCCAATAATAAATATAAACAAAGGAAATATATTATATGTATTATATTGATTATATGTCGCAGTTAATGACTGCGCTAATTATATCATTATCTAAAGGTTAAAAATGTTATTATTTCCAATTCCGAATTGGTAATTGTTTATAATAATAAAAAAAAAAAAATTCTATTTTCATTGACTGGAATTTATGGAATAAAAAAAGCGCATTGAAAAAATCGACTGCGTAATGTATATCCTCATACCAAAACGGCAAATTTTTTATTCGAATGTTTTAAAATTTTTTTTTAAATTATTTTGGGAATTATTATAAAAAAAAAAAATTGGTTCTCTTTGACCTTTTTCTTTCGAAAAGAACAAAAAAAAATGCTTTTATTCGGTTAGATTGGGCAGGGTAACTTTTTACGCCATTTCTACTTTTGTTTCTATGGAAAAATTATAAATTTCTTATTAATTCGAAACGGTATTTGCCGGTTTTTCATGGTTTTTCATTGTGAGTCAATGGGAATTTGACAAATAATTCGTAAATTTCCGCAGTAGAGAATCAAATCTCCATATCTTACCAATTCATTGACGAATCTTCTAGTTAAATGATTTTTAGCTCGGTGTAATTCAAAAAAAAAAATTTTTTTTTTATATTATAATATAGAATTCCTTTTAAAGATATAAATATTTCAAAAATGAACTTTTTTTTTTTTTTCGAAATGTCACAAACTTCTCACACCGAATTTATTATTCACATGTATGTTATGTGAATGGCGATCTTAATGTATTTTTATTATAGACATATAAATAATTTAAATAATTTTAGGTATTTTATATAAAAAAATTTTTTTATTATTATTTTAAATAGAAAAATCTTTTTTTAATAATCCAATTTATATTACAATTAAAATAAAATATAAAAAAAAAAATAATAATTGCGTTCAAATATAAATAAAGCAGATGAAATGATTTTTTTTTTAAAGAGAATTCGGAAAGCAAAAAAAAAAAAAAAAAAAGACAAAAAATCTTGACTCATATAAAAAAAATAATTTGTCATTTTCCGCATTAATTTAATTTATTTACAATAAATATTATAATATATTACACACATATTATATATATTCATATATTATTATAATAATAATAATATACTATATACACTGTATTATATATTGTATTACATATATACAAAGTTAAAAAAAAAAATTTTTTTTTCTTGGCATATTGAATTTTAAAGTAATAATCCATATTACAATAGAAATTTCGTAATTTCTTAAAATAAACATTGATTATTTCTTTTTTAATTTAATCGGATATAAATTATCATAACTCCGAAATTTCCCTCATACAATCATATATAAACAACGCGCAAAGGTACCATTCTTTCTTGTCATAAAAAACCTAAAAAAAAAAAAAAAAATTTTTTTTTCGTTTTTTACTAAAAAAAAAAAATAAATAAAACAACCCACTAAAAAAATAATAATTTTTTATTTTTTATCAAAAGAAAGAATGTCCTCAAATTTATTAATGCAAGTTCCTATTACTACTACTAAGGGCGCCAAATTTGCGCCACCACTTTCACCACCTTTATCTCCAGATTCAAATATTTTTAAAAATTCGGAATCATCATCACCGTCATCATCATCATCATCATCATTGTCTAATATTATAAATGAAGTTGAACATGTCGAGATTATTTCCAATAAACCAAAACCAAAAAATAAATATAGAATGAGACTTTGTGATGCTCCTCCGGAATTACTGGAAATGATAAAACGTTCAGAAATGAAGAATGAAAAGTCTTTACCGGAAAAATCTATCACTTCTAATACCGTTGTAAAGACCGTTTCAACATCAACTATAACAAATAATTCAAGTTTTCATAAAATTATTACCTCTGATGAAAAAAGGCACAGATTTAGAAAGAATCCTTATCCAAAGAAAGCTCCTTCTAAATCATCTCCTGGGATCACCCTTCAAGTGGATGTTTACACGACACTTAAAGAAGATCCAAAAGCTTTATTGAGAAGAAGTGATTCATCAACAACATCCTCAATTTCATCTAGTAGTTCCTTTTTATCATCATTCAATGATAGTTCATCAGGTACAGAAAGTTCTCCACCACAATCACCACAACGTTCTTCATCAAAGAAACAAATCACTAAAACTAAAACAAAAACGAAACGAACAAAACCAATTATATCTGAAAGAAAACGTAAAGGTAACAGTCTCGCTAGAGTTATGGCAGATCGTGGTCTCTTAGAATCAACCTTAACTCCTATAGTTGTAGCAGGAGAAATTAAACCAATTCGTATACCACCACCTCCACCAATGCAATTTGATGAATTAATGAAAAATATTGAACAACTAAATCTTGATTTAACTGTACTTCAACGTATAAACCCAAAAATCAGTTGGAAAGGACAACCTTTATCCATCTTGCATTTACCTCATTATAATTCATTACATTCAAAAGAAGCTCACGTAGCTTCAACTTTAAGACTTACTCCTGTTCAATATTTAACAGCCAAACACACATTAATTTCATCTGCAAGGAGGTATGTACAAAAATCACTTCCGTTCCGTAAGAGTGATGCACAGAAACTTCTTAGAATAGATGTTAATAAAGCAAGTAAACTCTGGGAATTTTTTATGCAAGTAAAATGGATTTAATTAATTTAAGATTGTGTTATCATATAATGAAACGTTGAAAAAAAAAAAAAAAAAATAATAGATACTTATAAATATGCTTAGAATAAAAAAAATTTAATAATATTCTTGTGTAACTTTTTATATACATCCCCCTATCATCATCCCTATTTTCTCTTTTTTTTTTTTTTTTTAATCTTCTTTTCCCCACTCATGGTATCTTATAAGCCACACACATACATTAAATGAGCAAACATACATTATTAAATGAAAATAATAAAAAGATTTTTAATTTAAACAAATTGTAAATATATAATTACATAGATTTTCTCTCTTACTTCTTATTATGGAAATTGATTCTTACTTTAACATTTTTTTCTTTTTTTTTCCTTTTCTTCTTTTCTTCTTTATATTTTCTCATTGTAAAATTCATGATGAAAAATATCATCGGTATAGATCCGAATCAATAAATTAAAAAAAAAGGGTTAAGCATTTTTTTTTTTTGTGCCTACTTACATACTTACATACTGCGTAAAATAATGAATTTTTCTCACGCTCATTAACTTCCTGCAATAGGATGTGCATTTGGTTTATTATTATTAAAAATTTATAATAAGTTAAAATACGCATTTAAAAAGGATTAATTTAAAGTTATATCGGTTTTATTGAGGAAAAAATCGTAAATTGAAAAAAAAAATCAATGAAATTTCACCATTTTTGTTAAATTAAGTTAAATGATTATTATGCTGAAATCTCTCCAAATTTCTCGAAATTCTATTTATGCATTAATTGTCTTGCATTTGATAAAATTGTGAAATTCACAGAGCATCGCATTATCTCTCTCTTGATAATCTCATAATACTGCGGACTAAAATAGAAAATAAATTATTTTATTTTATTTATATAAAAACAGGCAAATATCCTAATGGATAAATTAATTATCTCTTTTGGTATCAATGATCATCATTTTACTTCTTTTTGAAGTTCGGTTTCGAATTTACTTTTTGTTCATTTCATTGACTTTATTGGTATGGATTATGTTTGTGGTAGTTGTCCTTTGTTTGTCAAAAACAAGTCAGAAAATCAAAAAGAAACGTTTGGTGTAAAAAAAAGTTTTTTTTTTAGTTTTTTTTTTTTATACGTTCTTTGTGTTTTTTCTTCTTATTTCTCATTTCTCATTTTAATTTTTATTGTTATTTTTATTTTTTTGATTTATGCAAATTTAGTAACTTGTTTACATTTTAATAAAAGTCATTTTACTTGGCGATTTTCAATACTTGGCAAAAATTTTTAACGAATATTTTTTATTCATTAGATTCTTAAAAATAATTATACATTAAAATGATGGATGTACGGCTTTTCCGTACTTTTGCATTTCATAAACATTTTTAAACGGTTATATTAAAATTAAAAATATTTACGAACGATTTATTTTTTTGGCTAAAAATTGGGCGCAGTGATAAAATCGCCATTTAATAAAAAAAAAAAAAAGAAAAAAATAGATTAAGATGATAATTCATCACCTTTGATAATTATTATAATTATTCATAAAAAGAAAAAAGTGACACAATCTTATCAATTTTTTTTTTTTTTTTTATTAAAAAGAAAAAAATAATTATTATATATTTTTAATTACCGGAATCTTACATTTGCATACTTTTTGACCCGTAATTTTCACCGCATAATTTTTAAATGAATTCGTTAGTTTGAGGTTCAACAAATTTTTGAATTAATCCGTTAAAAAAAAAAGATTTTTCTTTTAAGGAATATTTATTTATTTATTTATTTATATTAAGAAAAAAATGTATTGTCTTTTTATAAAAAGTTCATTTAATAAAATCTTTTTTCTTTATAATATTTACTTTTTTTTTTTTTTTTTTTTTTCTTCGAATTAGAAAGGAAATTATTTTAGGAAGGTTTCATTGAAACAAAATGTAGATCCATATTTATTTTTATTTAATCTAATTTTCGTCTTGGCATACAATAACACTATAAGCATTTACAGCCAAACAGCCATAATCTATAATAATCTAAATTTTCATCTTTTTGGGATTCGTACCATGATATCCTTTGTTCTTAATTTGAAATAATAATAAAAAAAAAAAGGATATCATTGATAATCCAAAGAAATCATCAGTTTTATTTTAGTTGAAATCGGAAAATAAATTTTTAAGGATTATTCTAACGTTATTTTACTTGGTAATTATTATTTATAGGTTTCACCAAATTATTAATCAATAATTAGGGTAGGTATACCTGACCCCAAAAAAAAATGATCATTATTACATTTTACTATTATTAATTATTAATTAAAAATTATTATCTATGATCATGTGACCCCCATATAGAATGAATTCATTCTAATAAAAAAAAAATATATTTTTTTTAAAAAAAAATTAAATAAAAAAAGAAAACTTTTTACCCTTCTAAATTTAGCATTTTCATTAAAGAACAATCCGATATTTTTTATTTTATATCATTCCTATAATTGAATAAATTATATTAAAAAAAAAAAAAAAAGGCGTAATTTTTTTTTTTTGTTTCGGCGTGAAACAATTCATAAACAAACAAAAAAGAATTGTTTCGTCCTTTTTTTTTCATTCATGAAAGAAAGAGGAATTTTACACATGTTAATTAAGTGATAATCGAATGATAACTAATCTAAACAATGACTTTTCTTTCTAAAAAATTTATAATTATTTAAACGAACGCGATTCTATACGTAGCTTAGTTAATAACAGAAACAATAATTTACTGCGTATAACATTTTTTTCTATCCGTCGTACCAACTACTATTTGCGAATACAATAAGAGATGTATCATGCAATTACGTAGTTTACGAATAAATGCTAATCAGATATATAAATTCTTTTTATTACCGCAGTTTTTTTTTAAAGTTTGACATTAAAAAGTGTTTACATTGGGCGTTTACATAACAACATTTACACTTAACATTATAACATTACAACAATTACCAACAAGTTTATAATTGTTCTTTCCCGCCATTTAGAATTCTTTTTTCCGAAGTAAATTCTAACCAAATAAATCATTGATAAACTTCCATAAACGTTTTAGCCTAATAATTCTTTAATAATGCCAATGACTATCGCTGACCTTTTTTTATTTTCTTTAAAAAAAAAAAAACTTTTACTTTAAAAAGAAACGAATTCGTTCTTTATGGAAAGAAATATCTTTTTAGAAAAAAAAAAAACTTGAAACATAACCTGATTATCAAAGAATTACGGAATTTCGGAATAAAAAATTTCCTTAAAAGTTCAATCAAACCAATAAATATTTATTTATTATTTCAAGAATCTTTCAAGATTATTTTTATTTATTAAAAATTCATTAATAATTATAATTATTAAATCAAAACGAGAGAAAACATGTTCAAATACGTATTCTCATTTTAACAATCAAAAATTTTTCATTGAAAAAATTGCTTAAAGTAAATAATTTCATTCAAAATGGTTGGATGTAACATTATCGGATGATTGTTTAAATGATGGTTATCTCCTAAAATGAGTAAAACAAAGTAATTTAAATTTAGGAACTCGGTTATTATTATATTATGGTAATCAGGAGAATCAAATGATATTTAATAAAGAAATTTTCATGCAATTTTTTAAGTCCGAAAATTAATTCCGATAAGCTTATATCATCTTTTTTTTTTAAAGTTACTTTTTTTTTTGGTGTAAATAATTATCGATCAAAAGGTAAAACGTGTATTTTTTTATTTTTTACTCGGTAAATTTTATTCCGTTTGACAAATTGACAAAGTTTGACAAAGAGTGTTAAACGACATTGGCTAGTGGTTCTAATGAGTGCAGCAGGTAAATCATATGATTCAAATGTGTTAATGTGTTAAAATGCGCCACCCTTCCCTTTTATTCCTTATAAGTGTATTAAATACCATAAATATACACTCTTCTTTATCGGGTTTTAAAAAGTCCCGAGGGGCTTTTTTTATTATTGAGATACGTTTCATCCGTTCCTCTTATCATTGAAAAAAAAAATATTATTATTATGGTTTAATCGAGTCAAGTAACAACAACATATTTTTATATCGTACGAGAAATATATTTGCATTTTGCATTTTTTTATTTTCTTAAAGAGAAAATTTGTTTATTTTTCAAACTCTTTTTAGTTAATAAAATTATTATTATAGCTATTATTATAGTTATTTATAAGGAGAATGAAAAAAATGTTTGTTTTCGTAATATTTTGATTTTTAAATTAGTACATTTTTTTTTTTTTTACTATGATTCATCATTGTAAAATAAACTTAATTTTCTAAAATTTAATTGGTTAAAGAAAAAACTTGTCCATATTATTAAATAATAATAGTAATATAATAAAAAACAACCGAATTTATTATTTTTATTTTTTTTTTTGAAACAAGATAAATATCTAGTATCTTAATATATATAAGTTTTTTTTTTTATTATAATGATTAAGGTTAGAATCCGATCCAGGGTTATTATTTTTTTAAAAAAAAATTTTTTTTTTTAAAAAATAGAAATAAAAAAGAAAAAAGGGTGGCGGTGAAAAGGTGGCAAATGTATTCCATAAATGTATTACAAAAGGTTTTATTTCCTTTTGATTCCCATTTTATTTATATTATTATTATTATCATTTGACTAATTTTTATTCTATTTTTTTTATCTTATCTTTTTTCATTCTTTCTTTCTATTGAAGAAGTTAAAAAAGCCTTTTACTTACAATAAAGACATTTTTTAATACATGCGTCAGAAAAAAAAAAAAAAAAAGTGTAATAATAATTACTATTTATGCATAACGGCGTCGTCTTATTAAAATTGAATAAATCTAATATAACCAAAAATGCGTTCATTCTTTTTTAAAATTCCGTACAGAAAAAAAAAGCGAATGATAAAAAAAAATTTCGTAAATAAAACCTATAAATTCCTCATTGAAGATATAAAAAAGGTTATATTTTTTTATGTAAGGGTCCAAATATATCTTTTTAATTATAATAACCATATTTTTACAATTGATGTCCTCCACGATTGTATAACAACAAAAAAAAAAATTGAAATGTTGAAGATCACTGACTAATTTTGTAAATATTTTTTCATTTGCGGGAAAAATTAAAATGAGAAAAAAAAATTTTTTCTTTTTATTAGATTGGTTCGATTTAAATGGTTGAATGACGGAAAAAAGTCTCACAATCTTTTTTATAGTAATTATTCGCTCTTTTTGATTACCAAAATTACTAAAAGAAAAAAAAATATATAAATTTTTTTTTTAAAATTTAAATTTAATAATAATATTTAGTGAGATATTATGAATGATATGTCCCCTGTTACATTCTTTAAAAGAAACGCACGCCATGTAAACAAAAATTAAAATTGTTTTTCTTATACGAATAGAATGTGTAAACAGTAAAACATTTTCTGTATGATACAAATTGATGTGCAACATTATTTCTATTGTGATTTACCATCAAAAAATAATAATAATAATAATAATAAAACAGTGAAAAAGATCGATAAAATCAGATCATCAACAATAACTCCTGCTTATAATTACGTATGTTTACATGTATTTTATGTATTTTTCAAAACAATTTTTAATAATCTCTTTTTTTTAAAAAAAAATATTCATGCATTTGAATGTATTATTTTATTATTATTTTGAATATGGTTTGAAAACAGATAATCTTTTTTTTTAAAAAAAAAAATCGCATCACAAAGTACACGAAATAATTATTATTATTAGTAGTCTCCAGAACTACCTGCTTTGTAAGCTCAGTTTTAATAGGACCTTTTTTGAATTGACGAAAGACCAACGAATAACGATTATGTACAAATCTTATCAAAAATGTTTTAATTTGACATAAATATAGACGAATGTAGACGCGAAAAAAAAAAAATATTTATCGGATACTTCCAAATTAGGAAATGTTTTTTTTTTGTATTATTTCGAAAGTAATTGAATCAATAGTGTACACGATTCATAATTATATATTGATTTATTTGATTTGGTTCAAATAGTTAAATAAATTATAATATCTTCGGTTAATAAAATCTTCGTTGATTCGGTCAATATCATTAATAGCATTTAACATTGAATAATAGTAATCTTCGTTGATTCGGTTCAAATAGTTTGAAATAACATTAAAATAACATACTAATCTTCGTTATATACGTTATAAATATATATTAAACAGGAACTAATTTGCAAAGTTTATTCTTAAATAAAAGTTGTACCATTGACACAAACAAAAACAAAAAAAACATGATTATATAACTCAAACCGTTTACTTTTTTTTTGTAAAACCTAAAATTTGTACCAATTAAAAAGCATTTAATGTACCGCAGTAACAATGCTATAATGGCGTGAGAATAATAAATGCATCCAAATTATATAAAATTAAAATTTTGTTGATCGAATAGCAAGTTTATTTAAAGTCATACCACATTTTTGTATTGGGCGAATTAGGAAGAGTACCAGGATCTAATAATAATTTTATTATTGAGTTCCCTTAATGCCACGTTCCTTTATATTCTTTATAGACGCATGAAATGTGTGACCGAACTACTTCCTAAAATATCTTCCAAACAGAATAAAAGAAAAATGCATAACCTAATAAACAACAACGGTAATTTGATTTAGGGATAAAATTGTTGAAAATCTTTTAATCACGTGAAATTAGGTTTTTCAAAGTGATATCATCATTTTGCAATAGATTTTTTTCTCCCTGTACGAAGGCGGTTTGGCGCATTTTAATAGGGTCATATTGATGAACTTTTTTAACTTGTTTACAAAATATTTTTATAACATGTGACCTATATATCATGTAATCCGATTTAAAAAAATTTTGAACCTTTCGTTCATTCTAATGTAATGAATTTTTTTTTTTCATGGGGAGGACAGATGGGGTTGGTTCGTGGATGATAATACAAAGAAAAATGAATTTCTTAATTCGCCTTTTGGTTAAAAAAAAGAAAAATGAATATGCATATTTAAGTATAATAATGCAACATTCACACAGAAATCACAGAAATCACAGAAATCAACAGCATTTACTTAAATGGTGTTACGATGATCATTTAATTATATATTTTCCTTGTTCAAAAAGAAGTAATTTCAATAAAAAAGATTCGATGATTATAAAATTGCATAATTTTTTCTTATCAATTAGTAACATTACTCAAAAATTACTAATCATTGATAAATAAAGTTAACTAGATCAACCAAAAAAGGTTTATTACATTTTGAAGATGTAGTATTTTTTTTTTTGTGTATAAAGTTTTTATTATATGAAGTTGGGGAGATTTAAAAAAGATTAAAAAGATTAAAAGAACTTGAAATGAATTAAATGTGGGAGTAATTGTTAATTGATGTAGTTGATTGTGTTATTTATTCCTATTTGAAAACGAATAGTTTGGTAAATAATAAGCAAACCATATGAAAGACCATATGGAAATCAAAGCATTGGTTACCACTTTTGGTATATAAACTAAAAAAAAAAAATGTCCGGTGATGCGTAATGTGACACGTAGTGTGATTGCGTGATGGAACTGCATACTTTTAATGGCTCCGGCGCAGTTAACGAAAAAAAAATCATAAAAAAATTACTGCGCCATTTGAATAAATTAATGACGAGATTATTGTAATTTTTTTTTCAACGGCGTTATATGTTCCTTTGCATAACATTGCATATAAAAAAATAATTGATATTTCCGAAATTAAATAATAAATACGGCTAATCACTTTTCCCTAGAAATTATTTGTTGAATGAAATGATGGGCCGATTAAAATATCCATCCCCTGAATAATTTCAAGGAACCTCAATAAAACAAAAAGTATTTCTATGCTTATAATTATTATTACATGAAAATAAAAGAAAGATGATTTCGTTCGCATGAATATTTTTTTTTTTTCGTTTATTAAAAAAATATAAGGCTTCTTTGGTCATTGCGCCTGTGCGTAGTAGTGATAAGACATTCGTTACTTTCTATGGAAAAATGGCAATTTTTATGTAACTTATAAAACCAGAAATTTTTGTGGCTTATTGTTTCGTTACGATTTATCATTGGATTTAGAAATATCGAATTTCGGTGATTGCCAGTTGCAATTTAAATTTTTAATTATTATTATGACATCATTAAATTTGAATAATTTTATTTAATTTAATTTAAAAAATCATGTTTGATTTTTTGAAAAAAAGAGGGGGCTTACATTTTTAAATTATATATAGCCAAGAAATCATCCAGATCTTCGAATTGGCATAATAATTACAAATCAAGCAGGTGATAATGTATGAGGGAACAAAAAAAAGAAACTTAATTAACAATCTTTTTTTTAAAAAAAAAAATTTTAAAAAAAAATAAATAAATAAATAAATAAAAAAATAAATAAGAATAAAAAAAAAAATTTAATTGAAACCCTTTAAAAGTTAACAAAAGTTAACAATTCAAAAAAAAAAAAATGTTACAATTTTTTTAATTTTTTTTTTATTTATTTTTTCTATTTTTTTTATTTTTTTATTTTTTTTTCTCTTTTTTCTCTTTTTTCTCTTTAAGAAAATAGAATTTCTTTAACAATCAAGAGGTAATTACATGTTGTGCTTTCTTATAACGCATTGAGCAACCAAAAATGGACGATCTATTTATAACATAGAAATTTAGAATTAGAACGACTCAAAAACTTGAAAAAACCAAGAATTCCCTGGTAAATTCTTGAAATTATTTCAAAATTCGAATAAACCATTGTAATGAAATAATTTACTAATTAGAATGATAAAAACCGATTCACAAAAATATTCTTTTTTAATTAACCAAATATTTTTTTTTACTTGAATGATAAATTTTTTTTTGAAAACCTTTTTTTTTTTATTACGTTTTAATAATTGTTACGGAATGTATAAATTATAATAATCATTTATAAACACAAACAATACTTTGAGGAGTTATTGGCATTTTAATAATTTCATGTTTATTATTACAAATGATTTCAATCATATGGATTTAGTAAAATTATAATAAGTGATAATAATATTATTTTAAACATGACATGAATCGTCAAAACCATCTTTTTTTTTTAAAATGACCACAATATAAATAAATTTATTTTAAAAAATAATTTTTTTACAATAAGTAATATATTTAGAAATTGAATGAGTAATATAAAATAAATATATATAATAAAATTAAATAAAATCGACTTGATATAGAAAATTACTTTATTTATGTTGCAGATTAGCACTAGCTAAATTTCCATTCAACTCAAAAAAAAAAAAAAAAATATTTTTTTTTTAAAACATTTTTTTTCCTTCTGAATTGTTTCTTCGCTGGAACATTTTTTTTTTGTTATTCATTTTAGCAATACTTAATTTAAATTTTTTATTGTAAGGGGGAAGGGGAGTACAATAAAAAAAAATTTTTTTTTTATTATTATTATTTCAATCCAATATATATAATTATTTATGATATCATTATATAAAATCGGAACTAAATTATCCATTTTTTTTTTTATTTAATTACTTGAAAAAAAAGTATTTATATTTAAAGAGCTTAGTAACCTGACCACGTTTTTTTTTTAAAAAAAAATATATATAAAATTTTTTTTTTTTTTGAAAAAAAACAAATAAATTATTTTTTTTCCTCCTTTTTTAACCCCCTCTTTAATATCGATATATCTTATCAATTCTTTATTTTTTTTTCATAAAGAAAAAATTTATTTTCTTCTTCGAATTTATCGTCATTATTGTAAATTATTAAAAAAAAAAAACTTTTCTTACCTTTTTTTTTTTTTTTTTTGTTAAAAAAGAATTAAAATAAAGTTTCTTTACATAGTTAACATATTTAGTAAAACATAAAACCAAAACAATTAAAAACTATTTTCCTTGAAATCCGATTTTAGTTTTATTTTTATCGGAGTACATTATAATCATTCCGAATTCATTTACTATATAAACAACAGTTTTTTTTTTTATAAAAAAAAAAAAAAGACAGGAGATTATTCTTGAAAAAAAAAAATTTTTTTAAGCCCCAATTTCACAAATTTCACAAAAAAAAAAAAAAAAAAAATTACATATATATATATATATTAATTAATTGAGGAAAAAAAAATTTTTTTTTTCTCCGTAAAAAAAAAAAAAAAAGATTATGTCTTCACAATATATGCAAGGCTCAAATTTCTTGGAGGTAAAACCAATTCCACCTATTTCACCTCCTCTTTCTCCAAATCCATGTCCTTTAACTAGAGAAATGACTCAATCGAATAAAAATGATGATTTAAATAATAATCCTCTTGAAAGAGGACCAAATGAACCGCAACAACAACAACAAGAGCAACAACAGCAACAACAACAACAAGAAGAAGTAAATAATTTACCAAAAATTACTGTCACTCAAGAAACTTCATCATCAAACTCTCATTCTATTACTTCTTCAATACCTCGTAATAAATATAGAATGAGAATTTGTGAAGCACCAATAGAAATTTTAACATTAATTAAAGCTTCCGAAGAAGAAAAAAATAAATCAACTGTTTCGTCAAATAAAAAATTCTTTGATGTATCAACTGCGGTTTCTGCGTTAACTACAGGAGAAGTACCCGCTGTCCCCGACATCATGGGTAGTACAAATGATAAAAACAGTTCTTCATTAAATCAATCCTCCAGTCATAACAAAGGTCGTGTGATCATTACGACGCCAAATAATACAACAACGGCGCAACAAACAAGTCAACATAAAATGATTACAGATAAAAAAAATAAAAGAAATCGTTCTAGAAAAAATCCATATCCAAAAAAAGCACCATCAAAATCTTCACCAGGAATAACTCTTAAAGTTGATGTTTTTACACCATTTAAAGCGGATCCAACATCACTTTTAAAAAGTGATGATCCACCAACAAATTCCAATTCAACAAATTCATTATTCTTTGGAGATTTTTCATCATCTGACTCTTCGCCACCAAATAGTCCAAGATTAACATCTAAAAAACAAAGAAAAACAAAAACAAAGAGATCAAAAAATCATGTTTCAGAAAGAAAACGTAAAGGAAATAGTCTTGCAAGAGTAATGGCAGATCGTGGCTTATTAGAAACAACTTTTAATCCTGTTTCAACAACTACAGGGGAAATTAAACCACTTCGTATTCCACCTCCGCCTCCAATGCAATTTGATGAATTAATAAAAAGTATTGATAAATTAGGTCTCACAACAGAATTATTAAATAAAGCAAATCCAAGAATAAACTGGAAAGGACAACCTTTATCGATTTTACATCTTCCACATTACAATTCTTTACATCCAAAAGAAGCAATTGTGGCTTCAACACTTCGACTTACACCTGTTCAATACTTGACAGCAAAGAATACTTTAGTTTCATCAGCTCGAAGATATATACAAAAATCTTTACCATTCCGTAAAAGTGATGCTCAAAAACTTCTTAGAATAGATGTCAATAAAGCAAGTAAACTTTGGGAATTTTTTATGCAAGTAAAATGGATCTAAAAAGAAATTCGGAATTTTCGGAGTATAAGGGCTGTACAATTTTAGTTAAAGTTTAATTTGGCGCAAATTTTTGACCTTTTATTTACTCCCCTTTAAGGTTTTCTTATCACTTATTATTACATAAATAAATTTGGCATAAATGGTTTCATTTTTAGAGTTTATTTTGAATAATAATAATAATAATAATAAATAAAAAAAAAAATTTTTTTATTTTTTTTATTTTTTTTTCTCTTTTTTGGCATTTTTTAGATAATTATTGTACATATAAGATGGTAATATCATTTTCATTCATCCTTAGAGAATTATTAATTATGGATCTCTAATATTTTTTTTTATCACGTTTTTATTTTTATTTTCTAAATATATATATATAATATATATTACATATTTTTTTTTCTTTCTTCTTCTTCTTTATATTACCTGAGAAAATCTGAGAAACAAATAATATACAAAATAATAAAATTAAAAAAGAAAACATTGTATAAAATGTATAAAATCGAAAAAATAATAAAAAGCAATAATTATTTGAACGTTTGTAAAAAAAAAAAAAAAAAAAAAAAGTTCCTTATTGAAAATTAAATTTTTTACAAGACTAATAATAATAAATTGTAAATCATTAAAAGAAGAAAAAACCTTAATTACAAACCAATCCCATTTTGATTTACCAAATAAATGTTCCCCCCGTAAACTTTAATAAATTGACACATTTCCCACATCGTTCACACCACTTTTTTAAGAATCCAACCGATAAACGATATTTTATTACGTCAGATCATTTGTAACACGTGATAAACTTTTTTTATCTACTGATCTATTATTGATCTATCAAAAAAAAAATATATATATATATATATATATTTTTTTCTAGATTGAAAAGATAAATTTTTTAAAGATTAATCTCAAATAATAAAACGGGTAAAATTATTACTCCAGATTTCCGATTAAACATGGTAATATATATTATATTATATTGAATTACCTAATATTTATTCTATTTTATAACCTTTTGATATAAACAAATCATTATAATAATAATATTAATAGAAATTATAGTAAATCACAAATTATCTTTAATTGGGAAATTTTTTTTTTATCAATATCCAATCGGGAATTTAATGTAGTCGCATGTTTCAACATGTAACACTATAATTTATTCTAATGACTTTTCCCTTTTTAATCCATTTAAGGAATTAAGTTGGTACAACGAATGTTATTCTTTCTGTGGTGTATTTTTATTTTTTATTTTTGAGAAAAAAAAAAATCGAAAGAAGTAGGAAAAAAAAATAAATAAACTTGTTATTTAATGTTTGTTTTTATGAGTTTTATTATGTTATTTCCATGAAAGGTAAATTTTAAATACTGTAAATATGAATCAAAACTAGAAATAAAACCGGAGTTTAAAATGAGAAAAAAAAGATCTAAATATTTTGGTTTTCTTTGTCGAGTAACAGAAAAGGATATATTTATTTACCAATTATCAAATGTTTTTATATTAAGTTTCGTGAATAATCTTTTAATAAATATATAAATATAATATAATAAAACGATCAAATCTATTTACGTAATCGGAATTTCCGTTATTCGTTATAAATCTTCAAAACTATACAATTTAAGGTAATTTATTTATAAAAAGATATCTTCAAAAGATAAATGCCATAAAAAAAATAAATAATATATTAAATTATCGATATACAAAATTATAATAATTATAAAAAAGATATTATATAATAATTTATCAAAAAAGATTTCAAAGATTTTAAAAAAGATTTTTTAGTATTTGGAGATTATAATCAGATTAATCACGTAATTCATGATGACTAGAAAATCATCAAAGTGAAATAAAAAAATTTTTTTTTTTTTTAAACAATAAGAAATTTGAATAATATTGTTTTGAATGTATTTCTTCGTTTGACGGAAAATGCCGTTAAAATCCTTAATTAGGAAATTTATTGTACAATCCAAAAAAGAAAGTATCAAAGAAATCTTTATATCCTGAGTCACGTCACTAATATCCCAGCTGCGCCTTTTGAATAATAATTTAAGGTTCCAAACTTTATTTACTTTATATTTTCATTGATCAATGTTTATTTTTTTTCAGTGTGTAAAAATGTGTAAAAATGTGTAAAATGAATCCTTTCAAACGTTTCATAATCATTTTTCTTTTAAATATCACTCAATTTTTTAATAACTAATATTCCTCAACATATCAAAACAAAAACACAAGTTGCACAATTAATTTCTTTAATTTACACAATGTATTCACACTGTAAAAAGTACTTTATTATTAAAATACCCTAAATGATTTGATTTGATATTTTATTTATTAATTTGGTTTAGTTGATTCTTACAATAATAGTGCTTTATATGGAAATTTGAATGAGGATTACCAGGTGTACTTCTGCGAGTGATGTGAAAGATACCTGTGTGTAACTTGACGCATCATTACGTTTTTTGAATATTTCTTTAAATCAACTTCCTTTATTCATAAATTCAAAAAAGAAGAGAAAAAGAAGAAAAGAAGATATATATATATATATATATATATATAAAAGGATATCATTTATAATATATATATATACATACATATACATATATATATATATAGATGCATGTACATAATGATAATTTACTAACCAATTTTTTTTTCAAATTTTTTTTTTTTTTTTTTTTTACAATTTAGCATTAATTTTATCATTTTTTAATATAGCAAGACCATTACCTAAAACTATAGAATCTCTTTCTTTAGCTTTAGTAATAAAAATAACATTAATTTCATCCGATTTTTCACTAGGTACTTTCCACATAAGAGTTTCCAAAGTATCTCCAGGAAATACAGGAGCTGTAAATCTAACTGATATACTTTTCAATAATTCAGGATTATTATTAGCAAGATGTTTAATTATTGCATGAGCTGCAATCCCATATGAACATAATCCATGTAATATAGGTCTTTCAAATCCTAATTTTGGCGCGACTTTTGGATCTAATAAAGGTTTATTAAAAGGATTAATAAAGGTTTATTATAATATACTTATATAATAATAATGAATAAATATAATTATAGAACACTCATGTACTTTACCTATGTGAAGTGGATTATAATCACTATAATCATCAATAAAGTTTAAAACTTATTAACTTATTAATAGATTAAATAGATTAATCAGTAATTACTGTAATTAAGTTCATACTCACCCAGATAATCGATATAGTATAGCTTGATTTTTACTAGTTGAACAAACATCGACAACATCAGGTTTTTTATCTTTAGGTGGCTTATAACTAGGACTTTTTTGGCCTTTTGAACCACCAAATCCACCATAGCCAACAACAAAACTTTGAGTAGTTAGTACACAATATTCTTTATCAATCTTTGGATCAACTAAAGTATATGTACGTTCTAATAATATTCCTTTTCCTTTATCATATACTCCACTAAGTTTACTACGTAATTCAAATTCTCCGGATGTAGGTAATTGATTTAAAATTTCAATTTTTTGTTCTCCATGGACTATTCTATTTGGATCCATATCAGGTAATCCTGGTGTTGGTCCACTAATATTTATAGTTTCAGCGAATAAATTTACATCTGGTGAGTCACCTTTAAGAAATAATACAACGGGATAAGTCGGAAACGGTGTAAAATTCTTATCTAAAGTTTATAAAGGTTTATAAAGTTTATAAAAAAGTTTATAAAAAGTTTAATTAACGCCTAATCAAAAATTGTCCAATTATAATTAAATTAAATTTAGTAATTCAAAATTAATCAAACCTAGTTCATAAAGATATTTAAATTCATCTTCTTTAACTCCGATTGATAAAGCGTACAAAATAAGATCCCGTTTATTAAATGAAACCTGTAAATATTAAACCTGTAGTGATCAATCAAATGATTAAATAATTCCAGAGATTATAACTTTAATTAATACCTTTTGAGGTGGATATTGATGTCCAACGGCTTTATTTACATCAACTTGAAATTTCGGCATAATTTCAAAATAAAAAGAAAAAAAAAAAAAAAAAAAAAAAAGATATATAAATATATAAATAAAATATAATTTAAAAAAAGAAAGATTTTTTTTATTTAGAAAAAAAAAAAATTTTTTCTTCTTTTTTTCACGATGATCTTTTCACATTTTACTTTAAAAGGGAATATTGCTTACTCATTATGAATTTTATTATTGGATAAATAAATTTTATTTATTAAACGAATCAAATTTAAAGGAGTTATAGTGTGGGAATGGGCTGGGAATAGAGTGGCGCAGATGTTTATCAAGTGATTTTGCCGCAGCGCATACACATACATTCTTACTTGATTAATCACACAAAGAAACCCGATTTATTTTAGATTATCGAAAATTGTCTAGTTGTTTCTTTGTATAATAATGATCTTTTCTTGAAACAAAGAAATAATAAAAAAAAAATTACAATTAAACAAAGGAAATTAGTTTAAAATCTTTAAAAAATAATCCGAATTCCGATTAAAAACGTACATTGTTTAATAATATTTGTTGATAATTACTTTATAAGTGAATTTTTTTTTAAAAAGAAAAAATTTACCTTATAAAGTATCCGTTAAAAAAAAATTTAATTTGATTTTTTAATTTGATTGGTTGAATTTAAAAGTAAAATTTGATTATGAAAAATTTCATGAATCAAAATTATATTAATAAATTACCGATTTTCTTATTTAATAAATTACCCTACAAAACGCGGGTTTTAAATACCAGTTTTTTTATTGTTGAATTAAAATTTGTAATTCTATCTGGTGACCATTTTTTATTTAAAAATTGGAATAGATTGAATAGATTGTAAATCCATCATCACAAATTAATATATTTTAGGTAAATTTTTTTTTTTTACAACAGAAAATTATACCAAATTATAATCATTCAAAGGAAAACGAATCAAGATCAAAATTTATGTGAATGGTCAACTAAAAAGTTTTTATATATTCGGGTAATAACTTTAAATATTTTTTAGGGAGAAAGTTTTGTACAAATTTTAAATTTTTTTTAATGTAGCGAAATATATAACAGATAATGAAAATCTTTAATATAAATAGTAAATAATAATAATCTTTCGTACATATAACATATATATGAATTACATTAACAAGTGTGCCCCGAATGTTGAGTGGCTGCCATTAACGGGAATAAACAAATAAATTTTTTCTTTTTATTTTTTTTTTTATTTTTTTTTTAAATTTATTTTTTTTTATTTTTTTATTTTTTTAAAGTTTTTTAACATTCATTTAAAGTTTAACTTTTATTAAATACAGGTTCTCCTGCTAAATTAATTTTTATATAAGCTTACACAAAAACAACAAATAAATAGATTTATATTGTAACAGGTAATTTATTATTTGTGGCTTGGAAGGAAGTACAAAGTATTATGTATAATTTGTATATTATGTACGCGTGAATTCTACTGCGCCAAAAAAGAACTTCCTTCCGGGTACCCAATTATTTTAATGCTTTTTTTATTTGTATCATGTTCATCGTGCTTGACTCATCGTGCTTGCCGTATTATGACATAGGATGTAATAAAATTATTGGTTAAATGATTTCTCTTCTTTCTCTCTTTTTTTTTATTTCTTGAAAAATTATTTTCCTAATAAAGTTATTGATTTTATTATAAAATGAAACGCCAAACAAAATAAAGGAAAAAAAAAGGAACAAATCATGAAACGATTGAAACGTTATGACAAATTAAAATCTTAATTAAATTATATCTCATTATAATAATAAAACAATGATCATTATTATCAATATTTTTATTGGTTACATTTTTTTTAAACAGGTTTGTAATTATACTAATAGCAAAGGATTTGTTTATGAAACATTTTTTTTAAACCATTTTTAAAAATATTTGACGGGCGTAAATCCGCTTTATCGGACTTTAAAAAGATGTCATTTTATAATGTTTCACAACGCTAATTTAATAAAAAAAATCATCGTATTATAAATTAAGATAAAAGAAAGTATTCAATTTAATTTAAATATTTTAAATATATAATAATAAAATTTACGCGTCATTATGATTGTCCATATTATATGAAAAAATCGGGAAAAGAAGGTAAATTCGGGATCTTCTAAAGCCGAATTACTTATTATAGTATATCTTATGTTTATATAAGATAAAAAAAAAGGGTCAAGGAACCTTTCGCGTTTAGGTTTCATAAAACAATATCCAATTATAATCCCTTATCTCTTTCAAATCGATTATTTGTTTAAATTATGGTACTACGATAACTCGGTTCTTGAATTTTCTTTAGAAAATAAAGGAATTCACTTAATATATATTTTAATATATTTTTTTTTAAAAAAAAAAAGAAATAAAAAACAAATAAAAAATATATTACATTGATCTCTGGTAAATCGGAAGAGAATCAATTATCCTTAGTTCAATTTGATTATAATAAAGTTTAAAAATTTTCCCTCCCCTTTCTCTTTTCAAATTAACAACACGTGATATTTTTCACTCCCTTTAAACAAAAAAAAAAATTGGGAAATAACATTTTCCTTTTGGAAATTAAATTGATCGGATCTACAGATGAATTAGCTTTATTAAGATTAGGGTTTCAGGGCACATGTTATAATAACTAAAGTACCTCCGTAAATGTCATAATTATAAACCTTTTTCCTCTCCGTTAAAAATATCGTTAATTGGGTAATTTAATTCTTATTTTATTCATCTAAAAGATCTTTTAAAGGCAAATTAAAAGGTAAACATTAAATACGCCAATAAACCAAAATGTTCTTATTATAACTATATTTTTGTAAGAGAAAACACACAAGAAAGTTCATATATATTATTACGATATGCTAAAGGTTATGCATGTAAAATAATTTCTAATCTAACGTAAATTATAAATGAACCGATTTCAAATAATAATTAATAATAAAACATGATCTCATGATTAAAAGAAAGAAAAGTCTTTTTAGAGAAAATAATCATCTTATTTGTAAATTATTATAATAATATGTAACAGGGTAAATATTGAAAAAAAAATTTTTTTTTTTTATGAAAATTTGTTCAACATTATTAAGTCAAAATTATTAACTAAAATCGACAATGATTTACAATGACTTAAGCTAATTCTTGTATTATTGTATGTGTAAATGTGTAATGTAAATGTAAATGTAAATGTATATATAATATATGTATGTGTAATAATATATATATAATACTTTACAGTACAATAAATATTAATTTAATCAAGGGTCCTTGATTCTGAAATATTTTCGGATCTCGGATTATCCGTTCCCATTAATTTTTACGATAATCACTTGTGATAATTGTGATATATGATGGATAATCTATTCCCCCGGATATTTTAGTAATTATAATTAATGTACTGTATAAAAGTTCTTACACAGAGAAAAGTGATTTATCGATAATTTCAGTAAATCATCATTTATTTATTGTCATAACAAAAAAAAATATTTTAAGATATTGAATTTTTTTTTTTAAACGAATTACGATCAATTTTCGTAAGTGCCAAGAGTCCAAGACAAAGGTTTGTCATATTTTTTATATTTAGAACAGTTTGCCAAGACTTTATTTTCCACATGATTTAGACGATGCTTCTTTTCTCCTAATCATTCAAATCATTCACGTGTTTTTTTTTGATCTTCTACAAGTGATCAGGTGATTAATTGTGTCAAAAAAGTGATGAAAATCATGAAATATTCGCTTTTACATCTGATGAAACTGATGAAACTGATGACGTGTAGTTACAAATAATTTTGTATACAGGAAGTTTAATAAACTGATATTTTAACTTTCCAATGGACTCTCATAATCCAATGATCTATTTTAATGATTTATATTCTAATGATCTATTTAACTCTAATGACTTATTTTATTCTAATGACTTATTTTATTCTAATAATCTATTGATCTACTTTATTCTAATGACTTATTTTATTCTAATGATCTATTTTATTCTAATGACTCATTTTATTCTAATGGTCTATTTTATTATATGATCTATTTTATTATAATGATCTGTTTATCTATTTTTCAAATGATTTATACTTTTTTTTTAAAAAAAAAAATGATTTTTTTCAAAAATGATTTTTTTACTGATCACTTTTACTCTCGTTTCAATTATATATATCCCACTATATATCCCACAAAATAATTATCTCTCTCCCAAATCAATTATATATCTCTCAAAAAATTCTTTCGAATAAAAATGACCATAGATAATAGAACACTTGAAACTATATTTTTTGAAGTTGAGGCTATTATCGATCATAAAACAAAATCAAATGTAAGTAAAGATAATCGAATTATCGTTATTTCATAACATTTCTTTCATATGTACCTATATTTTTAAGGGAGGTATGGAATATTTGCTTAAATGGAAGGATTTTGGTGATGAAGAGAATAGTTGGATCGATGAGGAAGACACGTAAGATTTTTTATCTTATGAAAAATTTGATTTAATGAATTAATTAAAATAAATATATCTGATAATACAATTTTTTTTTAAAAAAAAGAAACGCACCATCATTGATCAGAAATTATTGGATAAATAAGAAAAATATCGTTAAACGCAGAGGTCGCCCTCGTAAAAATAGTGCCAATCGAAATCGTAGAGGTCGTAAATCTCTTAAGAAAAATAATGTTAATAAAAAGCAAGAACTTGATTTAACCATTATTAAAGAAACAAATGGCTCGAATGATGATAATAATACCGTTGTCAGTGATAGTGACGTTTCCACGAATGATTCCAATGAAATCACTATTGATATTCCCCAATGGTTACAACCTGCTAGTGAAGAAATTGAAAGGACAAATCAGTATTTTGCACTATATACTCACAATAATTGGGAAAATCATGCGACTATTTTGAATGTTGTACGTGAGACCGAGAATGATTCTGATGATGTTTTTGTTCAAATAAAATGGTGAGTTCATAATCATTATATGATACGGCTCACCCTTACTATAACTCTAGTTATACCGAATTTTTATTATAAATTCACTATAATTTTCGTTATAAAAAGGGTGAACTATAGTGTCTAATTAATAAGTGCGATATAATTGATTCCTTTTTTTTTATTCAAAATTGAAGGCCTGATGGAACAGATAGCTATCATATTTCGAGTGAAGTATATCAAAAATGTCCATTAAAGGTATTTTAGAATTATTATATCTAGAATTTTATGTACCTTCTTTCTTTCTTTTAACCAAAATATTATGAATATTTTTTAGTTGATCCAATTTTACGAACAACATCTCGTGATTAAAAATTAATAATTTACCTCTTTTTGGAAAGTCACTATCCAGAAATTCATTCTTGATTCTTTTGTATCCTTATGTATAAAATTTAATGCGTTAAAAAATATGTATAATTAGAAATCGTTTAGAACATTCGATGAATTGCAGCATCAAAGCTACTTTCTTACCTGTACCATAATAACTTGCAATTATTGATTTTTTTTTTGTTGTCATTTATATTTTTAACTATAATACATTTGTCACAAGCTACTTACCTGTACTATAATAACTTGCAATTATTGATTTTTTTTTTTTTTTTGTTGTCAATTATATATTTCTAATTATAATGTATTTGTCACTACTTAATGCTATAACCAGGCTATTTAATTACAGTTCATCAATTGCCCATCATCATGCTTATGATTAAATCTTCCACTTCTTCTACCTCCCCTTTGTTACTTTCTTTTCATTCTTTATTATTATGTAATGTTGAATCAATTGCAAAAAGAGACTTTATTATTGCATTTTTAAAATTGGGGAAATTACGAATGTTTCTGTGTTAACAAGTTCAATATGTTATTGCATAAAGGACTTTATTATTGAATTTTTGAAATTTGAGAAAATTACGAATGTTTCTGTGATAAACAAGTTCAGTAATGTTTAAATCAATTGCAAAAAGGGACGAATTTTTGAATTTGGGAAAAATAACAAAATGTTTCTGTGATAAACAAGTTCAGTAATGTTTGAATCAATTGCAAAAAGGGACGAATTTTCGAAATTTGGGAAAAATAACAAAATATTTCTGTGATAAACTAGTTCAGTAATGTTTGAATCAATTGCAAAAAGGGACGAATTTTCGAAATTTGGGAAAAATAACAAAATATTTCTGTGATAAACTAGTTCAGTAATGTTTGAATCAATTGCAAAAAGGGACGAATTTTCGAAATTTGGGAAAAATAACAAAATATTTCTGTGATAAACTAGTTCAGTAATGTTTGAATCAATTGCAAAAAGGGACGAATTTTTGAAATTTGGGAAAAGTAACAAAATGTTTCTGTGATAAACTAGTTCAGTAATGTTTGAATCAATTGCAAAAAGGGACGAATTTTCGAAATTTGGGAAAAATAACAAAATATTTCTGTGATAAACAAGTAAGATGGTTAATTAATTAGGGCAGATAATTGAGTGTCAACCAGTTAATACTATAAAGAAATTACATGCAATTTGACTCACGAATTATTAAAGATTTAGTTATCCAATCATCACGGTACCCAAGCATAACGGTACTATACGTTCAACAAACACGACCTTTCCAAAACATTTATAAATCATTTTAACCTAAAGAGCAAAAAATTAAAAAGAATAAATAAAATCAATAAAAAGTTGGGTAATTAAGAAATTCACATAATTAAGAAATTCAAATAATTAAGAAATTCAAATAATTAAGAAATTCACATAATTAAGAAATTCACATCAATTTAAACTCACCCTTAGTGATAACAAACTTGAATCGAGAAATCATCAAGAGTAAGTTCTTCTCGAGAAAGATTTTAATAGTCAACCTTCGATAAAATAACTTTGGCCTTGGCTCTTATATTGTAATCAAATTGAGCACTACCATCTGCTGGCTGTTCACTATAGTCGCAGTGGTGTTGTAAAGGTTTTTCGATTAAATGTTTAACTCTAAAAATTTTAATTCGTTATTTCTGTAAAGATAAGCCTTTCACGGACCCATTCACGGAAAATGTAAATAATTCGATAAATTCCGTGATATAAGGTTATTAATTCCGGAAATATGAGCCAGCCTTCTACGGAAAAAAAAAGATGGAATATAAAAAAAGGATTGACTTTTTTTACAGGGTAATTGACCAACACCCTTCTACCAAATAACAACATAGTTAAACTTTTTCGATTACTTTCGCAATAAGGATTATCTACTGCTGTCCCACATCTTCTTTAACATTAACATGCCAGCAGCATTGTTTGCATCATGTAATTTTGTGATGGAACCAGCTTCTCTATAGGTAATATACTCTAACCCCTTTCTATAAGTAGATTCCTATTTATTACTCACCCGGTCGCCATGAAGACAGAATAGAAGTCTTCATATGACTTGCATGTGTAACCCACTAGTGATTTAATATAGGAAAAACTCGATCTATCAGCGCTTTATGTGCGTTTACAACTAAATGAGAAGTTCTTGCTTATAATTAATATAACCAATAAAACATACAAGTGGTCATTTCATACTACGTTATGGATAGTTAAATGATTATTAATGTCTAACAAAGTGTTCAATATTTTCATCCAAACTACCCTATGTTAAATTCACACGTGCACACTATCGTTTTGCTAGCAAACTTGCTTTTTCGATTACTTTCGCCATAAGGATTATCTACTGCTGCTGTCCCCATCTTCTTTAATATTAACATTCCAGCATTGTTAATATACTCTAGTGATTTAATGTACATTAGAATTTTTTTTTTCCAAGTCTTTTCATAAGATCTATCAATGCTTTATGTATTTTTACAGCTAAACGAGAAGAAAGTATGGTCTTCTTGCTTATAATTAATATAATGAATAAATCAGGTAAGTCACTACGTTATAGATGGTTGAGATATGACAGATGATTACATGCGCGCCAGCGCATTTGAATACCATCAAACTAATCTAGTGTCATAGTTAATCCAAGAATAATCATCCATGCATCGATGAATATGTTTTTCTCGCTAAATATTTAAACCAATGATTGGTCACCTATTTTTTTTGTTCGTACATCAAGAGATTATAATACATATTATTGTTCGGAATATGCGGATTTTAATGACCGATATTTTCATGAGAAATCCAATGTTGAAAACGTTGTTAGTAACATTGATTCTATTGGTCACCGCGGTATTCCTAATGACTGAACTATAACTCGAGATATCGGTCGACCGATATCTCTTTTCCCAATCCAATAACTATGATGGGATCAGAATCATCAGATAATATATTATTCTTTTTAGTTTAAGATATATATAAAGTGACTTTTTAATAGTAACACCATGAAAAAATGTATTTAATTGGATGCGTAAAGAGTTACTGAAGTAAAAAAAATATAAGATAATTTTTTTTTTTGAAAAAAAAGAACTTTCGTAAAATGAAAGAAACAGAAAAAAAATCTCTAATTATATATATATATAATAATTATATAATATTTCTAGAAATGTTGTAAGCAATAGTTTGTATTTATCCGGAAATTTTTCATATGAATTAAAATGGTAAAATGATTGTCCTATCAATAAAGGGTAAAAAGGCACGACTAATCATAAATAATGTGCTACTACATAAATAAAGTTTGAAATGTTTGGAATGTCTTTAAATAATAATGTCTATTATGAAAATTTTTGATTACTTTAATTAAAAATAATAATTAGTAATCATTAGTTTATTTCCTTTTTCTTCTAAAATGGTAATGTTTTTACTGTATTATTTAAATTAAAACTTTATTTAGACATTACAAAATTTAACTTTACATTTTTTCCTTAAATTATGATATTCATGAAAAAAAAAAAAATTTTAAAGTTCATAATTAGCACAAAAAAGGGATTGAATTATTGAACAAGATCTGACCATGTGAAAAATTTCTAGATTATTATTCATTGTCCCCGGATATATTGTGTACTATAAAACTATAAGACATCGGCCGTACGAATCATTTACCGAAGAATTTTTATATGACCATCTCTCGCTATTTAAATGATCGGATTTACTTTTTTTCCAGATAAAAGATTCGATAAATCTTTTTTTCTTATTTATAATGGAAAAATGGAAACAATGTCAAAAAAAAAAAAAAATTGCGTAAATAAAACAAAATAATAATAGAAGATAGTGTGTATTTTTTTGATCTCATGTTTTTTTGTGTAATTAAATGATTTACAATGCATGCTGAAGGAAGGGGATTAGGGGGGATGTTTTTGTGTGCAACCTAGTGGGGAAGAAAAATTAATGATTTGCTTTCTTTGTTGTTTGATAAGGATAAGTGGGAATAGAGAATAATTATTTATTACAATCTTTTTTTTTTTTACTTTCAATTTCAACTTTATTTAATTTTTTATAGTAGATTGTTTTATAATTTTATTAAATCGTAATACCTAATACGTATGAGGAAGCCCATTAACAATTGGTGTAACACAAAAAAAGGGACCTCTAATCTGTTTGTTTGTTTTTAAAATGAAAAATTAACAAAGCGATTTCTGTCAAAAATTAAGGATAGAGTTATCCCATTAGGAAATTTTATGAAAGACAAAATGAACGATTGGATGTGATTTATGTTACACGAAATCATTCAGAATAATCCTTTCAAAATTGTAATTTAATTTGGTTAAACAACTAATATATATATGGATTCCTCGATTACATTACATTATCAATTAAGATTAACATTGTAAATCAGATATTCTTTCATTTATTTTAGGATTTATATATAATGAACGCTTTTTGAAAGAGATTTCTTTTTCAATAATCATCATTTTTTCTTTGATCCATTCGACCTATTAAGCAAGGATAGTAAAGATGGAAAGTCAAAGTCAAATTAATCAAGAAAACCCTTTACAAAATGAATGTTTTTTACATTATTTGATACATAACAATGTGCCCTGTGATTTCAATAGACTTCATATTGATCCTTCGTACGCTCAAGCCTTGTATGGTGATTACTTTAATCATTTAATTTTCGAATACTTCAGACCAAAATTTCCGCCATTCATAAACGTGGAGGAATATGTCTCCGAAAATGAAAAAAATAAGAAAATCAAAGACATGAGTAAAATGAACAAAGGGAATGGTTTTATGGTTTACCGAAAAATACTCAATAAACATCTGGAAATATTAGGAGAACGTATTACTATGCAGCAACTTTCTCCTCTAGCTGGATCATTATGGGGTAGTGAACCAGACCAAGTAAAAGAGTTCTATAAAGAACTTTCAGAAAAGATAAAAAAAGTACATAATGATCGAGTAGAGAGCTATATAAAAAACAATCGTAATGAAAACATGAGCCGTAAAACAATTAAGGATATGACTACAAAGAATGGAGGAAATGGCTTTATTATTTTTAGAAAACAACTTAATGAACTTTTAAGATCATTAGGATACAACTTTAGTATGCAGGAACACTCAAAGATTGCTAGCTATCTTTGGAGTATACAACCAAAAGAAGTGAAAAGTCATTTTAAAGAACTTTCGGGTCAATTTAAGAAAACACTTAATGATCAATTAAAGCAAATGTTTTGTAAATCAGACAATGATAATAATGAACCAATCATTGATAACGACTCCTTGAATATAAAATCAAATAATGATGACAATGGATTGATCATGAGTTATATAAAACTAGACAATGATGCGTCCACAAATGATGTTCACGATTCCTGCTGGACGGGAGAATCAAAACCATATGGATCGTTCACAAATGACTTCAATAATTACCTGAAATTGGGACCAGAATCAATCGTTGAAAATTCAATCGAAGAGAATTTTTTTTTGACTCAATAATAATATTTTATTTTTAATATTTACATAATATTTATATTTTTTTCACTTTAATTTCTTGTAATTTATTTATATACCTTTAACTTATTATTTTTTTGTTGTATCATTTTTTTTGTTGTATCATTTTTTTTTTCAATTTTTTTTTGTTCAATAAATTCAAATAAATGTCCATTTTTTTTTAAAAAAAAAACAAAAGTAAATATTATATTTGTTTATTGAAGTTTGAACAAAAGTGTGATCGCCACATAAATATTTCTAAGATCGTCCTCGAAGATCTCAGTAATTGAGGCGAAATAAATTAAAAAAATTTGTGCATAAAATAAAAATAGAATGCGTGATCAAAGTTCATTCTAAATTGATTACATATTTAAAATATAAAATTTCTCTATTTGTATGATTACTTTAAAATAATTTTACTTAATTTTAAGCCAATGTTCGAATCAAATTTTGTCAAATTAATTCACAAGTAAAATTTTAGTATGTGTGATCATATTCCATTCCAAATGATCATAGATTAATAACCAATCTGAATTTAAAGCGAAAATTCGTCATTTGTTCGCTATTTTGGGTAATTACTCTAAATTTAAACCAATAGTGTTTAATTGACATTCTTAATGAAATGAAATAAACAAAGTGAATTTAATGTCGGAAAAATGGGGAAAATAGTATTGGTTGATTATTACAATGACGAAAATCTTTGTCTAATTGAAAATACAATTTCTTTTGAGATTATCACATGGAAAGGTGATTATATATTATATGTATTCGGGAGAGAAATTCTTGGGGGAAATCTCTTGGAAGATTTGGATAAACAATAAAAAATTTTAATTTTTTTTTTCATCATCATATTTTGGGGAATAGAATGTATTAAAAATGACAATACTTGGGGAAAATAGCTTGAAAAGATTGAAAAAAAGATTGGATAAACAATAATAAATGTAAAATCTTGTGATTATTTTTGGGGAAATTTGTAATATTTTTTGGTCATGAGAACTCTAAAATGTATAATTTTATAAATTTCTTCCTAATAAATCACGGAATAACTATGTTAAACGAAAAAATTTTGATTATAATATATTACAATAAAATAAATCCCCAAATTCTTTGTTTATTTAAATAAAAAGTTAATTGTGATTATTCTATTATCAATGCTCTTTACTTTACTAAAATGGATTAATTTTGTTTTGCAAATTCTTATTTAATCTTTGAATTTTTTCCTTCCAAAAATAAATCATTTGAAAGAATATAAAGTTTATCAAAGCTTTTACACTTTTCCATAAAAAAAAAAAATATATCTCCTTTTCTTTCAAATTTCAAAGGTAGTAAAACATCTTACAATGAATCTTTCTTATTATTTTCTCACAATGATTAGTTGCTCCAACTTCAACTTATTGATTCTCGTTATCTTGGTTTTGATCCTTTCGAAAATATGCATTTCCCGTCAAAATCAAGTCGAGGATCGAATTGAAGTTCTAAAAGAATTAATGAGACAACGCCCTCTTCCTATAAACACTATAAACCCGCGCAAAAAACTTCATTTGTATAATTTTTACTGCACAGTATTTTATTCACATTCGGAATATCTTAATGTTCCAAATGACCCAAAACTAAAAGTACTTGTTAGTAAATTATTTAGTGAAGAATCAAAAGAAACTAAAGAATATTACCAGTCAATATACAAATATCTTGTAGAATCAAATAAAAATAATAAATCAACTTACAACCATAATAATATAAAATCAAAAGAAAATGATAAGTCAATTCGCGACTATATTATTGTAGAAATGGAATCAAAAGAAAATAATAAGTTAGCTCGCGAATATACTATAAAATCAAAAGAAAATAATGGGTTAATTCGCGACTATACTTTAAAATCAAAAGAGAATAATAAGTTAGCTCGCGAATATATTATAGAAATGGAATCAAAAGAAAATAATAAGTTAGCTCGCGAATATACTATAAAATCAAAAAAAAATAATGGGTTAATTCGCGACTATACTTTAAAATCAAAAGAGAATAATAAGTTAGCTCGCGAATATATTATAGAAATGGAATCAAAAGAAAATACTACTTTTACAGTGTATAGTAAAAATCAAAAGGAGAAGGATGAAAGAAATAAGAGTAGTTTTTTATATAATTTTTTGAATTTTTGTTTTTTTTGAAATAAGACCTATAATATTTTTTATATTATAGAATCAAAAATTATATTTCACACCGCAGTGTTCAACACCGCAGTTATATGATTTATATATTTTTTTATTTGTTACCCTAACTTTTTATTCTATATTATTAATAGTCTAGCTGTAGGCTATAGTTTTTGTGAAATCACATACTATGGTAAAGTCGTATAGAATAATAAGTTTCAACTTTAAGATAATATAATAAGGATTTAAATTTTAAGATTTTTAATTGTAGACAAAATTAACATAAAATTTATAGTTTTAATTTTAGTAATATATACTTCTATATAATATATATATTTTCACCTTCTTGCAAGATTAAGGCAATAAGATATTGGCGGACAAATTGCAATCATTTAAACATTTAGGTTATCTTTATGTAATTAATTAACATTGTAAATTTTAAGATTAGATTATTTGTCAAAAAAAAAGGCGGAGAAAAAAACGTAGTTAAAAAAAAAATGTAAAAAAAAAATTCAAAAAAAAGGAAAAAAAGGGAAAAAAAAATAATTAAAAAAAAATAGTATAATCATGTCAATAAATTGATACATTATCGCACAAATTGTGTTTATATC
Source organism: Rhizophagus irregularis (assembly GCF_026210795.1). Lineage (NCBI taxonomy): Eukaryota > Fungi > Glomeromycota > Glomeromycetes > Glomerales > Glomeraceae > Rhizophagus > Rhizophagus irregularis. The sequence continues at coordinate 2,442,015 of NC_089459.1, forward strand.
ATTTTTGCAATTGGATTTGGAATCAATCTTGCACGAATAACTATACTAACTATACTTACGGAATTAGGTAGCCGAGAATAAGTGTTTAATTTCGAATAAAATTGATATACTTACATCTACGATATATTTCTTCGCGAATAAAATTTTAATGCACATTTCTCTTTAATAAGCGAGCCGGAACAAAACCAGTAATTGAAGACTTCCACTAGCTAATAAAAGATATGGTATATAAGTTGCAGTAATTCACGATCTAATTTTAACATGTCGAAAACTTTTAACCGTAATTTATTGTTAGAATATATCAATACATTCTCTATAGAACCATCGATGATGGACGCAATTCTTGCCCGACAACGATTGCTTGAAAAGAGATATTCCGGATGAACATTAATTTGACGAATCTTTGCCTTTAAGTTCTGTCCAGCCTGATCGTTATATATATCAGTCAATATGTCGTTGAATCGTTAACGATTCGATCAATGGCATAAAAAATTTTCAAAACCTAGTCGACAATATAAGGTATCGATATATTATTTTCCGACATGACAGACATGAATAATATTCTGAAGACATTTTCCCAACTGGATATTCTCTGAAAATTGATTTACGAAATTATAAATTAATTTGATAATAAATAATACAAATACACAAATAATTTTTACAAATAACTAAATAACGAAATGTTTTGATTCCATATATAAAATAATCATTAACCATTTCATATTTTTCACCGAAATTTATTGTGATGTTACAAAGATTAATTATAATAAATTCCATGAAAGTTTTTTGCCGTAGAATTGATTTGATTTAAATCATGATTTAAGTCAGGAAAGTACGGTATATCTCAATTGGGTCACGGTACGTTTCGCTGAAGTCCATCTTGTCGAAGGGAAGTTTCTCCGAAAGGATATTTCGCCGAATCCCTTTCCCCATTTCATTGAAGGACATTTAAAATGTTGGTGATTGACATATTTCCTTAATCATTAACCATTTGATACAAAAAAAATAAAAATGCCCGAAGAACAAATTCTCTTTAAACTATTTTATTTTCACTGGTTTCGAAAAATTATTGGATATGATCTTTTTTTGAACTTAGGACCGAATTTCCTTTAATTAAAAAAATAAACAAACATGACTTGATACAATGTATATTGCTTAAGAATTCTATATCTTTGGCGAAATGTCGGCAAAATGTCTTTCAGGAAATGGCACTTTGGTGAAATATCTCTTCGACGAAATTGCTTCTGTGAAATGGGTTTTAGTGAAATGGACTTTGGCGAAAAGTCTGAATACCCTCAATTGGTATATCGAACAAATTTTGTCAAAAATTTTTATAGGATCAAGCATTTCGGTATATCAATCAATTTTCGGATCCATTCGGGAAAATGTCTTACTTTTCGGGCAATCGTTATCGGGCAAAAGATACGCACGTACAGTATGTCGGAAAATCGCAATGTACAGAAACCATACCTTTCTAACTAATATTGGTTAAGCAATCCAACGACTTCGTTTCTTTTGGTTGGAATCTAGAGTCCACTCTTTTGTCAAAATATTACTACATTATTCAACAGGTAATTTTAGCAATTACTCCATTGACAATGTAATAAAGAGAGATTTATATTTCATATAAAATATTAAAGATTAAATTCACGTCACGAAAAATTTCACGTCACGAAAAAAAAGGAGTTAAAAACTTTTTTAAATGGATCCCTATAAAAATGAAATGGGTTAAATTCATTTTATATTTGTGTTCATGTGCAAAAAATGTCTAAAAAGCACCATTTTGTCCGATTTATGGCTTATTGCAAAAAAAACAAAAAAACAAAAATTAAACAAAATAGTGGTTTATTAGTCATTTATTACACGAGCACAAATATAAAACAAATTTAGCACATTTCGTTTTTTATAGGGATCTCATACACGATTACGTTCACCAATTGGAACAATTTGAAACTCATCAAATGTGAAGAAATGCTGATTACCGTCGCTTCAAAGACGAAAATTATATACAGTTTGATTTTATTTCAAAGAAAAAACACCAGTATAAATTTTTTGGTACACGAGCAATATAATTTAGAGGTGGTATTTGGCCGGAGTTATCATTAAATTTGGTCGAAATTAAATATAATGATTCATTCATTTTATTATTATCACGTGTTACTCAGATTATAGTTTTGAATTTTTCTCTAATTCCGCTCTAAATTATGTTCTCAATATGCTCAATAGATTTGAACGGTCTAAAGAAGACAATATTGCAGAAAGCACTACTGTATTCGGCGCTATACGAAAATCTGCACGTTTATTACCCGATCATAAGAATAAGATATCGGTCTAAGACACGATTCCAATAGTATTTCTATTTTCTAATTTATAAAATAAAAATAATCGATAACAATCAGTAATGTGCACTGGAAGTTGGAAACATATTTGTACTAGTTTTGTACTTCCAAATCTTCCAATTTAAATATTATTTCCAATTATTGGAAGTTTCTAATGCAGACTACCGACGATAACGATAGAATAATTTAATTAAATCGTTTGGATTCGGCAAAGAAATTTAGGTGAAAAAAGTTTTATAAATGTATTGCACGAGATTTGCTTTATTTCCAAAAGAATAAACGAATTTGACTAAGGCCATACAAACTTGATTTTATGGTTTTCATAATATAAAAATTTCATCAATAACCCGGCAACCGGCTTTTAATTTTTTTTTTTCAAGAATTTTATGTGAAATTTTTTTTCAATTTTTAAAAAATTCTCACCCGGCATAGTAACAATATAAAAATTTTTTTTCATTTTAAGACCTAACAAAAACTGATCCGGCCGGACTATGAAAACCATTTTACCACTTTGTGTCGCCTAATCGAAAATTAGTTAAAACTTTTGAGAATTTTTCAAATGGCTCGTATCATCTATTTAAATTAACAGCATTACAGCATTTATACTATAAATATTTTAGAATTACCGATAAAATCATGTACGTTTTTTTTCAAACACTTGTTATTTCATAAGTACAATATATTGCAGCGAATACGGAGTTCTCATAAGATTTCTATAAAATAACCGGTTTTATCATTACTTTTCACGTATACACAGATGAATTTTATACTTTTATACTAGCATTTATAAACCAGTGCAATAAAAATTGTATATATGTTTGTTTTACTAGTGGGTCGAAGTTCAAAATTTGAAACATTTAAATAATGTATCACAATGAATTGAAACTTTGAATGAATTCACGAGTCCTTTGTAAAGGGTTTATCATTTTTATTATTATTTCAACGATTAAACAATTAATTGAGATTGTTCCTTAACCGTGGCGTCTTAAATCACATGAACTACCACAGTATTTTTTTTTTGAAAAAAATAAAGCTACAGAAATGAGATTAATTTTAAAATTTTTATCTGATATCATGTGGCTTTGAGTGCATGACTAATACGATTTCGCGTATATGCCAAAATGCATTAAAATGGGTTAAGTTAACTTTTTATTTAACACAATACGATAATAAACGGATAATTGCGATTATTTTCGATTAAATTTTTTTTTCTCGGTATTCTCGATATCGGAAGTATCGGACGGATACCACCGTAATTTATTATTATACGGTATTTTATTTTGCGTATTTTGCGGATAATTCTAATTCGGAATAATTAAATTTTGGCGGAAAAAAAAAAATTTCGTAAAGGTCTTTTTATCTTATCAGAAAAATTCCGCCTCTCCAAGATTTCTCCATTTTAGCTAGATTATTAATATATTTTTACTTAACATTTATAAGTTTTGTAGTAGGTGTGAAATTGTACCGAATTTTCTATATTTATATAAAATGTTTATCCCTTTTTCTGAATAATGGGCGAAATAATACAATCATATAACAACAAAGTACGTTTGTTTAGTGTATCAGCTCTGCATTTAGTTTTTTTTTATTGTCTCGAATTTATTACATGTTACATGTTAAGGGATAATTTTTTAACTCAGTGAAAAGGGCAGAATGAACATTTTACTGAAACCGGCTATTAACTATTAACATAGTTTTATACCCTGAAAATCCGTTTTACCTAGAGTAATTTAGAATTATAATAAACTGCGGGACGTATTTGCAAATCATATAGGACAGAACCAAAAAAAATTTTTCCTAATAAATTGCTGCGGGACTTTTACAATTGTCGTTGGGGACATAAGGACATATCAGCAAACACACAACACTATTCAAATTTCTTTGCACAGTAGACAAAAAAAAATAAAAAGAAAAAAAAAATAAAAAATATGAAAAATTATTTGTAGAGAACAAAACCAACAACCCTAAACTTTTTTACTTTATTTTTTTCTTATCTAAAGAAAAAACTAAAATAAAAAAAAATTGTTTACCAAAAAGGACAAATTCTATTAGTGCGAGAAGGAATAGGAAAGAAAATTAAAAATTATAAATATACTAAATAATAACCTAAGTGTCTATAATAAATTTTTTTTTTTTCTTTTAAAAAAAATTGAGAAATTAAGTGAAGAAAAGGAGGGCGATAATGATGAAAAAGTAAGGGGGGTAAAGGAAGAAGTAGAAACAATTTTTTTTTTTTCCAATATAAAATAAGATTGTAAAAAAAAAAAAGAAATTAAATGCTATTGTGAAAAACCAAATAAAAAAAAAGCATTCACATCAAAATAATGACTAAAAGAGCTGTTAAATAAAATAAAGAAAAAAAGAAATAAAATCTATTAAATATTTACTTGACTATTTCTAATTTCTTAATACTTTTTTTTTTTCTACTACCTACTAGTGTTGTGTGCTTTGCTTTGCTTATTTTTGGCTTTTCTTAAAACAGGTTACTTATAAATTTCTGTGTGCAGTAAATTGGCTTCACAATAAAAAATCCCATTTTCGTTTTTCACTTAATAAATTCCCAATTAAAAAGTAGGTTTGTAAATGGTATATATTTATATGTATGTAAAACGAAACATGTATACTACATTTTTTTTCCAAGCTCACCGTCTAAGGTTAGTGAAACAAAGAAAAAAAAAAGAGAAAAGGAAAAAAAAGAAAAAAAGTAGGGAATTGTTGAATAAATAAAAAAAAAGAAGAGAATAAAAAAAAATGTTCATTCGATGTTGTACTAAGAAAACTAAGAAAAAAGGGGGGAAGAGGGGAAAGGTGAAAAATGTACATACAAAGAAGGAAAAAAAACCCAAACCCAAAAGAAAAACGGAAAAGAAAAAAATAAATAAATTAATAATAACGACAAAAAGAACCACAAACCGGTTTTGCCAAAACCCAAGAACCAATGAACCTTCTTTTTTTATAGATATAAATAAATATATTCTTCTTTTTTTTTGTAAAAATTTTTCTTTTTTCTTTCTTTCTCAAAAAAAGGAGAATGCAAATAAAAAAAAATTTTTTTTATTGGAGGTATTGACCCGATGTATCAAGACTATTACCATTGTGGCTCACAGAACCACCTATGTAAGGAAATTCAAATCCAAGCATTTCGGTGAATGAACCATTGTTCGCATAATATTGAACAGTAGAAGCAGGATTCGAAGATGGGACGGTTGCTGTTGGAGTGATGTGATGATGTTGCTCGTGATGAAGCATCATCTCAGCAAGCATTTGCTGTTGTTGCTGTTCAACATCAGGAACGAAACAGAAATCCAATTGTTCAACCGTTTGATTAGAAGCGTTATAATGTGTTAAGGGAATGGGCTGGAAGGAGAAATGTTGAGCATTTCCCTGATGATGATGATGTTGTTGTTGTTGCTGTTGCTGCTGTTGTTGTTGTTGTTGATGATAAGTTAATTCATGCAATAACTTATAATCGTGATCATTTTCAGGAGGGGTAAGAGGGGTTATCGGAGTTATAGGATTAGAATTAATGAATTCTCCGGGATTTTCTGTAAAATGAGCTGACAACAAGGGAATCTCAGGACTAGGAAGTATTGTGGCATATGTACTTGAAGTATTATTATTATTAGAATTTTGTTGATTGAATCCAGCCATTCCGTTCATTGATAAAGGTAAGTCCAATTTAGTAGGTGGTTTACTGTTAACATTCTTTGTTGATCTTCTTCTAACGGGTCCTGGGTTTGTTGGTTTATTTTCAACCAAATTATTATTATTGCTATTATTGTTATTATTATTTGATGAATTTGTTGAATCTTTAGTACTTTGTTTTCTTTGTTGCCTTCTTTTATCAACTTTGGACTTATTTTTATTAGGACGGTAAACATAATTTGGATAAGTTTGCATATGTTCCAATTTTTTTCGATCGGCGTATCTTTCCCATTCTAATCGAATTTCTTCAGGTTCTTTTCTCCACATATCACTTATTGTTCTTGATACTTCAGCATTGGTTAAATTTCTTTGAGATGCGATGATACCAGGTTGTTTTGCTCTTCTATAAAGGATAAAAGCATTTGGAGGTCTTGGAGTTCTTTTTGCAGGTTGAGATTTTGAATTTGCATCACCATCTATTACATTTGAAGTATCAAGATTTTCTTGATTTATTAAGTCACCACCGGCAGCGGCACCAGCTGCGAGAGCGCGACTTGAAGCTGTAAATTCACCGAAACCGTCTTGCATAACGAATTGATGGTCATTCATCATGATTCTAGATGATTCATAAGTCGATGAGGAAGGGTCAACGTCCCTCATTGACATATTATTAATGGTAATATCATTGTTCCTCGATGGTGTTGGAGGGAACATCAAGAGTCCACAATATTTCCTTCTCGCTTCCACGTCCATTTTTTTTATGAAAAAAAAGTTTTTTTTAAAGAGAAAAAAAAAATATAAATTACAAAAAAAAGAATGTAAAAAAAATAAAATAAAATAAAATAAAAACTTTTTGGTAAAAAAAAAAAATATCAGTAAACTCAAAATGGAGTAATTTGGACGGTATAATTCTCCACCAGAATTTACTAATTTTTATTAAGGTAATGGGTGTTTGTCCTTGGCAAACAGGGTTGTTTTATTTTGTTCTCTGAAAAATAAAAGAATATTTAAGTGAGTGTGTCCCGTCCCAAATGAAAGACTGGTTGAAGTTGAAGTTTTGAAGTTTTTTGATTAAAAAAATATGTAAGAAAAGAAGGGACCTTTTTATATAATAAATAATGTTACACACCAAGAGCAATAAAGTATATATGTTATTTTAAAATGCAAATCGTTTATAAAAAAAAAAATTTTTTTTTTTTAATACTTAGTTACACATTTTTCTACTTTAAAATATTATATATATATTTGATATAATGGTATATAATTATGCCAATCCATATATGTTCATCAAAAGAATTTTAGAGTAATAAAAAGTTTTTTTTATTTGCTGTATATAAATGTGATAAAACAGAAGGTAGTGCGAAAAATAATCATGCTATTGACTTAAAAGTAATAATTATTTACGTAATCCACAGGAAAGTAGAACGGTTATATATAAAAAATTATTAAATTAATTTTTTTATTTTTTTTTTAAAAAAAAAAAAAAAATTTGGAGGAAAGTAAGAAAATTTTATTCATATAGAATATATAGAAACAATTATAATTTGATTTTTATATTATTTCATCGAGAAATATAAATAAATTTTTTTTTTTAGGTAAAATAAAATTTGATCTTCAATTTTTTACTAAAATTTTCAATATATATATATAACAACAATTACAATTTATTCCTATTGATTCCAAAGTAGTGTGACAACAATCATGTATCAGAAATTATTGTTATATTTTAAAATAAAAATTTATATTGTGATTTTGAAGTGATATATGAATATTGAATATGAAAAAAAAGGGTCCCCATTTTTTTTTTTTGCTACGCCGTAAATTACATTAAAACATATAATAGATTTTTTGAAATATAATAAATATATGTAAAATATGTGACAATAATGACTAATTCTAAGTTATTTAAATATTGTTTAAGCATCACGTGGAATTCATTTTAAAGTTTTAAATATATTGTTAAGAATAAAAAAACGCGAAATGACTCACTTACTTTTATTTATTTATTATCATCAGTTTCTTTCTATTCATAATCTTCCTTCTTTTACTTATTAAGTATACGCGAGAGAAAAAACGGTTCCAACTAACTTATAATTGAACTCCGGATGTTTCCATTTTTTCATTCTATCTAAAAATTTATAATTGTCTTCTATACAATTAATTATATACAATAATATTTTATATATATATTTAATATTATATATACATACACATATATATATATTTATTTATTTATTTTATCTAAATAACAATACAATATAAATTAATATAGAGTGAATTGCGGGTATTGTAACGGATATTGTACTCCCTTAAAATCAACCCACACTTTCTTATCAAGTACATATCGGGTGTAAGTTTTTTCATTCATAACGCAGCAATTCAACCGTTTTCTTGGCGCTTCTTTTAAATTATTTATAGTTAATTATTAATAAATAATTATATTATTACCAATTAAGTATTTTTTTTTTATCCCTTGTTTAAAAAAAAAATAAATAAAAAGTTTGATTGATGATTGATACTCCGGCATTTTAAGGGTTACAACGAGATCGCATTTATTAAATCATTTGTTAAAATTAGTAATAATAAAATCGGACCCAATCCATTAAGTAAAGAGAAATTCTACTCTTAACTTTAATTTTTAGGGCTAAAAATCCTTTTTCCCTTCATATATTCTATTTTTCTTTGTCTCAAATAAAAAATTCTAATGGAGCTAGAAGAGGAATTAAAAATCGGAACAGAAACCGAAGTAATTGAGTAATTGTGGCGGAAAAAGTATTAATTTGGTATGATTCGATGTAACGCCACACAATCACCCATGATAAACAGGAGTTGATTTCTTTAAACAATGGGTCGTTATACAAATTTCACAGCCATAAAATCCGGTTTTAATCTTGTTTTGTAAAATTTTCCTTATCAGCCACATTCTAACATGGGAATATACTTATGTTCATCCTTTTGGGATTTATAGAATCCCCCCTCAATGAGTAAAAAGCCGATTATAAATTTTTTTTTTTAAAAAAAAAAAAAAAAAATTATAATTTTTTTTTTATTTCAATCGAAAATACGTTCCAATATTCTTTCTTGTGTAAAAGAATATTTTCCTAATTGGTAAAATTTTCTTTGTGTATGTGTTCTGAATAAGCTTTTTTTTTCCCCTTGAAACGTTTGATCATTGTTTCCGTACCTCCACTATGAGAAAACTATTTTAAAGAAACCTAGTAAAAAATTATTATTATTATTTTTTTTTTATTATTTATTTTTATTCGACAAGTCACATGTTAAGAATTATTGGACCAGTTATCTATTAATTTTTGAAACTCTTAACCCTTTTGTTTATTATTTATCGTCCCTGTCTCTCAAAAAAATACGAAATGGCCAAGATAATCAGGTGATAATTGAACCCTTGTCGTAATATTGATTTTCATAATCATGACGTCTTACAAGGTACTTAAGTTCGATATTATTTTATTTTTGTACAATGAACTTATTGTTTCGACATTATTCCGGGCTTAAATGTACAGTCAATCATTTTTACTATGACAAATCATTTTATCATTGGTTTATTACCAAATAATATATGAAATTAAATCGATTTAATCATTAATCAATCAGGAATTTTCAAACATTTCCCGTTCCAAAAAATTCACACAATACGATAATTATTATACATTGTAATAAAATCGTTGTAATTTTCGCATGTAAATCAAAGAAACCAAAAATTTTAAAATAAAATAAAAATGAAGACATAAGCTTATTTTAGGTGAAACAATGTCTTTAATGTGTAATTTTATCTTAGTTATCTTTTTTTGAGTAGATTAAAATTTCCATGGACCCATGAAACCAATTTCGGAGTGCATTAATATAAACAAAAAGCAAAGACCATACTATAAACGTGGGAATCGGAATAATATAAAGAAAAGAGAAAAAAGAAAAGAAAACAAGAACAATATGATATAATTAAAGTAATGTAATTGTACATATGTACATACAATACGTTATGAATCTGTAACATTTATCACTGTTCTAATGGGTGATTCTTGTAAGGAATCACATGAATAACATAAGTTAGCGTGAATAGAAAATTCTTCGCATTTCTTGCAGCAATTACCTTTTTTCAAAAGAACAATAATTTAAAGGATCAGAGTCAAGATTGAATTGTGTTCGTTGTTATCAAAGATGACTCATCAAAAATTCGAAACATTTCAATTATTAAAAACCTGTTCTCATGACTTTTTATTTCATTCATTAATTTGTTTAATTTATTTAAACAAATGATCTGTAAATGCAACCTAAAGTAAATAATAACCGACGATTATAATGACACTTCAAAATTGTATTAACTTGTATAGTAATAAGGCTTTAAAAAAAAAATCACCTTAATTATATCGAACAAAATATACATTATTTTGGGTAACAACTGATAATTATTACCAAATTAAAATCTGATGATCACATTTTTTTATTTTAGAACATTAGAATGATGAATGAGTGGGAGATTTGCGGCAGGGAAGGGTAATTTTTGTGATAATTTGCTTTACACAAAGAAAACACTAATTTTTTTTTTTTTACGTTGAAACTTTTTACGACAAAAAAATTTAATTATTGGTACAAAAAAATCTTCGGCTTATACCGATCGCAATAAATGCTCTTTATTTTTTTTTATTTTATCTTTGTTCTCGTAGTACATAATTAAAGGATCGCAAAAATAATTCTAAATAGTTTCATAAATTAGAAAATATGTAAAATATATAACTAAACATGATAACATCAAACAAAATATAGCAAAATCGTGACGCAGCATACAATCTTATCGTACGTCTTTTTACAACATTACCCAAAATTTTTGTCATACATTATTAATTTATCTTTGAGATTTTTATCATTCATTCTAATAAAGGGAATCTTTAAAATAAAATATATTACCATTCTCTAATTAAAAAATGTTAAAAATGACCCGTAGATTTTCTTCTCACTGTTCACACTGTGAAGATCTTTAATATGTGTATCATGAAAGAAAATTAAACTTGTTCTTATATTACTTTTAAGGCAACAGTTAAAATCATTTAAATGAGATAAATTTGTGTTTAAAGTGTAAAACATGATTAAATTTTTTTAAAATTTGTCATATAATAAATAAGGATTACTCAAAAAAAAAATATGATGTGATATTGTGGTGTGATATATTTTTTTTTTTGGGGTGAAAAAATTTTTTTTTTCTGATACTATAAAAAAATATCTAAAATATTATTCGTTCGATTTATAATTAACATTACTAAAAACTTTAAGATGTGGCGTTATAAATAATCATATGGTTAACCGAACATGGAGAAGTTAATAAGCGAAATATTAATGAAAATTTTCCATTTTTGCTTTGATATTTTTCTTTTTTAAATTGTAATATAAAATCTAGTAATAATTTTGATGTTAATAATAACTAAATTTTTGGTTAGCGTGGTTAAAATTTCTGCCGTCTTTCATGCAGGAATTTCGCATTACACAAGATACGGGCATATGGGACCGTGTGTTACCAACTTTGTTTCTTTTTAATTTTTGAAACAGAGAAAAATCTTCTTTTTAATTTTTTTGAAGCAGTGTAATGCTATGCTCAGGGCTCGAAACAATGTTATTGTTTCAATCATCTTTTTTTGACATCGCTAGCCAAATTAGGCATATTATGATCGTCCTTCACAAAGACACTTGACAAAGTTTTTCTTTGACGAAGAGGGGCGGTATAGTTGAAAAACGAAAAAGTAACAAAGAAAGTACGACGATACAAAGCTACAAAACACCATTATATCAAGAAATATAGATGAAAGGAAGAAAATTTGGTATATAAATTCATTAAAGAAGAGTTGATAACTAAATCCACGCGAAAAGAATTACATTTATTCTTTTCAATAAATTATATATTAATTATATATTTTTTTCAATAAAATATATACATTTATTTCTTCCAAGGCTACATACATTCATTCTATTCCGTCCTTTAAAATGTCTTTTTATTCAATATTTTGTTTAATGTCCTAATACGTAATAATACGTATTTCGTTAGATTTCGTTCGTTAATCCAAAAAAACTATTCTTGCACTATCACCTTTGACCGAATTTCATTCTTTTAATTGTATTCATGATGTCATCAACAAAAGAGAAGAATTAGTAATGATTCGATTAGCTCATCTCCTCAACAATTGGGGAGGTTTCGAAAAGTTTGACGGTCTTACAAGCAAAAATTCCCCAAACTAAATTGTTACTAACCCTAAAAAAAAAAATACAAAAGAAATATTGTAAAAGTTTAAAAGTTTAGGTGTAATTTAAGAAAACCTTTCATAAATAATTTTTTTTTTAGGTATCTTCTTTTTTCCTATTTTTCTCTCTTGAAATTTTTCTTACATTCATTCATTCATTAATACCCTTGCATTCATTAATACCCTTGCACGCATTCAAACCCTTGCATTCATTCATTCCCCTGCACACATTTAAACCCTTGCATCCATTTATTCAATTCCTTGCATTTATTCACTCCCTTGCGCAGTTGCGCTTCATTCAATCCCTTGCATTCATTCATTTTATTCAATCCCTTATACTCATTCTACCCTTGCATTTATTTAAACCCTTGCATTTAACCATTATAATAGATTTTTTCTTTTAAATAGATTTACAATCAATCAATATTATGACCATCAATTGTTTCAGTTCGTTTTTAAAGTTCAATAAAAACAACCAAATAAAATTAAAATAACTGCGGTTTTTAAAGTATTACCAATATACGTAATAAAGTAACACGGCACATCATTTTTTTATATTACATGTTTTATTTGTTAACTCTTTTAAGATGTCAAATTACCTGCATGACAAAAATTGAGTCACACAAATTTTCGGAATTATAGTTTTTTAAGACCGGGGGGTCATTATATATATAACCATTCTTGTATAATAAGGAGAAATAAAATTTCAATGTAAATAAAAAAAAAAATGGATCTATTTTCGTTTTTTTTTTTTTTTTTGTTGCAAATCTCATTTGGAAATAATTGACTCATTATAAAATGCATAGAAAATCATACTTTCCCTTTATGTAATTATTTCACTCTAATTAGTAATTAGATATTTCATAATACATAATAAATAGAAAACTCCTACCCCCAAAAAAAATTTATTGATTCATTATTGAGTTTATTGTAATTTAAAATTCACTATAAAGCATATGATTTATATGCATTTAATATAACTTTAATGAGTATTTTTTCATCGGAGGGTCTCATATATCTCGTATGGGATGTACAAACCATATCAATCGTTATTCATTATAATTAAAAATACAATGGTTTGATAAAATGATAACTTAATTTAAATGATTATTCAACTTAAAAAATTTATTGTGTTTCAAGATAGGTAAACAAGTTGGAAAAAAAAAACAAACTGGGTGATTTGTTTTTTTTCTTTGCAAGATCCAATTTCATTCTAATCACATAATATTGATATTTGATATTTGATAATAAAAAAAAACAAGATTTTGAAAGTGATAAATTTTTATTTATATTAATTGAAGATGTGTGATTAGGCTTAAATGGTGACACTCAACATTTTAAGTTTTTCTCTTAATGGTAAAGGGGCTTTAAAAAACAAATAATATATCCTTTATTTATATTAAAGAAAAATATTACTGTATATATTAAAAATAACAGAATATATTTGTTTTTTTTTAAAAAAAAAACATTTTAATAATAACAGGTGACCCAAATCCCGTAAACAAACCAGTCTGTGAAAAAAGTATTGGAAGAATGAATTAAAAATTATGTTCTACATACTAAAAAAAGTTAGGAACTATAATATATATTTTTTTTTAAGGAAGGATTAAAAAAAAAGAAACATTTTTCTTCGTTGGGATGATCAGGAGAATCAGGGATGCATTTTTTTGCATTAAACTAAAAAAGAAAAAAAACTTTCTTTTTCATTAGTCAAAACAGATTAAATAGATTGAAATTCAAATATTCTTTAAAAAGGAGACAGATTAGGAAAAGTATGAGATTACAAGATTTAAATCTAAAACAATGATTTAAATTTTATTATTTAATTATTGGTTCAAATCAGGTTTTTTTTTCTTGGAAGATTCTTATTCCGTTCTTTATGTAAGATAATTTTGATAAAGAAACCAAACAAACCAGTTTAAATATTATTTGTCAATAAAATGCAGTTATTAATAGTTATTAAATGGGAGCTTATTTAATTCAAGTTTTAAAGTTTATGACTTTCGGTAAAACCTTTTATGCTATCACACAAAATTCTCTCCCAAATATGAAAAATGCAATTTAACCACGAGAGTACAAATTGTATTATTTAAGATAAAAATTTACAGTTGTTTTTTTTTTTTTTTTTTAACGTTAATAAATAAATAAATAAAAATTTTTACCTTGTTATCCTTTGTTGGAAAGTTAAATGAAACGCGTCACGCGGTCATTAAATTTACTAAAAGTAATCTCCATTTTCTGATTGTGGACTGATTGAGTAAATAATCTAGAAGGCAGATCAAAAGTTGTTATATATATTTTTTTTTTATAAAATTTTTGTATTTTATGCAACTTTATTTTATTTTATTTTTAATGTAGGGATCGCAGGGATATACGTATTTGTTCTGTGTTACATATTGCATAGTATATTATTATTATTATTAAAAACTATATTATTATTAAAACCGTTATATTTTATTTTCATGGAATATATGGAATATAGGAATATTTTAATATCCGATTTTATCGTAACATCCAATCAAATCCACCCAACCACGTGACTTTGATTTTTTCAACCCTCGCATTCTAGAAAAAGACTTTGGATTCCAAAGTTACAAATAAAAAGAAAAAAGTTGTTAAACATAAAAAAGTTGGAAATTAATAAACCTTTAAAAGGTCAAATTCCCGGGTTGAATAACTGCACAATTTCTTGGTTTATGCGGGAATTTTACTTTTTTTATATAGTACAAATATTTATATTTACACAACTAATATTCATTATTTGTAATATTTTTAGTAAAAACCATTATAAAATGAATTATGACGCATTATTATTCTAACTATTTTCTTTATTTATGTTTTGACTCTTAAATATTTTCACCTTTTCCCTCGCATGTTTGTCGTAGACAAATATTAACGCACTTATTTTATTAAGCAAATGGTATGATTGCAACCATAAAATTTCGCGCAGAAATGAAATTAAACGTTTAAGAATTTAATAAATTTAAACCCTTCAGGGTTTTGTTTATCGTTTTGTGGTTAATATAGCATATATAATGTTTCGAATTGAAGCGGACTCAAGTCGTTCACCCGTATGACTCGAATTCTTTCCTTATGTACAGCATGTATGTGAAAAGAAAAGATTCTGAATTAATTTAATAATCAATTGATAATAATTATTTAAATATTTTTGTTTAATTATGAATTAATGAAAATGCTCGTAAATTTAATCTCCTGATAAACAAATATAATTATTAATAAATTATTATTAATTTAATATTTATTAATAATTTAATAATTTTTTTTTTAAAAAAAATCTATTAATAAATATAATTTAATAATTTAATAATTTTTTAAAAAAAATCTATTAATAAATATAAATAATTACGATAAAATTTTGAATTTCTTAATTTCTTAATAACAAAATAATAATAATTAACAAATAATAATTTATAATTCGACATTTCCGCTCAAAATATATTTTTCGTGAATAAATTAAAAATCTAGAAACTTGAATTTTTTTTTTTGTTACGAAATTTTATTCATGATTATTCTTTATTGGTCGATATAAAATTCCGGGCTGCATAAATTTAACAGTAAAACATACATGATCGTTAATTAATGTTTATATTTTAGTAAGACCTTGCAGGATGATAAATGTCATGTGATTGGTAGGGATTTACTTTCCGTTTTTCCGACATTTGGGTTTGGAGCTCATGAAAAAGCGACGTCAAAATTTTTTTTTGGTAATATTGAAAGTTAATAACAAGGAAACATTTAACCCCGATTGTATATGCAAAATTATTTATTATTTATATTATTTACTCAAATGTTTTTTTTTTTACAAGTTTTAAGGTTCTAGACATTTAAAAAACAAAATCAAATGATCATTCCTATTTTAAAAACTTACATAAAATTTATTCGAAAAAAAAAAAGATATGCAATAATTATTAAGTGAAACTTTCGGTAACAATTCAAACGCGTTTGAATGAAACTTTCTTTCCTAATTGATAAAGTAATTAAGGCATGCAGGAAAAATCCGAATCATGGGACATGTAAATTTTTCTTCACAAACAAAAAAAAAACAGGGTTGCATATTGACGTTATTAACGTTATCATTAATCCTTTCTTTCATGTGATTAGATTAAAACGTAATTTATATCGGACATACGACGAATACGTCAAAGAAATTTGTCAAAATTTCATTGGTATATGTGGTTGATAATTTCATTCCTTGTATTTAACCTTGAATGAAAAAACCTTGAATGAAAGAACCTTGAATGAAAGAACCTTGAATGAAAAATCTTTATATAACAAATTTTTTTTCTTTCTCCTTTATCCAACAACTTTTTTTAAATTTAAATTCTAATTTTCGAACTTTAACAGATGGCTATTCCATTTTTCGATATAATGGATAAAAGTTCTAAAATTGGAAATTTTTAATAACTAAATGAAAACCGCATTGTATTACTACATTATATTTATATTTACGTAGTAATATTAACGTGTACCATCATCATTAGGTATTAGGACTGGTATAAAAGGATTTAATATGAAACGGTGGTTAAAACAAGAGATTATCATATACATCTTACTGGAATAATTATTTCGATACACCACATAATAAGTTTTTATTTACGTAGCATTTACGTGAAAATGAAAAAAAAAATATTATTTCGTGCATTGTCTACGGCATATGATCAGGATTAACAATTTTGGTACGTGTGATAGGCCTAAAAAAAAGGGGTCGACACAAATTGTGATATTAAAAAGTGAGAATAACATTTGGACAAGGTCAGCTCTGTGTCAAAGTTACACAATGTTAAAAAAAAAACATATATAATGATTTTTTTTTTTAAGAAAAAAAAATAATAATAATAAAAAAAATAATAATAAAAAAAAAAAAAAAAATTCCCCAATATATAAAAGTTTCCCCCGCAAAACAATTGCCGCCATTATTTAAGTTTTTTTTTAACAAGTAAATAACATTAACAGGTTATCATCTTCAACTTTAATTTTATTTTGGAGACAAATTTTAAATGATTGCAAATTTATTTTGATTGAATGAAATTACTATTGTAACACAATTAGTCTGTTTGTTTACTAGTATAAATTTTTTTGAGAATAGGGATGATTGTTCATTTAATTTTAATCTACGCCATTTAAACAAATTATGAATAAATTTATTTTTGTTACTATGGGGACATTTTTTTTTTCAATTCACTCTTGAACAATATTCAAATAGATTTTAATTGTAAATAAAAATTTTATCGAAGTGAGATCTTCGAAATTCCAAAAATCAGAATCCTAACGGAGTTTAGACTAACAACAATAGAGTTGTTCAATAATCCAAATACCTGATGATGATCAATAACAACATTATGAACCTTAAATTCTGGTTTCCGAAACCAATCAAAAATGTTGAAATTTTAATATTTTATTTCTTTTTTTGAATAATACTTCATTATCTTCTAATAAGCATGTTATGTCATTTATGCGGGTAAAAGATTATCTTCACATTTCACACTATACCATTATTGAATTTTTTTTCTTTCATTTCCTGTATTCCTGTATCACCCTTTTCGGAATCCTTTAATATATAATACAGTAAGCTTTCTTTTTCGATAAACAAGAATTTTCATTAGTAATAGATTGAATTAATTTCTTCTCCGTAATAAAACACATATTATATGATATTAATTACCGTACATGTATTAATAACAATTACTTTCTATTAGATTACGGAGTTGTTTATAATCATTAAAATTCATTAAATCATTATAATCATTGTTATATAAAGTCCGAACAATTATTTTAATTAATTAGGATATATAAGCCACATATATTTTACAAGGTTTCGAATTTATTAAAAATATTTTTTATGTAAATAAATAAGAAATAAAAATTTTATTAAAAGTCTAATACCCGACATGTTTACGGTAAATGACCAATGTGGAAAAATATTAAAGTCATGTGATTAAAGTAAACATTATCAATATCAGATATCAATATATATCAAATATAAATATATCAATATCAAATATATCAATATTAATATACCTCCATCTTCCCCTGCTATTGGTTTAGTTTCATCATTATGTTATTATTAGAAATGATGGGAACCTATTTTTTCTTGTTATACTGAAATTTATTGTAAAAAATAGTATACATGACGCAATGAACAAAATACATGCAATGACGGAAATGTCCATTTTATCATATATATCAAATAAAGAAAAGAAAAGTAGATCATTAAAATCACTAAACTAATTTTTACTAGGATTAAACCATCATAATTTTTATAATTCTGGCCACGAAATAAAAAATAATTAACTAAATTGGCTAAATTTCAACATGTGTTGATCGTCACCTAAAAATGTCAAATAAACCCTTTACTTTCTCATAGAAGTAGAACTTAATTCGGAATACAAAGCACAGTAGAATAAAAAATAAAACGCGATTAATTACACAATAATGACATTATCCATAATTACAAATTTTGCAATTTGTAATAGGAGAACCAAAGATATAAAATACATACATAATTTCGTTCGTGTTTTATATTATAATAATAAACTTAAAATAGATTTTAAAAGATTAAATATGTATATATTTATCTGGCGTATATTTAATCTATTACTACGTGAATTAATTAAATATGGCAGCATTACTTAAATAAACAATGTGACCTAAAAATAAATAAAAAGTCACGTCACATTGGAAGTCATGCGATCCATCATAATAAGCAAAGCACCGTCTTATAAAAAAAAAAATCATATATAAAAAACATTTTTAATATATTTTATTTACTTCATTTAATTTTAATTTTTTTTTTTCTTTGTTTTTCAATATTGGAAAACAAGATCAAAAAGAAAACCTTTTTTTTTTTTTAAAAAAAAAAATCAAATTCTTTTTTGAAAATTCTATTGGTATTAAGGATAGTGAAACAAGTTTGATTTGATTTGAAAATCACGATTATTTGAATCCAGGATCATTTAAAGAGATTCAACATCAATGGTTCAAAAAGAACACAATCATATGCATTTATAAAATTATAATTGTTTGATTCCAAGTTTTATTTCTTGTTTCAATTCCTGCGATTAATAATTAATAATAAATATTAATATTGATTGTTTGTACAGTAAAAATTAATTAAACAAAATATAAATAAATTATATTATATAATATATAAATATTAACTAAAACGCCCAAATAGATAATCTGTCATCAAACGGGATCATGCATTACGTGTTTAATTTTACGTTTGATATTAATCATATTAATCATATTAATCAATAATTAGCGGCGCGTGTTTCTTTCGGGTATTCCATTTCATACTCCGCTAAATATTTTACACGTATTTATATCAGTTATAATTTCGTCAATTTCGTCATAAATTATTTATCTTAATTCAGCGAATAATCTCTATATTAAGAACTAAACTTCATCTTGTGATTTATTATTGAATTGATGATAATCAATAATTCCAAGATCACGCAACTTATACTATAATATAAATTATATTTTTTATTTATTTTATTTTGTTTATTTATTTATTTTATTTATTTGTTTTATTTATTTATTTATTTCTATTATGATGGCTTATAAAAAGAATTTCTTTGTTTTCTTTTGATGGTTAGAATTATCTTGAAATATGCGAACACGCGTTTATATTTATTTATTATTAGTAAGGGAATTCTGGATTCTGGTAGTTAGTATGGTTTACCTGTAAATATTATGAGCATTATGCGTTTGAAATGGTAAAACATGTTTTTAATTTATTTCTTTTAAAGTTAATTCGAAATAATCACATATTCACATTTAATATGTTTCCAGTTTCGTAAGAAATTAAAATTGTAAAAATAGAAAAATAGAACAATCTTTTAATTATTTTGACTCAGGAACGGAATTCTAATAGTAAGCATGCAATATGTATATTATTATTTTCAAGGAGTTTGTTTCCGAATTTATGTTATCAAGGTTACTCCGAATAAAGAAAAATGAATAAAAAGAAAGAAAGAAAAAAAAATTAAAATCTCCGATTTTACATACAAATCACATGATTACGATGTTGATAGAATATTCCGCAGTTACATTACAATAATGATGATCGGAGTTTAAATAATGTTTTTCTATTTTTATAGAACATAAAATTAAAATTTTTTTTAAAAAAAAAAAAGTTTATGCAAAATTAAAAATAAATTTCTATTTTACAACAATTAAGAACAATCTATTATTATTATTATTATTATTATTTTCTTCGTGCGTACTATGTAATATGTATGGTATTATGGTTGTTACTATTACTATTTTTTTGCGTATGATTACTACAGTATTATATTATTCTATTAAGACGATCTATAAATTCATGATTATTAATTGTGCTTTTTTTTAAAAGAAATTTAATCCCCGACTTGCAGGCCAAGAATTTTGTACATACATTTTTATACGTGTGTAACTTGATATCATTCAATAATATATAATAATTTATATTCTTACCTATTTTATGTATTTTACATAATGCAGTAATCAATTAGACGCAGTAAAATATTGTAGATTTTGATGCACGGGCCATGTGTTTTTTTTTACACGTGGGTTAATTACAGTAAATGAAAAAAAAAATATATCGATACTACATATAAACAAAATATACAAATTCAATAATGTTCAATTATGGTATCAACGTTGAAGTACAAATAAATCTTTACACAAGACCAAAAAAACTGGTAAGACTTGTTAAAAAACTTGATAAAATAATTATTGTTAGTGATAAAATTTATTTTGAAATAAATAAGATTATTATCTCGGTAATTATTATAATTATGCAGTGAAATTATATGTTAATAATCAACGCATATAAGTAAAAGTATATTAAACCAATCATTTATCAGTACCACTAATAAAAATTTATTAATATGCGGAAAATCCGAACACAAAATTTGAATCTGATCAAGGTAAATCGATTTAATTCATAGATAATTAACTTTAACCAATTAATAATATTATTATCACTAAATATTTTCGTTAATAATAATAACTCGGCGTGAAAATTGTAGATCCTTAAATATTTATTTGCTATTTACCTAAATATTTTTTTCGATTTTATAAATATAAAATGAATTTACATATGAAAATGTTAATCGAAACCGTATACAATGTGCTCTTGTTTATTACTTTAATGGTTTGCTTTTCTCGCAGCAGCATAACCGATCATTAAATACATTAAACATGTGTTCAAATAATTAAATAATTATCAACTGAAACCCCATGCAACGAAATTACATCATCCTTATTTTCTATATATGTATTCAAGGTAAAAAAAAAGAAATTATGGTCATATTATTTTAAGTTTATTATATGCACGATCATGTACTATATTAAACTCGGAAAATTAAAAATTCATTAGTATAATAGAATTTACCTCGTGAAAATATTCAATTGTATTGTGTTTATAACTCATGAAAAAAAAATAAAAAAAATGACAGCTGAGTAACAGCATTATGCGTGTTATGGTATCAAACGATAGATTCACTCTCGTGTGGATTTACTTCTGCAGTGAATATATATATATATATATATTTGTTTTAAATTGAATAAATTTGCATGACCTTTTGTTATCCAAAATATTATATTAAAATTTCGACAAGTTTAATTAGGTGGTTTCGTTTAGTTGCACATCAAAAAGAGATGATGGTTTCATATGATATGGACATGTGTTATATGAGACACAAGTTAAGTTATCACAGAGATAATAAGGGTGAGTACCCTCTTTTTTTAGGTGATAATAAATCAATATCCATGCATATATATTTTGTACTTCACAGAAAGTCGTACACAATATTATTTTTCACACAACGGAAAGCCCCGTATTCAAAAGTCAAACAATTGTTTATATTATACCTGATACGGCTAAATTTTTTTTTACTAATAAAAACTTGATATTAACTTGTTTAAATATTTTTTCTCCTTACTTACTTTTTATGAGATGCAGGTATGGGTTTCCTTAATTCAAAATTTTTTTAAACTTCATTTGCATACACTGTTGATACTGTTGATGTAAATCATAAAAAAATGGCGGGAAAAAATCAAGAAAATGATTGGACCACCCTTCCATGTAACAGAGCTTAAATTTAAAATTTCTGCAAATTTTTAAACACAAATACGTTATCGTAAGACGTACTATTTTATTATTATTTGTTTTTTGTAAATCCTTAAATGACTAAGTTAAATTAAATTCTTTTATAATTTATCTTTTTTCAGTTCAAATTAAATAGAATTAATAAACGGAGTTTTAATCCCGACTTTACGCTTATCAATATATATTACAATCAGAAATTAAAGTTGATTATTCGGACTTACATTAAATTTCCAATTAAAGAATTTCATTAAAAACTCGACTTTCCTATATTAATAAGCGCAGTACGTGATATGTAAGTAATACCAATTTATTTCGTACGTCCATTATAGCTTTGTTTATATTAATATTTGTTTTCTTATTGGGACGGCGAATATGTTGATTACGTATCATTTATTTAGTTAGTTAGTTAGAATAACGTTTCAATTATTTACAGTATTATTTATTAGTTTCGTCCTTTGTAGTAAATTTTTAACCTTTGTAATTTCCCTTTGTTTTTTAAGTTGTACAATATAAATAAATTCTAAGCTTATCAAAAAAAAAACAAGTTTATTTTTTTTGCAAACACTAAAAAACAACATAAATATATATGCTATATCATATTATATATATTTTATTTAAATGTTATATATATCTATATGAAACATTTTTAATTCATTGTATGTTGTGAAAAAAACTATATTTATTATAGCATCTTTGTTTTTCTTAATCCCGAGAAAAGAAATATCGCGTGAATGGTTTAAAACTTTTTTGGAAGAAATGAACATTTACCATGAATTGACTAAAAAAAGATCGGTAAACCTTGTTATAAATAAAACAGGGGTCAAAAGGTCTTTTTTTTTTAATTCTATAGGTATTAACTTGGAAAAATCCGGCAAATTTCGGAAAATAAAAAATTCCGGTGAAAACTCTGGGTAAAAATCGAAAAAAAAACCCCTCATATTCTCATTCTTTTGGGTCTTTGTAATATGGTGACAAAAAAAAAAAAAGTTTTTCTTTGTTTAGATTAGATTTGAGAATATTCGGAAAAATATCAAATAAATTATGATTTGTATCCAAATAAAGATTATTATCTGGTAACACGGGATTTTTTATTTATTTATTTATTTATTTTTATTCTTCCTTTGCGTAATCTCATTAAAAGTGCTTCTATAAAAAATTTCGTCCGAATAAACTGATAAAGATCTTTTTTTTCAAATTTGTTTAAAAAAGACTTTTTACTTTAACATTTATTATCAGGGAATTGACCAAGATTATCAATTTTTCATAAAATACTCGAATTTTCACTTGAATATATATTCGAAATACAAAGCTGACCTTTAAAGCTGGCATATCGCACAGCCAATAGAATTGCAATGTTACTTATCATGTGATTATTCAGTCATATTATTTTTGAGTTTTGATTTCCTTCACTATTTTTTATGTTTAAAAATGCTATTAAGGTCTAAATGTTTGAAAAAAAAAAATGTTTTGGGGTATTAGTGGTGATTTATGTTATATAATTTATAATAAAAAGCACTTGCTATGACAGCTGCGTTACCTGCGTATCAGCGTATGTCATCTGACATTTAGAGCATTTCGTGACAATCATTTAATGATTTATAGTTAATTCTACCAACATTAAATATTTCAAATTCCGCAATAATTTCAGCCAAGATTAATGATAGTCTCTGGACATATTTATCATATGATGCACTGCTAAGTATGCAACCTGCTGAATAATTAAAAATGATGAGATTCGTGTTATAAAGATCAAATTTTATTATTGGTGTCTTTAAAGCATAAAATTATTGGTTCTACCGTTCAAGCGTTTCGGCAAAATATGTATAAAAATCTCAAACATTTTCCGAACAAACCAATCATGTTTATTTATTTTATTATAAAAGCATACAGTAACTTTGAAAAAAATTTTTAGTGTTATTCCACAAATAGTACATTATAAATCATCTATTATCTATAATTAATATATCCGAATTTTTATTAAATCATCCATGAGAGGCCAAAACTTTTATTTAATCCTGTAATTCCGGCAAAAAAAAAAATTGTAATTTCACGTTTGTAACATGATTAACCCTTGTAAATCACATAATCTACCCATGTCCACGTTAAACAAAATCTATCCGAGGTCATACTATACCAATAGGTCTACGACTTTCAAAATCGACCCTTAATTAGTCCGATGTACTGTATATAAAAGGTTTATAATTTATAATTTTTTTTTGTTTTTAAATCAAGGGTTGGTTATTTGTCTGCAAATCCCTGTTGCAAATCCCTGTTGTAAATCCCATGTATTTAAATATGGAGTCGTAGCCCATTTAACGCGTTCTCTTTGTTTAAATTAAAAAAACTAAATTAAATAATTTTAGTAATCTTCATTATTGCGTATTTCACTGAGTCAAACCTCTGTTAAATTTAGTGATTATTTAATTAGTTTATATAACACAATAATATCATAATATCACATAGACACATATTAACTAACTCCTAAAAGAAAATTAAACACAATTATTAGAAAAACTTTCAGGAACAAAGCTTTAGTGTATTGTCTTTAATTTTTTTTTTTTCTCATTCATAAATATTAACGAAAATAGTCAAGAGTACAACATTATCTAACCTTTTTTTTTCCTACTTTTATCCGATTATCCGATTTCGCGTTCTATTAAAAAATATTATTCATCTTGTAATTATTAAATAAGTTCTTTTTTTTTTATATTGCGTGGGAAATGGGGGGAAATTCTTAAAAAGATAATCATAAAATCGGAATTTTCGGAACTAAATAAAAAAGAAACCTTTTTCCGATCCGTTTTCGCGTTACTAAAATTGAATTAACCTTATTTAATTTTATCATTAATAATCATTAAAAATTAATAACGATCTAAAACTTCTCATTGATATCTCAATTTTATTTATATTTAATAGATTCGGGATCCTTTTTTTTTTTTTTTTAACTTTATACGGTACAGTTCAATCTTTAATAAAAGATTACATAAAGCATTATTAAATAATAAATAAAAACATTATTAATGTTATTAATGTACTTTTATTAATAAAAAAAACATTTCACTTGCATATTGTAACTTGCATATTTGTATTTTTTGTAACGCGATAATAAATCTTTCGCTTTTTAGAATAAAATAATGAAAAAAATAACTTTTTGGATCTAAATTAATAAATTGAAATAGATTATTGTGCATTTCGTGAATTTACTCATTGATTTATTCCCGAAATATACATATCAATGCTTTTATTTAAAGAAAAAATAAATGAATCCTTTCCTATTATCGTTATATAAATATTATTATTATTATTATTATTATTATTATTATTAACGATGACTTGTTCTTCATTATAGGAAAACAAGAGAAAAAAAAAGAAATCTTAATTTATTTTTAACTTTTACTTGCATAATTAAATCATTCCGTTCATTCCCCCGTTCGTTTATTTTATATTAGATTAGATAGACTAAATTAGTTGTCGATACCTAAATAATGACAGCTTTTTTAAATAATTTACAACAATGGTCAAATTTAAGTTTAATAAGATTTTCCTTTCAAATCCATATTAAACCGTAGCTTTCATGGCTCAATTCGGTATCATTACGTTTTTGTGACACATCGTCCCATTGTTAAAATCACGTGAATATTTGTGAATAATCCCCAGCATTACCATCAACTCCCCCGTAAAAAAGTTTCTCTCAAATATATTGATGTGAGAATTGAAAAATTATTATATGAAGTTATTTTTGCAAATTATGAGAATTTCTTGGGGTCGTTAAAAAGTACTAATTTTTATAATTTAATTTATAATTCATTATTACGGTCGGTTTCATTTAAAAAATTTTCTCTCTGTTTTTTTTTCTTCATCTCTCTAAATTATGATCTAATAAAAAAATTTTAGTTATATTAAATTTTTTAGTGATAACCCTGGTATATATATGTAAGTATTTCTTTTAAAGTTCACCTGTGGTGAATGTCACCGGATACCAGTCTTTAAGTTGTGATGGAATTATTTAAATTAATGGGAATAACAATAGAATGTTACGTGGTGCATCATACAGTAGCAATATGTATCTGATAGAGTACAATTTACAAATTTATATTATTCATTAATTTATTTAAAGAGTAAGATAACCAAAAGTACACTAGGCCCATAATTCCCTTATACATCTCAAGTCTCAACTTAATCAATTTCACTTAAAATAGTATCTATCAAGTCGAGTAAAACCATTTATTTTCATTAGTATTTGATATGTATGATGATTATATCATATCATCTATGCAAATACAGACCTAAACATGGTTTATAACTTTATATGTATATATATATTGGAGAAATTCGAAAAAAATAAAAAAGAAAATAAGGGAATCGATGGTTAACGATCGCGTATTAAATGAATTTCCTTTCAATCGTATTTTCGTCGTTTTTTTGAAGGTCTACTCCCTAATTTATGAGAAGGTCGTTAAAAGTTAACTCTAGGAAGTAACAAGATCATGACTAAGATCATGTCACCACGAATTTGACCACCATTAAACTCTTTAAATTTAACATTAAACAATAGCTTTTAAACCGAACGCATATTTCATGTCATCATGTAGATCTTGATAATATAACCAAAATTTTTAGTATAAAACGTGACGCGACTGACGCGTATAAGATGCTCGCTCCTGTTGAAACTCTATTAATTATCTAAACTTCATTATTTCGTAATCGAAAATTAAACATTAGTGAGTAAGTGGACAAACCACACCTTTTAAATGCTTTGCTTTATTGTTTCAAGGTATAGTTTTTAAAAGATTCTTATTACAATAATATATTTTCAGTTAAGAAAAAGTACTCTATATTTATAAAAAAAAAATTTTTTTTTTAAAAAATACAGATAAACAATTACAAATACATTCAAAGAACTTTTAAATATTTTGATTGATTATATGAAAATCAATTACTAAATTACGAGAACTTAACAGAATAAGAATTATTGGTAATTTTTCGGACCAAGATGAAATATGACATTTTTGCCTTTCTGTTTCTTTTGCTTCTTCTTTTTGTTTCCATCTTTTGTACTTTCACTGTATGAAGAATCATCCTCACTATCATTTTCATTCTTGTTATTATCAGATGCAGATGATCCTCCTTGTCCCCATGCATTGCTTTCTGATCCGTTCTTTTTGATTCTTTGTTGTGAAAAAGAAGAGTTTGAATTTATAGGTAATTCAGGAAACTCAACATTTTCAGCTTTAGTAGGTCTACCTCTGACAAAAGCGGTTGTATATGATGAAGTATTTGAAGAATTATTTACACTAGATGAAGGAGATTCCCTACGTGGAGAGGATTGGACGAATTTTGGAGAAGAGTTTTTCCAAAGATCATTATTAGAAGTACTAGCTGAAGTTGCAAGTGAAGGATAAGCAGAATTATTTTTTTTGGATTCACGGGCAGCAATAGCAGCAATTTTATCCCAAACTTGAGGTCCACTACTTGATTTTGTACCACCAGATCGAGTAGTTGAAGATTTAATTACTAATACACGAGGTGATGGTTTAGGTGTCGTAATATTTGGTTTAGAATTACTTTGTGTAGAATTTACTGGTTCTAAAGCAGGAAAATCGGTAGTAGTACGCTGTAACCAGTAATTTTCAAATTAATATTATTGTTATAAGAATTATATAAAATCGAAAATTATATAATTCACAAATGATTACCTTAGCTTTATGATCATTCCATGCTCTTAATAATTCTTGTTTCTTCTTCTCGTCTTCCAATACTTCTACCATACCATTTACGACTTTACCGACATCCTCCTTTCTGTTAAACAGCTCCAATAATGATTCAACGTATGAATGTGCGCTAAGAAATGAGGAGTCACTGTATAATTCAGTTATCGAATTAAATTCATCCATTTTGGCGGAATCGTTGGATAAAAGTCCGAAAACACGTTGGTGCAAAACTAATTTACGAGAACTGAAATTTCATTGAATGGTTAGAAACTTGTATACAATAAATGAAGTGGAAAAGAAAAAGGAAATATATATATATATATATTATGTATATACTTTGAATTTGAATTTTCAAAACTAGACAAGGCTTTTTCTCTGTAGTTTAAGGCACTAGTGCTATTGCTACTATTTGACGTAGAAGTTGAATGGCTCGTAGATGGTAAAGGAGGAAAGGCATAATTATTTCTTTTTTTTGTAGACTCAAACATTGGTGGTTGTTGTAAAGAATAAGGTGGAGTTGGGGAAGTTTCACTTCGACTACTACTTGCAACCGTTTGTGTAGGTCTATCAGCAGTGGGTTTAGGCTTATTAGCAGTGGGTTTAGGCTTATCAGCAGGTTTATGTTTATCAACTGGTTTAGGTTTATCAACAGGCTTAGAATTTTGCTTTACTCTTTCACTGTAATTTTTAATGGTACCTGAATTATTACTCATGCTAACCCCCATTGCATCACTTAGTGTAGGAAAATCTTCTTCCCGTATGCGAGGTGGTGTGTAAGCATTACGTAATTGCACCTCACTTTCTGGTGATTCATTCGCTGATCCGATCACTTCATCAGGAGACAAAGCACCGAAACCTGGAGGTGGTCTTGTTGTTGTTCTAGCATTAACAGTCGTACCGTTGACAGCAGAGGGAGTGGAATCTAGATTAAGATTTTGAGTTTGACGTGAAATTTCTTCAACTACAGTTTGTACAACCTCATCGCCATCTGCCCGCCTCTCCGACTACACAAAATTATTTAAATTTTAGATCTTAGATAAAAAGCATCAATGACTCATTTAGAATGTTTCATTGATTCAACTCAAAAAAAAAAAAATGATAAGTACGGTTTGTCTATAATTCCTACCTGTCTCTCACGACTTCTTCGCCGTCGTGGATGTGTATCTGCGTAACTATTGGTATAAAGAATCCCAATCCTCCTTGCTTCATGTTTAGCTCTTTGTCCGCTTAAATTAGTTCCGTGAACTTCGACCTATATTAAAAAAGTCATAATATTATTAGAAATATTATTAAAATATTTTTTTTAAAAAAAAAAAACTTACTTCATGAGCCTTTAAATCAATTTCTGTTTCAAATACAATAAATTTTTTCTCTAAACACTCTTTATCTTGACAAAGATAGTGTTCCGAATTGAAATGACCTTCCTAAAAAAAAAAAAGATAGAAACTATAAATTATATGTAAAATAAATCAAGATTTAAGATATTAATTAAACAAATAATACATACTAATGAATTATAGTCGCGATAATAACCATGTCTTATACCAGCTCTCATGCAAATAAAGCATTCTTCATGCTTATCACGGCAATGTTCATAGAGTTCATCATCTCCATAAAAGCGTCTTTTACAAAATTCACATTCAGGATGCCCTCTGAACCCCGAATCATCGTCACCTTCACGAAAGTGTTTATCAAGATCTTTATTATTGAAAAGAGAATGTTCATGTGAAAAGATCTTTTTATGTCGAATGCAGATATCACTAAAATTTATAGTATTTCAAAAATGTTTATGTTAATAATTAAAATTAAAACTATACAATTTATAACTTTATTATAATATAAATTAACATACCATAACATTAAATGATGATAATCTTTAATATGTCGCTTTAATTCCGGCCATCCCTCACAAGACACGTCACAGTTCGAATATGGACAATTATATTTCAATAGTAACTTTATATCATCAAGCATTTCTTGATCCTCACAATAAGCATTCAAATCCTCGTCAAAGTATGGAATATCAGATTCCTTAAAATCTTGGAATTCTTTATCATGTTTACGAGTAAAGATAACTTTATCTTGTTCAGTCTAAATATATCATTAAAATTAATTCACATTATGTTGAAAATTGACGTTAAATAAATAATCAATCTTTATCATTACCTTACAATAAGCGCAATTCTTATTTTCATATAATGCTCTTATCCTCAATGAACACAAGTGACAAAATTTATGGTTACATTCCGAAACAGCATAGTATATAACGGGGTTTGCGCAGATAAAACAAACGGATTCATTTGAGGGAACTGGAGAAAGAGAATCATTTTCGTTCAAATTAATATTTCCGTTCAAATTAGAATCCTCGTCCGAATGAGAATTTTCATTTAAATTGGAATTTTCGTTCGAATTAGAGAAAGTACGTCTAGTAGCTGCAGAGCTTCTTGAATTTTGACTAGAGCTTGAATTATATTCTCGATGGTTCGACGAATGTCTTACAAAATGATGATAAGGACGACCTCGACCTCGTCCTCGACCTCGTCCTCGTCCTCGTCCTCCTCGTGGTCTATGATCATTAT
This sequence comes from Rhizophagus irregularis, assembly GCF_026210795.1. Lineage (NCBI taxonomy): Eukaryota > Fungi > Glomeromycota > Glomeromycetes > Glomerales > Glomeraceae > Rhizophagus > Rhizophagus irregularis. Next base: position 2,472,651 of record NC_089459.1, read on the forward strand.
AGTGGCGCTGTTCTCTGTTAGATCGTTCAGGACGTTCAGGGCCAGTACCTGAGACGGTTTGTATATCAGTCGAGTTTGATGTGGTAGACATTGAAATTATGAAATTAAAATTAATGGAAATTTTTATTGTGATAAAAAAATCGATCCGGATAAAAACAATAAATTTATTAAATTTGACATATGTAGATGAATGTAGATGATTACCAATAAATCACATGCGGGATACACTCGGAGATTTTCTTGGAAACAATGATTTCTAATGAAGTTGTAACAATAAAGAACATTTCAGAAGAAACTGATAATACAGAATGTTGGATATTCGGCTATGGTTCTCTAATTTGGAAGCCACCACCTATATATGAGGAAAAGTTAGTGTTATATTTTGTTTTATTCTTGTGAGATCACTGTATACTAAAGAATTATTCACTCAGAATACCAGGTTTTATTAAAGGATATGTTCGAAGGTTTTGGCAGGTATATACTATCGCTTTTTAATTAAATTTGTTTTGGTGGCTTTATTTTATTTATTTCTTATTCTTTGTACGATTGATTATCTTTCTTTAGCGAAGTACAGACCATCGAGGAACTGTAGAAAACCCCGGTCGAGTTGTGACTTTAATCCCAATTGAGGAATGGAAATTACTTAACGATTATGTAGGATAAAAACTTTAGTCAATTGTAAAAAAAATATATATATGTATGTATATAAACTTCACTAATTTATTCGAATTTTCTAGCACGTTCATAAAGAAGATGATGTTACTTGGGGTGTCGCATACAAAATCAACAAGAAAGATGTTAAGGAAGTGATGGATTATCTGGATTATCGAGAGAAGGTTTGTTATTATTGAGTTTGTACAAAATTTTTGTAGATAAATGCTAATTTATTTACTTTATAGAATGGATACACTATACATTATTTGGATATATATCAATTAGAAAAAGAAGAGCCCATTATAAAAAATGTAGGAGATTAGTCATCTTTATCAGTTTCCTTTAAATTAATTTAAAAGCGTTCCAACCTTTTCTTTTTTTTTAACATCTCTCCTATTAGGCGATAGTATATATTGCTACAACCAAAAATGAGGAATATGTTGGACCAACTTCTTTGGATTTGTTGGCTCAGAAAATATATGAATGCATTGGTAAATTATTTTATAATTGTCTCATTCTTTCTTGACTTATTAATTACAATATTGAATTATTATTATTATTCTTATTATTTCATTAGGTCCAAGTGGACCTAACAGTGAATATTTACTTAACCTTGCATCTGCACTTAGAACTATAGCACCAAATGCGTATGATGCTCATTTATTTGATCTCGAAGAAAGAATATTAAAATTGATTAAAACATCAGGTTATTTATAAAATAAATATCAAATATAGTGTATAAAAGAGAATATTAATTTATTTAATTTATTATATTTTCATAGCCTATAAGTTAGTTTATTTTTGAACTTAACTATTTACAAATTATCATTTATGAAATTTGCAGCGACCCTTAATTAAAATAATATAATTAATCAATCTAATCCCCCCCCCTTTTAATTATTATAGAATAAATAGAAATTAAAAAAGTTCAAGTCTGCGTTATATTATAGAACAAATAGAAATTAAAAAGTTTAACTCTGTATTGTAATTTAATATACACTATAAAAAATCTTAGATTTATAATAAGCTATTATTATATAACAATAATTATAAATCTACAAAGTAAAAACTTATATTATACATTTAAATCTATAATAGTTAAAACAGGGAAAAAAAAGAACTTGAAGAGTCGATTATGATTTTTTATCGAATGTTTCGTTACTTCGATTTTTTGAAGCTGAAGAAGAATGGTTGGGAATTTTTTCTGTATATATGTGTGTGATTTAAAAAAAAAAAGAAAATAATTTCCAATCAAACTTGTGATTCAGATCCATCAACGGAAGTATAACCGTTTCCGTTAACATTATTAGCAGGAGTATAATCATAACCATACCCATCATCTTTTTCCTTATTATTTGAAGGTATTTCTTTTTTTGGATCAGGTTTACTATACACATATGTTGCAATTAAAACAAGTGTAGCCCCCATCAAAAATGTTGAAGTAACAATAAAATTAAAGAGATAAACTGATGCGAGGAAGCTAAGAATAATTGAGATTGATGTAGCAAATCCCTTAAGAATATTGTCTGCATATTTTACGACCATGGCAACAATAATACCACCAATAGCTTGACAGGCGATTGCTCCTAGAACTACATAATTGTAATTATAAAAGAACCCATTTTTCCAAACTCCTGCCCCATCTTTCCACCAAACTCCCATAATTAAAGCCGGGAAAAGTGAAAAGAATGAAAGTTGAACATTTCGAATCCATACGGAAGCTTTAGAATTTTTAAGAACTTTTTCAAAATATACACCAGCGATACCAGAAATTACGCAAGCTACAGCCACAGCCCCTAAACCCACAATTTTTTCCATGGTCGCATCATCATCCTCATTTGAATTTACATGATCGCTACTTGGCATTTGAACAAGTGCAACACCAAAAGTGAGTAAGACTAAAGAAAACCATTTCATTCCGCTTAAAGAAGTTTTGAGCATAATGACAGAACATAAAGCTGTTGTCAAGATTTTTAATTGATAAGTAACTTGAAAGGTAGCAGCATCCAACATGCTTACGGCAACATATTGTAAATTATTTTGAATAGTGTAAAGAGCTGCTGGAATCATTAATTTCCATGCGTCAGGTGCAAAAATTTGAGAATAGAGTTCTTGAATACTAAGTCGTCCAGTCTCACGCACTTGATTTCGTCCAGCGACATAGAGACAGATAATGAGCTTAATTAGCTCTGATAAAAATACGGCAGTTGAAGTATAATATAAATTCTCTTTATCAAGTCGAGAGTAACGCATTACGATTACTAGCGTACTATTTTGAATGCAAAGTGTGACCAAACTGACATACTTTAAAGGTATGCCGAGAATAGTTGCGTCAGCTGCCATCATAAAGATATTATTTTTTTTTTGAAATAGGAAAAAAACTCGAGATGACCAAGGGCTTATAATTGTGAGTAAAGGGTTGCAGAGCAAGTTACGAACTATGGAAAAAATATTTATAATATGATTTAACTAAATAAAAATTATAAATAGAATAAAAATAAACAAATACGCTATAAAGAAGGTCCTTTGAATCTTTAAAAAGGGTTACTTCAACCTATAACAATTTGGAAGGAGATAATTATGCTATGATTTTGATGCAGTGCAACTATAAAAACGACGAAATTTAATGATATCTTCCGACTATGGCGAAACTATATTTAGTAAGGATCCTCGCCAAAACTTTATAATTTTTAAATTAATCTGTGATTTTACGACTGGTTTTTCGTATTATGAATTAGTCTTCGATTGAAGTGAAATTCATGCGGTTTTATTGAGACGTTGGACGAGATGATTATCCGCGTTTAAATCGTCGACTAAATAATATATTCCGGAAGTTACTATTTAAAGTATTCAAAAATAAAAGAATAGAAATTTTACAGGGATTAAACCTTAATTGATCTATATTTAGAATATGTATGCCATAATTCGATTGTCTCAATGACAAACGGTTTTTAAACACAGTTGTTATATTTTTAGTAAGGAGATAACACTCCGTATGTGATAGGATCATTGGATTAATTTACCCGTTGTTTATCGCGAATCTAATAAATCTAATGGAACACAAACGATCGAGATCAATAGATGGTTGACATGTCTTGGCAAAATTAGAGAACGTAGCAAATGACAGTGGTGTAAACAAATAGTATCTTGTGTCTTGTCCTACTTTTTATTATTATTACAAAAATAGGTACTTGTGCTTCCTTGTAAAAAGCGTGTTGTTTTTCCATTTTAGAAATGTACGAGTCGATATTGCATTGGCTGATTATCATTTTGAAATTTCATTTCGTTGATTTCGTTATGATACCGTTTTTTAGAAATTTCATAATGTCCAAAGCTAGCGCCGTTAAAATTGTCCCACAAAAGCATATCGATGAAGGAACTTCATTTGCCAGTACATTAAAAGCTCTAGAAGATCCCATACCTTCTCTTCCAGCTAAACCAATTACTATTTCTATCGTTGGTGCTGGTCAGAGGTTTGTTAATTTTACGAGCCAAGAATCTTTTCAAACAAAAACCAACGATAATTACCGAATCTTATTTCTTATATTATCAGAGGTTGCGGATACGCATTTTATGCTAAAATGAATCCACAATTGGCTAAGGTTGTTGCTGTTGCTGAACCGCGTGAAAGTCGCAGGAAAAAAATGCAAGAGGTTTTGGTTTAATTACTAATGTTGTACGAATTTAAAAATTTTTTTTTTGATTTAAATTTGCTTTTTATTAGACATATAATATTCCTGACGAAAATGTATTTAGCGATTGGAAAGAAGTATGTAATTTTTATTACTTTTAAATAAACAACTTCAACAAATTAATTTAAAATCCTGAATTATTTTAGCTCGCAAAACGTCCTAAGATAAGTGACGCGATTGTAATTGCAACTTTGGATCATCTCCATATGGAACCCGCAATCGCATTTGCAGATTTAAAATATCATATTTTACTAGAAAAGCCAATGTCCGTCAATCTTGATGAATGCAAAAAAATTACCGATGCTGCAATCAGAAACAAAGTAAGGAATTACTGAAATTGGATTCTTTTATACATTACTATTTTAATTAACAAACCAAAAAATTTAATTAGATCGTGTTCTTAGTAGGTTTGTATTTTTTTCCAGATCAAGCAGATTTTCCGTTTAATAGGCAGATCGAATTTTATTAGATCATATGATTTTAATCAAACTCAAACGTCATTTATTTCAGGACACGTGTTAAGATACACTCCACATAATCGGCTTATTAAAAGAATTATCGATTCAGGGTTGTTGGGAAATATTATTAATATTCAACACTTGGAACCGGTTGGTAATTGGCATTTTGCACACTCGGTGAGTAGAAAGTTAGTTGTTTTATGGTTCAGTAAATGTTTCATACTTTTAATGAAAACATTCTTTTAATTCAAAGTATGTAAGAGGCAATTGGAGAAAAGAACAAGATTCTTGCTTTTCCCTAATGACAAAGGTATGTTTAAATGCAGTTAATATAATTACGATCATTTCTCGTATTAACTTTTGATTATAATTTATTAAAAGTGTTGTCACGATATTGGTAATTAAACACGAATTAATGTATATTATTTCATTTCAAATTAAAATCAATTCAAATTAATTAAATTAATTTACAGATTTAATGTTGCATTGGAATGATTCTCCTTGTGTGGTGATTAGACTTTTATTGCTTTTTGAGACGTTTTTTTAAATTATTTTAAGCTAAAATTATATTTACTTTAGAAAATAAGTTCATTTGGAAACTTATCACATTTTAATTCAAGAAATAAACCTACCGGAGCAGGAGATGCAAAGTATGTTACGTGAAAACTATGCTTTTTATATATATAAAAATCAAAGTTATAGAAGTTTATCAAATTTTATGTAGACGATGTCTAGATTGTGCATATGAACCTTCGTGTGCATATTCTGCGAAGAAGATTTATATCAAGTCATTTGAAAACGGAAATACTCATTGGCCCGTAAGCGTGGTTACAGATGTATTTGGTAATATTTTTTTCAAAATAATAAGAATTGACTAACATATTTAGGCACATTATATGCTAAAATATACAATTCCTAAATTTACTATAATAGATATTGAACATTTGGCTGAAGCATTAAAAACTGGGCCGTATGGTCGATGTGTCTATGAATGTGATAATGATGTTGCGGATCACCAGGTACTAATAAGCGCGACATGACTCGATTCAATTTTTTAAATTTTTGCTTTCTATGATAGGTTGTAAATATGGAATTTGCGAGTGGCGCTACAGCAACCGTTACAATGGTTGCTTTTACTGAATCCATATGTGAAAGAAAAGTAAGAATTTAGTATTTATATATTTTTTTTCATAAATAACCTCGAGAATAAAGATTAAAAGTCTCTCTTTTATTTAATAAAAAAAAGACTAGGTAAAGGAATCCATTATCAAAATATTGGTGTTCTTATATACGAATTAAAAATAAATTTTACTATATAAAAGGATCTTTGGCTCTCTTGGAGAGATAGAATGTGATGGTATGAACACAATAAGCTATTATAATTTCCTAACGAAAAAGAAAGAAATTCTAAACGCTAAAAATATCACTGGTGGTACTGATTTGGGTGGCCATGGTAAGTTTTATTCTAATTTAATGTAACAATTAGTTTTTAATTAATATGTTAAATATCATTAATAATTACAGGTGGAGGTGACATTGGCTTAATGGAAGCATTTCTTTATGCAATTTCATCAAAAGACGAATCTAACAAATTTAATGTTTCAGGAGCTGAAGAAACATTCGGTAATTAGACATCATCATTATTATTTATTATCTAAACAAGAAAAGCTCGAAGTAAAATAATTCTATAATTCTGAATATGAATAGATTCCCATTTATATGTGTTTGCCGCGGAACATTCGAGGAGAATCGGACAAGTTGTTAATATTGAAGATTTTAAACACAATACTGACAAAACCGAAAATGATATTTAAAATACTGATTGATTTAAAGCTATAATTTGTATTAACGTAAATAAATTTATTTATTATAAAAGAAACTTATTTATTTTTTACGAGAAATCTAAACCACTTAAAGAGGATTTATTTTAAGATTGGTTGAACACTTTACTTTCAATATAAATTGCGATCAGCAAACAGTAAACTTTTCACGATCTGACGTTAACGTTTGTCCGATTAACATATTAATTACTAACTTTGATATTAAACTAAAATGGATTTTCCGACGCGATTGCAAACAAAATTCAGACACATATATCTGTTTGTTATTTTGTTCTTAACAGGAAATTTTGATGATTAGTTCAACCCATGATTAAATATATGTGACTTATTTGTACATCAATGTACTAGCTGTAGTACAAGAAGGTTTCATTTATAATATAGCGTTTTGATATATAATCAATTTTACAATTTAGTCATTTATCATTTGGATCGTGATACATTTTTTCACTGTTCAAGACTTTTGCAATCATTTTTGATAATAAAACTTTAGCTCCGGTTCAAAACATGTATTCATTCGCTAGCAAAATATATAATAGTGTAGTTGGAAGTTCCGAAGAACAAATTATCGAGGAAAGTACAGAACAAGAAATTACTAAAAATACAAAAACCACAAACCAAACTATAGAAGAAACCTCCCAAGCTGGACAAACGACCGTAAAAGTTTCGTTGACGACGGAAGAGAATTTAAGTACCGCAAATGTTACCAAAGAATTTACAGTTCCACTTTCTGTGCCGAAAATGCAAGTGTCTGATTTTAATGGTATGCATAAAATCGAATTTTTGATATTAGTTGTATTATAGTTTCTAATAAGCTTTCGCCATATTCATAGGTATAATATCCGATGTTGCTCCAACGTTCCCAAGTATTGACAGTCCACAACGTTCCAAAAAACGAACACCTCTGGAGAAAGCAAACAAACTACGACAAAAGATTGCTTTGGAACCCGGTCATTCCCCATTAGATTGGGCAAAATTAACCAGTAGTGGAGCTAACCTTAGGGTGATTTGAAAAGATCTATTTGTAATAAACTGTGAATTAAAGTTAATTTTATGTCTTTATTTGATAGGGAGTTTCAGAAATAAGAAAGTACCCCATTGAAGAAGTTAGACTTCATAAGACTAAAGATGATGCATGGACAGTATTTAATGGCAAAATTTATAACATTACTCCATATCTCAAATTTCACCCTGGAGGTAAGCTCTATGAAAAAAAAGGATAATTATAATTATATATATTATTAATAATTTAAAATTTTGCATCATTTCAAAAAGGTGAAAAAGAGTTAATGAGATCTGCTGGTAAAGATGGGACCAAATTATTTAGTAAGTTAGATTTAATACTGAATAATATCCCTAAAATAATCTTATTTAATTCTCTTTTTTTTTCCTTTTCCTTTTCCTTAGTGACAACACACGCATGGGTAAATTATGAGTTCATGTTGGAAAAATGTTTTGTCGGTTTTCTAGTTGGAGAACAGCATAATTTATTAACTTAAATAACTTAAATATAAATTGGACATTATTAATCCACCAATAATATAAATAATATAAAAACTAATTTTTCTAATTTATTAATATTCACTTAATAAAAGATTACTACTTCACAATTTTCCTTGTTCGCTTAATTCTTGTTTCTCTTTATCACTAAGTGACCAGAATTCACTAATTTTGTGATGATACCAATTTCGTATCTAAAATTTTTCGGGATATAAATAGAAAAGCACAACCAGCAAATAAAATATCTTGGAATTTAATAATAAGAAAACATACAGGTACAAAACAATGACTATCTTGTCCAAAGTCTGCATATAATACGATATATACTCCAGTAGCTAATAATAAATTCGAATTATTCACTTTAAATTGCAATTAGTTAATTGCTCTTCACGTTCTTACTTACCTACACTTAAAACAATACTACCAACATGATAAGACCTTGAATAAGGTGATAAATATCGTACTAAACCTAAATTTTGTACTCTTCTACCATACTTTAAGAATAATGAAGGATCTGCTGTTTCCTTTGTTGGAATCGGCGATTTTGGAGAAAATTTATTTATTCGCATTATTGTTTTTTTTTTATTTTTATATTTTAAGAAAACGAAAACTTTTTTTTTTTTTCAGCTATTTATACTTTTTTCTAAACGTGCTACGTGATACAATCTATCAAACCAATTATAAAAATTGAGATAAGATTTATTCCAGAATTTAAAATTTCTTAGCCATATGCAGTATTAACGAAAACTGTCAAATAAACGTCATACTAATAGTGAACATAAAAATTATAATTAGACTTTCAAGAGATTATAAATTCGTTACCAATTACATTTAACCACATAAAATCTATTTACTCGGGTTGTAAAAGACATCCACTAACAATACGTTTTCTAAAATCATTAATATAGGCAACCATATTTTCAGTATCATCTAATTTGACACCAGAAGATCTAACTGTGGGACCAATTTCTCTTTCTAATTGAATTAAAGATGATTTAATTTTTTCAATATATTCTGTTAATTCGTTGTTTAATCTTTGTATTTCATCAGATTCTTTTAGGGTTTTTTCAGATTTAGCTTTAAGTTCTTGAATTTTTTCACGAAGATCATCAATTTCTATTGAAGTTAATTTATTTTCTTGTTCAAGTTTTTGTTGTTGAGTACGCTTGCCTAAAAATATATTTTATTTGCGATAAGTAATTGTTAATGTGGTTGAAAAAGTAAATAGATTGACTAATATAGTTACTTCGGTCATAATTAAGAAATTTCTTAGTAAAAATGGGAAATCCAAGACGTTTTTGTAAATTCACTTGTTCACTTTCTGTGAATAAAATTAATTTTATATTTTTTTGAAACCGTAATGATATACTTATAAAATATGAACGATTTATACCAGAAGAATGACCAGAATTAAGCGTATCTTCAAAATCTTCATGAAATTTTTCAACAATTCCCTATTAAAAAACACGATATAGTAAAATTTATAAACGAACAGCAATAAAAAGAGTACTAGTTCATACCTTTTGATTTACTATAGCTGTAATAGATTCCTTTGGATTTTTATTTTGATCGTCAACATCTAAGGTTAAATAATTACTATCATAGTCTTCAGATGAACCAGAAGTTGGTTCATAATAGTCTGCTACCTTTCTCCCACTTCTGGTTCGACGTTGTTTTAGTTTATCATTAGCGCCAGCTGCCTTCTCCGAAGATCTTTTTATTGTGTTTACATTACTACTACCTTGACTAGAAACATATTCTTTTAATGATCTACCAATATGAAATTAATCCGTAATATTAGAATTACAAAGGATAAAACGAAAAATTAATAAAAACTTCAAATTTTACCTCATATTTTTTGCGCGTTGAGCTCGTGTAAGAGTCATTTTGCAATAAGAACAGTATTTTCTTTTATATTCGAAATAATTTTTTGAATAATTACAAAAATATAAGCGGGAGAAACAAAAAAAAAAGGATAGTTTGGAACAATAAAGTTACAAATACCCTTTTATTTACTAACCATTGTTAACTCAAAATCAAAGAATTTATTGATCCGTATATTTATTAATAAAAGTAAATACGTAATAATATTTATATAATAATTTGTACGTCTCATGCAGTTTTTAAAACCCGAATTTATTAATTTGATTTGTTTCCAAACTGCGACAACAAAGAATAATCATCAACAAGGGGGAATAAAGAAAAAATTGGAAATTAAATCAGTCAGTATCACACGCCAAGTTTGTTGCCATTGTTAAACTCTTCATTGTCATTTTCCGCAGTATAAGTCGCAATACAGTATGAAGTTTAGAGAGATCGATATTTGAAAAACTTTAAATCGCGTCGCGGGGTTATTGTCTGATACTTTGCTATTTTTGGCTATTAATTAGTGAATCATTTAATATAAAATGGTAACAATTAATACATATATTATTTTTTTTATTTCAAAGGAATGGTTCATTCACTTGATTCATGATTTATCATACTTATTCGAACTATAAATAATGCTATATCAAACTCTACATATGCCATATAACGTTTTTTCCTTTTTTAATTTTTTATCACACCGGCCCATCTTCAGCGCTAACAGTAAAAAAAAATGATATATAAAAAACCTTATTTCTCCAGCGAAGCAGCATACACCTGTAAAGAGATTAATAAAATAAATCTATTATATTATTAAATAATCAAGGAGTCCAGTTTGTAAACGATTATCTTTCTCTCATATCATATATCATAAGAGTTATCGAACTTATGTATAAGATTTTCATTTGTATGCTTTATTGTTTGTTTCCTTTAATAAAAATTCTAGTCTTCAAGGAGAGAAAAAAAGATCGAAAATTAATCGGAATTGATGGTAACTGGTTGCCTTTTTTAGTTAAATATTGTTTAATGATAGGAAAAATTTGTATATGGATTAATAATAAATAAAATAAATTAGATTGAAATCATTAATCTCTTAAAAATTGTGCTGCCGTACAGTAAGTAAATCCTCTGGTAGATTTATGGAAACACGATAAATTTAATATGAGGCTAGTATTAGCCAAAAGTTTTACTTCCTTCCTTTTAATTCAACAATTTGATTTTTATATGTTTGTTCATTATAATAATAAAGAAAAAAAATCAAAAAGTTTTCTATCTCAATTATTTTATACAGAAAATTACAGTATAATAGCATATATGTACATATTTTTGAAATTATTATTAATGGGCAGATAAACATTGATGATTGGTTATTTCCTGTATAAGTTTAAGTTAGTCAGATATGGAATCACTATAACGTTATTGTTGACTTGTTATTATTATCATTTCAGTCATAATTACCATTATTTTAGCTATTATAATTTGCATAATTCCAAATTTGATAGCATATATTTTGGACTATTTGATTAGAGTTAACTATAATAGCCAAATTTTTAAAGATTAATAATTTGTTAAATTCTTTATATTTTTATTTTTTTTAATTTATAATGTAATTGAAATAAAATATATCTTAATAAAAATTTTTTTTTAAATTTAATTTTAATTATTATAAAGAGTTTTGCTAACTTGCCCTTGGGTTAAATAACCTGGGTTAAATCACCTTCTAAAATTTATATATATAGATTTTATTTATTTGGATATTATAAAGCATAATGACCAAGTTTTTTTACATGTCTCTTATTTTTTATTGTAATCATAATTTACATTTTTTTTTTGAAAATTTGGGCAAATTATATAATTATATAAAATTTACTAATAGGTTAAATTACCTAAATTAAATCACCAGCAGGATTAAAATTAGTCTTATACTAAAAAAACTGCATTAAATTTTATAATAATTAATTTTAAAAACTATATATAATTAGATCTTCATATAATTATACTTTATATAATTACAACTTTATATCATTAATAATGTTTTGAAAATTAGGATTTTTAAAGGTTTTTTTTAATTAAATGTATAAAGATCCTTAAAAAATCATTCTTACTATACTTCTAAAGATTCTTAACAAAAATTTTATAAAATTCTTAAAAATCTATAAATTTTTAAAGACTCTTTAAAAAATTCTATCTCTTAAACTGTAAGAATTAAAATTAATTTTAAAAATTTTTGAATTTTTAAGATATTTTAAGATTTAATAATCATAGAAAAATAAAGTTAAATTTATTAAATTGCTTTTATTAATGCATATTTAATGGTAATAAAATCATATTTCTAAAATTAATAAATAAAAAGTTATATTAATTTATAAATTTTTAGATTTATAAGATATTCTACTATATAATATTTATAGAAAAACAATTTTTATACTATTAGATTCTTCTTATTAAAATGCATTAAATGGTAGTAATTTTATATTTCTAGAATTAATAAATAGAAAGATATTTTAATTTAAAAAATTTAATTACTATTTATTATAATTTATTAATTATTTATTTTTAAAAAATTGGTTTCTAATAATCACATGAACAATTTTTTTCCAAGAAATTATTAGCAACTTTTTTGTTAAAAAATGGCTTCAAGCACTAACAATTGACCTAAAGTTGACTATTTAAAGGTCAAACAACTTATCTTTTCAGGAGCAGTTTTTCTTACACTTTTATGATTACGGTTATTTTCTATATCTGCTTTTTTTTGCATGATATTCATAAAAATTCTTGCATTTAAATATACAACTTATTATTTTGCCATGTTTATTTCTTTTAAATCAACACTTTAAAATCTCAAAATCAGTTTCTGTTACATATTTCTCAATTTGACTTTCAGCTAGATCCTAGTCTTCAAAGATATTTCATAAAAGAGCAAGAACTTTAATAACTTATGAATTAATATCATTAAGTTTATTTTAACAGTATTATTTTGATATTATTTTGATATTATTTTGATATTGATTCAATATCAATATGATATCAAAATAAAGTATTATCATTTTGATATCATATTAATATTAAATTGATATTAAATTAATATTGAAATGATATCAAAATAATAATTGAAATGATATCGAAATAACATCTTTAAATTAAACTTAAATATATCATTTCAATGCCATTTCAATTATCATTTTAATATCATTTTGATACTATTTCAATATTATTTTGATATTGAAATAATAATATTTTATTTTGAAATCATATCAATATTAAATTAATATTAAATCAATATCTTGAAGTTTCTGTAAAGTAGATTAGAGAATCTAACCTAGAATAGATAGATCATGCATAATGGCGTCTGCAAGTAATACATTTTATACATAGCGCTTTTAACTAATTTTATTAGGCGATCATGCATACAGATTATATAGCTATCGTTTTGCAAAAAATAAAGTATAAGCTATATTTGACTAAATATAATTAAGATACATAATGCTAATATTCGGTTAAAAGATATTAAGTCTATTTTCTTTCTGCATTTATCCGCACAGAATCAAAATATGCTTTAGCAAGATCGCCTAAAGTAATCCTGCTAGAAATATTATTAGGCATATTTGATTAATCATTTCAAAGATTTCTAATCTCAAGTGCACTTGCACTACATTGCCTGGTAGGTGAAATATAAGTTGGCTTGAAATTTGAAGCACTTGGTATAGTATTTTTTGCTATAGATGCTTTAACCTGTGTATAAGGCTTACAGAATTGTACAAGTATCATAATCATATAATATTAATGCCAATTGAATGTAGAGTAGATTGGAATGAAAGCTCTAGCTGAAGACAATTAATTTTAACCTCTTCTTGTAATATATATTGTTTATATTGCCAGATCTGAAATTTCTTACTATCAATAGTTTGGAGAATTTCATTTCTTCTTGCATGTTCATTCAAAATAATATTTCCAAAAATACATCTTTTCAAGTAGCTATCATGACTGCGATGGTTGCTATAAAAAAATTCCAGGTATGAAAACTAAGGAGTCACATATACTACAATATATATAATTTGTTCAATTAGTGTGGACTTTATCATTTTCATAAAGTTTTCCATACATTATAATATATCCATTCTTAGAAAGGATTCTTGGATTCTCTTCAAGTATTTTTTTAAATAGATCACGAATATGGAAGCATCACATTTCTAGTATTTTGTGATCACATCTTTTTATTAAAGGTAATATTGCATCAAGTATTCTTATATATTCTTCAGAACCTCCATAAGTATTGTTTACATCAATTAGCTTAGAATAGGTTTTACTATTTAAATCCATAATACTGTTTTAGTAAATTTTAATGATTTTTAGTGATTTATAATATTTTTAGCAAATTCACTGATTTATAGCAATTTCAGTGATTTATAGTAAATATATTATAATAAAATATCAGATTCATTTTTATTTGATTATCCCTATATTTAGGATATATAATGATTCAGTTAAATTAGACCCAATCTTTATGAACAGTTAAATTATGCATAGCGTCTTCACCCTTCAGCTAAATTTGTATTACTCTAATTTCCTGCCAGTTTCTTGATAGTTCTAGAAGAGTTCCAGGAGCTGGTGAGTTTCTATAAATACGAGATAAACAGCTAATCAGATTTCACCACCATTGATCTATTAACATGATGGCTAAGCTACCGTTATTATTTGATTAAATCATTCTTGAATCTAAGCAAAAATACCTCATTACGTATTTTTGGTTGATAATAAAAACCTTTGTCATCCAAAATCTCAGGATTTAATAATTAATCCAATTCGCTTATTTACTGTTGATTTGTGATGTATAGCTTGATCCAATATTAAAAAATACTAACCCTCCTGTGATAAAGCAATCAGTTAAAAAAATACTAGGCCCAAAAATATATCAGATATGCGAAGCAATTTAACTGAAACAAAGTTTGGATCTAATTTAAATTTAATTTTATTATTACGTTTTCGATTGAACTGCGCAGAATCATAACTGATATATATTATATATATTTGTGCAATATCTGATATTTCGGCTAGATTGCATAAAATGTAAATCGAAGTCATGTGACTCAACTCCTATTAAATCATTTTCGCCAAGAAAAAATTTTGTGAATAAGCACAGTAGACTTCCATGTAAATGCCTACAGCTAACACTTTTATTTATTCGCTTTCTTTCGATTATTCTGATTCACATTATATGCATTATATGCTCATTCGCTTCACTGAAAAGCCAAAAAGCCTGATATAGCTAGCTTGATACGAAGTTAAAAAAATATGTTTTTTTAGCAAGAATTTTTCTGGCGCATTTCAGGTGATTAATCTCATATAATGAAGTTGCTTTACTATGCATATCATATTTTACAGATGTAATCCACCGCACATGATATGAGTTAAATCTCACCCTGTAAAAAATCTGATCTGTATTTTATCTTTTTATGAATGTATCATTTTCATGGAATTAATAACTTCAAATTATGGAAATTTTCATCTCGCTAACATGGATATCCGTAAATATATCATTTTCACAGAATTTTTACAAAAGATATGGAAAAATAATGGAAATATTCAGATAAAAATTTTTATAGGGTTGGCAAAAATTTTCCCGATATCATCAAACCTTTCACATGACTATTTTTACTTCACTTATGCCTCTACTGCTATACTTTTGACCTGGGGGCAAAACTTTATTTTAAACACAATATATTTTGAGTTCACAAATGCAGTAAATAATGAATATTTCACAATGATGTGCACAATTTTTTTTTTGTATTAAATAACTAAGCTGTGCATTTCAAATACAAATTATTTAATAATCAGCAAAGATAATTATTAAGCATAAATTTATCAAAGCGTATCATATAAACTAAATTAGTAATGCTTCTTCCTTGAGCTCTTCTTTTTCTTGCGTTTCTTTTCAATAGGGAAGGTATAGTGTTCAAGTGGTGCTAAAAGAAAATAAATATAAAAATTTTTAAAATGAGTAAATTTTGCATATACTATCCTTAATTTCTACATAAACATTTTTAAATGAATAATAAATTTTGCACATACCATTCTTAATTTCTTCAATAATTCCTACATCAGGTCTTAGGATCCATGGCACCTGGTCAGTTGCAAGTCCTTTTGCCACTCTTTCCACTCCTTTGAAGTAATCCCCAAGAAACCATAATGCATCTGTCATACCATCCAAATTAAATACACGACCAAAGCAGTCCAGAAAAAGCATTCCATAGTGAAGTTCTCCAATGATAATGATATGATCAAAGCCATACCTATTAACTTCCTTAATATAACCAGTAAATTCTTCTTTTATATAACTGATATAGTCTTCTTGATCTTTATCGTGAAGCTTATAGCCGAGTGAGTTTGCAATATAGCAACGGTTTGGATTCATAAAGGTTTCAACTACCATGTGAAAATTATTGCAGTACCCATGTATTTCATTCTTCTCATCACTCACCAACACTTGCCACATGGAAGAATTATCCTCATTTTTTTGAATTTTAGGTCGATCGTCTGGAAGTACAAGGTGGCATGGCTCCCATGCAATGCTCTCAAGGGTATCAACTCGGAGCAATTGCCCCAAAGATAAAGACAGATCTCGAATTCTATCTGAATATGCTGAAGCAACCATTTGAATACCAGTATTGTTGCTATTCTCTTCGCTGCTATTAGGTATTGGTCGTTGTATACATTGACTAATAGTTTTCCACTGCGAATTGATGCCCTGAACATAAACCATATTATCTCCCCTTCTTCCACTGAAATCGTTAAATTTACTGTTGATGGGCAGAAAAACCTCACCACTTCCATCATCTCGATTTTGTCGATCAAGCTGACTTGCATTCTGCCAAGGTAACTTATCTTGTCTTGATAGTTCATCCCATCCTCGAAACCCATTATCATGAGATAGTGTGTCCATAGCAAACACACTACATCCCACACCATTATCATGGGAACTTGGCAACAAAATGGTGGAGTCACCATAATACCCACAGTCCTGAACGGCATTATGATTCCCTGAGTCCTATACATTTGTTAAATACATATTTTCTACCTTTGAAAACTAAGATACTGTACCTGAAAGGTGTAATGAAATCCACTATTAGTTTTTTCACCCATTTTTCTTGCAAAGTGTCTAACCAGTCAAAAGCATAAAACCTATGTTTGGATATATCTTGGAATAGCTGGAATAGCGTCGCTCATTGTGCAACGAATCAAACCCGCTTTGGATATCATTTTGGAATATCATTATTATTTATAATTATAAATAATGATATAATAAACTCTACATGATTATATTTACATCATTACATCATGATTATATTTACAACATCATTACATCATTATAGTTGATCAAAGATCCTTAAAAAATAAAGCCTCTGCGATGGCATAGGCGCAGTTAAATTTTGGTTGACATCCCACGGATTTCAAGCGATAAATGTAATATATAACATGACGCAATAAAAAATAAATACAAAGATCGGAAGCCAATTTGCAACATGCGTTATACGTACAAATACAAATACAAATACAAATATGTTATAAGTTATTGATTATAGGAGATCGAAACTTTCGGTTGCTTGATCAACGAACTCCCTAATTTTTTGTATCCTTTTAGGAATAACGATTTCTGGTTTTTCGTCGTACCATACTTCAAGAAGGAAGATTCCATCATCCTGGCATATGCATCTTTTTTGCTAACGATGTCCTCGAGTTTTTTGACATCTTTATACCAGCTAGTGCTATGTTGCCGATGTTGGGCCCCTTGCACCTCTCGATATTTTTGGAAGAAGGCATCAAGTTCTAATCCGTTCAAGAAGGGAGGACGATATTCAATCATAGGTTCCTCATTAAGAATTTCCTTAGCTATCTGGATGCATCTAGTCTGAAATTTGCGATTTTTCTTAGTTTCTCTTTCTGCCTGATCCTGCTCTAGTTTTAAAATTCTAGCTCAAGCTCGGCACGCCTAGCTTTCTCCTTGGCCTCAAGCTCAATGATCAATACTTCAAGCTCAGATATCAATTTCATATACGAAAGAATTATTCAATGTTACATGGCAAATGAAAAACCGCTTTATTAATATATGTGAAAATAAATACAAAGGTTGGGATGTAGCCCAGGATACATCATGACGAATTTTCTATACTAAGACTTAACTACACTATCTGTAAGATTGCTCGATGACCTATGCTTTTTTATTACCCTTTCTTCACTTCGAGAATCAGAATCCGGCTTCTGCACCTCCTCCAACAACCATGCAATATGCCCGAGGACTCTTTCAACGTTATCACCCATATTCTTACTATCATATACAACAGTTACCGGCTTCGATAGTTTGAATCTTAGCCTGTCCTGATTATCGAGAGAACACTCCATAAAATACCATTCTTTTGCATCTGTGATGATTCCGAAAGCCTTACCTGTAAACACACTTTCTTCCTCCATCTCGCTTGCCTTACGTTTACGGTTCGATAAAGCAGATTCAAGTTGTACAGCATTCTGGGCAATACCCTTAAAAATATCTTCGTCCTTTACTTCTGTCACGCCAACAGTTTTTGCGGTTTGGAGTAAATCTATTGCGAAATCAACTGGTCCGTGCCCATTAGGCCCTGTGATATTTTTTTCTGGTCGAAGCTCGAACTTCCCTTCGTATAGATTCGCTCCGGCAACAAGGTAAGAACATACGTATTGTGATTTTGATGCTTCATTTCCGCTGATTGGAATGGACTTGAGACGGGCATTTAGTTCGGCTATAAGATGTTTAAGTATCACCTGGGAAGAATCATCTCCCAGATCTTTGATCCCGCAAGTGAAAGGCGGAAAGACAGATAATGAAGGACCCTCTGATTCACAGAGTTCGTAAAGCTGGCACACTTCTTGGAAAGTCCAGTCCGAGAAAGCGTCTCTATGAGAACAATTAACTTAAAATTGTTATTTAATACGAATTGCCGGAGCATTTTGCAGAAGTCTTGATCACTCTGAGGTGAATATCTTTCATCCCCGCTTATGAATTTTAATGCCGCTCCATCTTTTTCAAGAGACGGTGGATTATATTCTATTCCTTGAGGCCTTCGAGAGTCGCATCTCTAACATTTACGTTCCACTTGAATCCATTCGTTCGTTTCGGGCTCACGATAACGTCGAACACTGTATTATAATGGCGGGTTAGTAAATTCCCACGAAGAGGTCTTTCCCACTATTTCATACGTACCATATTCAAACTTGTTGAGTGCTTCCTCCAACGAGGCGATACGGTCAAGCAGTTCCTGTTCACGGCTCGAAGTGGCGGTGGTCTCTGGCGGAGAGACTAAGACATGAATATGTTCCTCGGGAGGTGAGTTAGGGAAGTATTTCGAAAACTTTCTTATTGCTAACAGCTCGTCACTGTCCTGGAGTGAAAGATTGCTTAAGGGATCGACATGATCGTCAGAGATTGGCACTTTCCATAGCCTGAGCTTGTCTGCGTCTACACCAGCAAAGTCATTTTGCTTTTCCGCCTTGATAACTTTTTTGAGGTGGCTAATAGACTTGTCCTTCTCAATATCAACTTCGAAAGCGTTCGCGGTTGTATTTCCTTTGAATAAAGTGATAGACATGTTTTCGGCTTATATAGTATTTTTTGTGAAATTTTATTGGTGCAAACTAGCGTATGTGAGGACAAGAGTAAAAAAGTAAAAAATACTGAGGCAGTCTATCGCTAGGATCTTCTTATAATATTATATAGTTAAATAAAAATTTAACAAAAGTATTATTATCAGTAGTGACAGTTACTAGTGGTAAATTTATAATGTAATACCAGTCAAACAGCTAGTATTTTATTAGATTTTTAATTAATGTTAATATGGTATAATATATATTGCATTTTGATATTTTACTTTCAAATATAGTATAGTTGAATTTTTTTAAAATCATATATTTAGTAGTTAATTATAATAGAATTATATAACAGGGTATTAAATAAAAAGCTTATTAATTAATTTATAAATATAGACTTTAAATATTTTCTGTTAAAATCTATCTTAAATCTGTATTACCTAAGCCATCTTTTCACCTGATATCTCAATATAATTGATTATTTAATGCTGCGCCATTAATATCAAATTTGTATTACTCGATTTAATTAAAAGTGATTAAGATTAAAAATATCCATCAAATAATTTCCTTTTTTGTAAATGAAA
The DNA here is from genome assembly GCF_026210795.1 of Rhizophagus irregularis. Taxonomy (NCBI): domain Eukaryota; kingdom Fungi; phylum Glomeromycota; class Glomeromycetes; order Glomerales; family Glomeraceae; genus Rhizophagus; species Rhizophagus irregularis. Next base: position 2,492,858 of record NC_089459.1, read on the forward strand.
TTTGAAGGTAATGCCAATTTGCTAGATTTGCGCCCTTGAACGTTTGAAGGCGTTAGATAATCTGACATATCATCGATACTGCCAGTACTGCCAGATAATCATGTCAAACTAAAATTAGTATAATGATTATCAAATTAAAATTATCATAATTATCATCGGTATTTGGCGGGCTATCCATCTTATAACTGATTGAGCTAAAAAGATATAAAGGAAAGAATGAAAGTTTCGTTTTCAAGATATTACTTCAACATCCATTCCTCTGAGTGATTTTTATTAAACTTTAACAAATTTCCTTGAAAGAAAATAAAGAATATGTCACAAGGTCGCGTTCTTCTCGCTTACTCTGGTGGTTTAGATACTTCATGTATTCTTGTATGGCTTATTGAACAAGGTTATGAGGTAATTGCTTATATGGCCAATATTGGTCAGGAAGAAGACTTCGAAGCTGCTAGAGAAAAAGCCTTGAAAATTGGCGCAAAAAAAGTTTACATCGAGGTAATAATCAAAACAAATATACTTTTTTGAAGACTGATCGGTTTTAATAATAAAAATTATTTTCATTACGAATAGGATTTAAGACAAATTTATGTCGATGAACTCATTTTCCCTGCTATTCAAGCTAATGCAATATACGAGGTATGAATTTTAAAGAATGATTGGCCATTTGTCATTAATCTTAACAATGTTTATACAATCGTTGTTAGAACGTTTATCTATTGGGTACTTCTCTAGCTCGTCCCGTTATTGCTCGTAGCCAGGTAATTATTATATATCTTTAACTATAAACTTTTAAATCGACAAATAATAACCTTTCAATTATTACATGTAGATTGAAATTGCTACTAAAGAAAATTGTCAATTTGTATCCCATGGATGTACCGGTAAGGGTAATGATCAAGTCCGTTTCGAGTTAGCATATTATGCTTTGAAGCCAAGCATCAAAGTCATTGCTCCATGGCGTATTCCTGGTAAGTAATATAACCATTTCCTTATTTCTTATTAATGATATTTTTAACATATATTATCTTTTTTATCATTTACCCAAAAAGAATTTTACGAACGTTTCCCTGGTAGGCAAAGTCTTTTAGACTATGCAGCTCAAAAGGACATACCAGTCTTTCAAACTAAATCAAAGCCGTGGTCAACAGATGAAAACTTGTAAGTCCTTATAGTTATGGTATATAATTTTTTTTTTTTTCGTATTTCTAACTCAGAAATGACGATTTTAGGTTCCATATTTCTTACGAGGCTGGTATATTAGAAGATCCTAATGTAACGCCGCCAAAAGATATGTGGAAATTAACTGTAGATCCCGAAGATGCACCTAATACTCCTGAACGTATCACTATTACATTCAAACACGGTATACCGGTCAAAGTCGTAAATAACGATGACGGTACCACAAAAACTGATTCTCTCGATTTATTCATCTATCTTAATACAATTGCGCGAAGAAACGGCATTGGTCGTATTGATATTGTTGAAAATCGATTCATTGGTATCAAGAGTCGAGGCTGTTATGAAACTCCTGGGGGAACAATTCTCAGAGCAGCTCATATTGATTTAGAAGGTTTGGTCCTTGATCGTCAAGTTCGAGCATTGAGAGATCAATTCATTACACCTCAATTCTCACAAATTTTGTACAACGGTCAATACTTTTCCCCTGAACGCGAATTCTTATCTGCTTCTCTTGAAGCTAGTCAAAAATCTATTAATGGGGAAGTAAGATTGAAGCTTTATAAAGGGAATGTTATAGTTGAAGGTCGTAAATCTGATACTGTTAAATTATACGACATGGAAGAAAGTTCTATGGATGTTCAAGGCGGATTTAGTCCAACTGATTCTGATGGTTTCATTAAGATTCAAAGTATAAGATTGAAGAAATGGGGAGAAACTGCTTTTGGCAACAATTTATAATTTAGTTATTTCATTATTTCATTATTAATTTGTTTTCAATTTGTGAAATTTCTTCATTGCATTTTCTTTTTTCATACCGCAATTTCCTTAATTTAAAAGTAATATACAATAAAAATTAAAATGATATAAATTTTTTTGATTTCAACCATTTTATAATAAAATTACAATTAAAATAAAAACATTTTTTTTGTGTTGACTAAAGAAAGTACAGTAACTGTGACTAGAATGAATTTGTAATTATATCTTCGGATATAGCATATTAAAATGGGAGTTATTTAGAATATCTATATCAAAGTACAGAAAGAAAAATGGAACAAAAAAATTAATATTTATGGTCTTTTTTTTAAACGCACGTTGTCTTTAAATATATGAGTAAAGCTTATACGTTATAAACGGCAAAGAGTTTGTTTAATCATGCTCGGATAAAAAATCTGAGGTAATGGTAAATTAATGCTATATTTAGAACTATCATCCGATCGACTGTGTATAACCTAGAGTGGAAAATTTTTTTTTTTATCAACGATGACTAAAAACGAGAATGCTTCTATTGCTGAGCCAGAAGTTGTAATATTTAATGATGGGTTACTTAAAAAATCCTTAAATAAAAGCGGTTCAAGCATTACTGAATGGAAATCATTCATGGTTTGTCACCATTTTATTCTATTCGATATGTTTTTTAAGTTGAATAATAATAATTTAATTATTTACACATTAGTCTCACAAAATTTCTAAAGTAAATGAAAACCCTCAGAAATCATTGTCTAAAAATATAGTAAGATCAGATGAGGAGTAAGTTCGCTTTTTAAATAATTGAAGTTGTTAATAATGTTCTGATTATTAGTATAAAATATAGGATAAATAGAAAGAATGATGAAGAATTAGAAGAATTATTAAAAACTACCAAATTATTAGAAAAGTATAGTAAGTTAATTTTTTAGATTTTTTTTTATAAAATGTGAGAGTTTATTTTATTTTATTATATTTTTCGTTAGCTACTGAACAGTTATCAGGAAAAGATCGTAGAAAATACGTTGAACAAAAAGTGGTTGAATTAGGTGCAAAAGTAAGTTATTTACTTTAAAATTTCCTTAGTTTACAATTAAGCATTATCTAATTTTATTGTATAGCCAAAGAAAGGTGTGAAAATTCCAACGCCAATATCTTTAGAAATTCAATCAAAACGTCAAGAAAGAGAACGCAAAGAACTTGAAGAGGTGAATATTCGACTTTCTGTCCATTCACTAAATGCATTCTCATATTAACTCATAATTAATATTTTATAAAAGGCAAAAAATCTGGGTCTTTATCATAAATCAATTAAACATAAATGGGCATCATCGTCATCATCATTATCAAAATCACAAAAAGTGCGAGACAAAGGTATCGGCATGGGTATAGGTAAAATTAAGAATGGTATGTTAGTTTTGAGTTCTAAAGATATTAAACATGTACAAAATAGCAGAAATGGTAGTAATAGTGGAAAATTAAAGAAACATGGTGGAGATATTAAAAAGAAAAAGTTCTTGTCCAAAAAACGAAAATAAATTATTTTATAATTATTCTACGATACCACTGAAAATTTAGAAATCCTGGTAATTATGTTTTAAGTAGAAAAGAAATTGTTGTCTCGTGACCATATTGTATTCCTCCGGGTAATAATTCTGATTTAAAGAGACTTAGGCTGGTTCCCGCAAGTTTAATATGTCTACAGACACAGTAGTAGTACTTGGTGATGCGTTGCTTGATTGTAATTGAAAGCATGAAAGTTTTTGCTTGGAATGCTTACGAATTACAAATTTACAATTACAGTAACACTAATCATGTTGACGATTTCTTCTGAACAAATTCTTATATTTTGGATAGGTAGTGAATTTAATTATACAAAGTTTAATATTTATAAACATTAACATATTATTATCGTTCATATGGTCAACTTGATAGAATATTTACTCTATCTTAATTAATTTAAATTTTTCCATTTGTATCAAGTCGTTTTGAACTTGTAATTGTAGCCAACGTTCTAGTAATATAGGGATGAATTAGAAAACATAAATAAATGATATTATAATCCAATATGATTTTATTCCAAGTGCTAAAATAACAATACTTATTCAAATCTCAATTTATCTCAAATATGAAATTCTATTGAAACCCAAGAAATAATTATCTTCCAAAAATATTAAACTTTTCAGTTATTTAAACTACTATAATTCAGTATCTAAATGATTAATGTATTCACTACTAACAATTTAATCATATGATCATGTGATAATTCTTGTACTTAAAGAATATTTAAGTAAGACAAAAAGAAAAAAAGTGGAAGTCACATTGAAACAGTACTTTGGTAGCTACTAAATTGGTTAATTAGAAGTATTTTAAATATTTAAACTAAAAATAAAGAATAGATAAAAAATAGGAATTAATATATTTTTTCATAAATATATTGTATTACTTCAACATTATTATCAATAAACATGATTGCACCTTTACAAAGAAAAAAAAAATATATATATTTTTCATATTTCAAAAAATGGGGTTAAGTAATTGTTATAAAGATTAAGAGTAAAAAGAAATATGTAACAGTTACTATATCCTTAGATTTTAATAAATAGGTAATAGGACTATAGAATTAAGGAGTTTGGACTGTTTTTTTAAGAGAATTCTCTATTTATTAGTACTTAGCTAATTGAAATCTTCAACAATGAAAGGAATGAAAATAATTCCAAATCATAGTTAAAAATATATCTAGGACTATAACCATCTTAATACTATATCCTTTAAATCCTTTTCAATCATTAACTCTTATATAAAATATAAAGCTTTTAAGGTATTTCAAGTAGTATATAAATTAAAAGTCATATACATAGTTAATAGATTTTATTAAATTAAAAAAATTATAACAAATCCTTACATAAAATTGCCTTTTTATATATAATTTATCTATTTTTAGTAATAATTTATACATATTTTTTATTATGTAACTATACCTATTATTTAAAAACTAATATGCATATTACACATTATGTATATAGATTTTATATATTGAGTTCAAGAGAAGAATACTTACAAGCTGATTACACATTATAAAAGTTAAACTAATTTGGACAAAATCAATAATAATACTTACCTTATAAAAATACGAAGGTGTTTAGAATTAATATTTTTTTGCACCATTTAAAGATTGTAATAAATCAACAAAAAATAGTTGTAATTAAAAGCAGAACTACTAAGATTTAGCATATAAAGATAAACAAAACTAAAGTTTAAGTAACAGATATACATGTTGTACCTCAGATTTATTCTTGCCTCAGATTAAAATTCACGCTACGTGAGATCAACACCAGATCATGTGCATTACATAAATGGTAATTTTATTATGTAGATCATCACGTGTATATACATAATTCGTCACTTCCTATTGGTAGTTTTAATCTGAGGCAAGAATCAATCTGAGGCACAACATACATGAAGTTGAAATTAAAGCCCAAAAGTATTAAGTAGAAATATTTTAACTTGAGAAGGTAAATTAAAGTCAAAATGGTCGAAATTACATTATAGTCCTGTGATTTTTATAATTATAATTTAATATAAAATTTTAAACATGAATAACTTTATCAATATTGATATTACAAATATGAAATACATATTATTAGAATCCTTTTGATGAGCTGAATCCAACTGTATAAAGATCATAAATATCAAATTACTAGATGCGAAGTTTGTTAACTTTGAATTTTAATATTATTGTTTACTATAAAATCATATAATTATGATATAATTTTGATCATTTTGACTTTTAAAGGGATCTAAGTCAAAATTATTTCAACCATTTTGACTATTTTAAAGGTCAAAATTAACTAATTTCAGTTTTATGTATAGTAACAAAAAGCAGAAAAGCAAGCTTTTTAGAAATAAATACAGTCAACTCTTCATAAATGCACCCCCCTTAGAACCAGACACATAAGTGCATTTAAAAAGGGTGTTGCATTTATAGAATAATAAAGTCATATAATTTATATATGAAATTACGATGTTATATTTATTATTATTAAGAATTATGAAAATTTCAAATTTAAACAATTATCATTACAACAATTAGACAATTATCCAAAATATTGATCTAAAGTAGTTTGTTGCATTGAATTGGTTTATTCTCTTTTGATGAATTTCTCAATTTTACCTATCTGAACAGTAAAACATTTTTCTGTGCAAAAAATAACGAAATAACATAATACTTGAAATGGTCAAGAAAATCCGTTATTATAGTTCTTGTTTATAGTTAACTGCTTACGAGTTCGTAAATGATGATCAATGACCTGAAAAATTGATAAAGTTGCAGTATACCAAAAAAATAAATTATTGTTTATGCTAATTTTGTAAATGTGTTCACTTTATTATATTATATCAAATCTTTTTTTTGGAGGTAATCAAATTTTAAATACAGAAATTGATTTAAAATAGAAATATTATAGGCATGTGCAAAGATAGTGAAAAATTTAGCACATCAGGAAATTTGTTTAGGCATAATTTAGTGTAATATTTCGAAGGTGGTGTAAAATTTCAAAATATTACACTAAAAATATAATATTACAAAAGTTTATGCTCTTAAATTTAAATAATTACAGTCACCCCTCTCTACAGTGAACCTCGATATAGCGAATAACACGATATAACGGATCATACAGTGTGGTACCGATTTTAAATATGAAAAAAACCTTGATATAACGAAGTTTACTATTTATTTACCGTATAACGTAGTATGAAGTAAAGTGTGTGAATTTCTTATATAAAAATACCTCTCGATATAACGGATTTTTTTTATAACGAATTTTTTTTCAGTTATAACGAAGAATTTCTATAGTTTATAATTGAATGTAATTATTAATAAATATTGATGCATTATGACATTAAATATCACCCCTGTGTTTTATATTTAAATTATGGATCAGGATTGTATCAGAATCGTATCAGGATTAATAATTCTGGCTATTTTATTTAATATTTAGGCAGAATTACATTAATTTACATTAATTCGGTTGTATTAGGATTCGATGTGAATTGTTATTAATTTATATTTATCACAGGGGTAAGGACACTCCTAGTTAAATTAATATATCATTAATAATTTATTTATTATATAGTCAGTTATTGTTAACCAGCATTCTTACAAAAAAAAGGAATTATAATAAACATTTTTATATAGAACACTTCAGGAAGCATTCCCTATAATAAAAAAATAAAAAAAGAACATTAGTAAATGTTCTTAAACGAAATTAAAAGAAAAAATTGAGTTGTCCCACTTACTTCTTGTCTCAAGCGTCCATTTCGAAGTCCCTACAATAAAAAAATAAAAAAGAACATTAGTAAATGTTCTTAAACGAAATTAATAAAAAAAATCGAGTTCCCCACTTACTTCTTGTCTCAAGCGTCCATTTCGAAGTCCAGGAAGTTCCCTATAATAAAAAAATAAAAAAAGAACATTAGTAAATATTCTTAAATAAAAAAAAATTGAGTTCCCCACTTACTTCTCATCTCAGGCGTCCATTTCGAAGTCCAGGAAGTTCCCTACAATAAAAAAAATAAAAAAAGAACATTAGTAAATGTTCTTAAACGAAATTAATATAAAAAACCCCCCAGTTCCCACTTACTTCTCATTCTAGGCATCTATTTTGAAGTTTAGAAAGCACCCCTATAAAAAAAAGATTAAAAAAAATGTTAAATTATCGGTAATCAGATCAACAAGTCACATGATCTGTATAACCGATATTCCTATACCGAAGAATTCGTTATAGTGTTAACGAAGTTGCTTATAACGAAGCCCTGATCGGCTGGAACCTAGGGTTCGTTATATCGAGAGGGGACTGTATAGTAATTTAAGAATATCTTACTATCTACTGATCCAATCAAGATGATCTATAACTCATTGGAATCAGCTCATCAAGACAAATCGAATGGTGGTAAAACCGCATCTTTACGTTTGATAGATAGCTTTCTATTAATTTAAAACTTTATTGTATACTATAGAGCGTTCTATCAACTGTAAAAATGCGATTTTACTACCATTTGATTCGTCTTGATGAGCTGATTCCAATTTTAGTGTAATATTTTGAAATTTTACACCATCTTCAAAATATTACACTAAATTATGCCTAAACAAATTTCCTGATGCATAAGCTAGAAATCTGCAAATTGTAAATTATTTGTAAAGTAAATACTAAAAGTGATATTATGTGGAAAGTGAAAAGATATATTTTACATAAAAATCGTAAAAGCCAATAATAAAGAAAAAAATATGTAAAATTGTGATTATAAAAGTTTATGAAATTAAAAAATCATGCTGTTTTTCTTGCTTTTCTTGCTTTTTCTCAAGTTTCCAGGTTTTGGGATAATCCTGATATATAAAATCATATGCGGTACTTTCAGTTTCAGTATCTGAAAGAGAAAAGATTAGTTATATAAAATTATGTTAAAAAAATAAACAAAATTTGTACACATACAATACTTAAATTCAAAAATAACTCTATCATCATCAATATCCCATGCCACCTCACCAGTCCAGGGTTTTGTTGTCACTTCTTCCAAATAGTTTCCAAGTGGCCCATCAGACATCTTGTTTAACTCAAAAACTCGACCATAAAAATCTAAAAAAATTATTCCAAATTCTCGCTTCACAACTAGTATGATAATGTTAAAGCCAAGATTTTGAATATCATCAAAATATATTTTATAACTCAATTTTGTATTCATAAGACTTGATACTTCACAGGGTCCTTGATTAACAGAAACTGCAAGTTGATTGATGATTGGATTCACTCTTAATAATTTCGATTACCATGGATGAATTGTTGTAATACCTTTAAGATTCAATGAGTGTGCTACTCTCTGACAAAATATGCAAAGGTCTCTCAGTACCATTTTTTCTAATTCTATAGCATGGCTGTATAAATCGATATGATGACTATTTTGTCCCTTTATCACTTTCCATGATACTGATTCTGCACAATTTTCCAACAGGTGCTTACATTGCCTCTCAATTCTTGCACTATTAAGCAACAACGCAATTAAATAACCAAATCGGCTAGAAATCGAATGTCCGATTTTAGGCTGAATTTGGTGATAAAGATGGCCGATTTATTAATTTAGGCAAAGTTCCGATTGGCAGGCTGATCAATGCCGATCAGAATGTCTGAATTGTATCTGAATTGCTTAGTATTTTTAATCTGAATTGTTTAAAAAATATTATTCATAAATTTACTGAATTGCAGTGAATTTATTCTGAATTATGGTAAATTTGTGACAAAATTTTCTGAATTGTAGTAAAATTTATTCCAAATTGTAGTAAAATTTATTCCGATTTGTAGTAAAATTTATTCCAATTTGTAGTAAAATTTATTCTGATTTGTAGTAAAATTTATTCCGATTTGTAGTAAAATTTATTCTGATTTGTAGTAAAATTTATTCCGATTTGTAGTAAAAAATTTATTCTGATTTGTATTCTGAATTGTATCGCAAATTACAGTAAATTTTATTCTGAAATTTAAAATATTACATATACATATAAAACAATTTCACCAAAAATCATCCCAACTTTCTAACAAATCCGGTATACGTTAAATTCCTTAATTCCCATTTGTTTCTACAAATTGGAGATGATTTTCCTACAAAAAAAAAAAGAAAAAACATTAAAATAACGTTTTTTTTTAAGTTTCAAGTTTCAAAAATCAAAACGTTACCTGTAGGATGGCAAATCGGAGCCAATTTCCATACAAAAAAATTAATAAAATATAATAAAAAATGTTAAATTAAACATTTTTATTAAGTTTCGTCAAAAAGTTTCGAAAAATCAAAACTTTACCTGCGGGATTCTGGTACAATTTGGAGCTGATTTCCCTGCAAAAAAATAATAAAATCTAATAAAAAAATGTTAATTTAAACGTTTTTTTATTAAATTTCGTAAAGTTTCGAAACTTCGAAACTTTACTTGCAGGATTCTGGTATCCAATTTGGAGCCGATTTCCTGCAAAAAAAAATAATAAAAAATAATAAAAAAAACGTTAAATTAAACGTTTTTTTATTAATTTGCATCAAAAAGTTTTGAAAATCGAAACTTTACTTGCGGGATTCCGGTATCCAATTTGGAGCCGATTTCCTGCAAAAAAAATTAATAAAAATAATAAAAAAACGTTAAATTTAAACGTTTTTTTATTAAGTTTCGTAAAGTTTCGAAACTTCAAAACTTTACCTGCGGGATTCCGGTATCCAATTTGGAGCCGATTTCCTGCAAAAAAAAAATAATAAAAATAATAAAAAAACGTTAATTTAAACGTTTTTTTATTAATTTGCGTTAAAAAGTTTCGAAAATCGAAACTACTTGCGGGATTCCGGTATCCAATTTGGAGCCGATTTCCTGCAAAAAAAATTAATAAAAATAATAAAAAAACGTTAAATTTAAACGTTTTTTTATTAATTTTTTTCAAAAAGTTTCGAAAAATCGAAACTTTACTTGCGGGATTCTGGTACCATATTGGAGCCGATTTCCCTGCAAAAAAAAATAATAAAATATAATAAAAAACGTTATATTAAACGTTTTTTATTAATTTTTTTCAAAAAGTTTTGAAAAATCGAAACTTTACCTGCGGGATTCCGGTATCCATATTGGAGCCGATTTCCCTGCAAAAAAAAATAATAAAATATAATAAAAACGTTAAATTAAATGTTTTTTATTAATTTTTGTCAAAAAGTTTCGAAAATTTGAAACTTTATGGTATTCCTACAATAATATTAAAAAAAAAAACGTTAAATGTTTTTTTCAAAGAAGTTTCGAAAATGCGAAACTTATCTGTAATATCGGCGTCCACATTGGAGCCGATTTCCTATACAAAAGTAAAAAAAAACGTTTTTAGTAATATTAAAAAACGTTTTTTAAAGTTTTAAAACTTTTGTTTCGAAACTTATCTTTGGAAATCGGTATCCAAGTAGGAGCCGATTTCCTATATAAAAGTATAAAAAAAAATGTTAGAAAACGTTTTTTTTATAAAGTTTCGAAGAAATTCTTCGAAACTTACCTTTGGAATTCGGTATCCAAGTAGGAGACAATTTCCTATTTAAAAGTATAAAAAAAAAACGTTAGAAAACGTTTTTTAAAGTAATAGTTTTGCAAAAAAAAAATTAATAAAATCAGAACGTTAACTAATGTTCTGATTGAAAATATTAAATGAAAAGTTAAAAAACATTTCGTAAAAAATAAAAATGTTAAAAATTGGAACATTATTTCTGATAAAAAATTAAAAAAAATCCCAAAACGTTTAAAACCGTTTTGTTTAGGAATGAAGTTAGATGAAGATAAAGTTTCGAAACTTTAGTTTAAATAAAGTCTAAATTCGGTAATAGATCAACTAATTGCCAGATTAAATTTACTGTGGCTGCGGCTTAAGTACATCATAAGTTGATTTTGAAAAATCGTTTATTCGAATAACTTCTGAAATTGAGCCAATTTTTCCATGCCCGAAAGTTTTGATTTCGACCAGTGCAATTTGATATAAAAGTGCCATAAATCAGACAATATTAGGCAAATTTTAAGCTGTTAATCAAATATGATAATTTTTTGCTAAATTTTTATTGAATTTTTATTGAATTGTCAATTTTCCATAAATCTGAAGTACATATTTGAATATTGTAAATTTTAGGTTGATTTACAAATTTGTCAGATTTTTTTTTTGATATCAATTAGCCGTCAATCAAATATAATGATTTTTTGACAAATTTTTGTTGGATTTTTATTGAATTTTTATTGAATTGTCAATTTTCCATAAATCTGAAGTACATATTTGAATATTGGGTAAATTTTAGGTTGATTTGCCATTTTGTCAGATTTTTTTTTAATTTCAACCAGCATCAATCAGCCATCAATCAAATATAATGATTTTTTGCTGAATTTTTATTGAATTTTTATTGAATATTTATTGAATTGTCAATTTTCCATAAATCTGAAGTACATATTTGAATATTGGGCAAATTTTAGGTTGATTTGCTATTTTGTCCATTTTTTTTTTTTATTTCAACCAGTATCAATCAGCCGTCAATCAAATATAATGATTTTTTGCTGAATTTTTGTTGGATTTTTATTGAATTTTTATTGAATTGTCAATCTTTCATAAATCGGAAGTGTATATTTGAATATTGGGCAAATTTTAAGTTGATTTGCCATTTGTCCATTTTTTTTTTGATTTCAACTAGCATCAATCAGCCATCAATCAAATATAATGATTTTTTGCTGAATTTTTATCAAATTGTCTGATTGGCATCAATCAGATGTGCCGATTTATAATGTTAGTCAATTTTGGTCTGATTTTTGGCCGATTTTCCATATGTCCGATTTTTTTGATTTCGACCAGTGCAATTTACCCCTTGAAATATTGTCATTTTTTCTGCTCTTTTTTCTGCTACAGTAAATTTTATTTCTGTTACATTTTTTTTCGTTATATTCGGCAGTTTCGATGGTGACATAGCAACTGAAACTCTGGCCATGAAACTTTTTATTAGTTGTTTTGTATTGTGTGAGTAAGATTTAACATATATGGATGGAAATTCTTTCTTCGTTCTAGCTTCTTGAACTGTTTCTGCAAAACTTTCAGTTTCCGAATAAGGTATTCCCTTTATTTCACGACAGTTGCTGATTGGAAGCTTGATATAGAAACTTCACAAAAGACAAAGCGTGTCTGAGCTTGTATAGATATGTACTAGTGGATAAGGGCCACAATGCACAAATTTTCTCGGTAATAATTTCCTTTACTTCTCGCCATTTACTTCCATTACTTTTATTGGTAGAGTGCTGCAGAAAATAGGATTGTTAAAAAAAATGAATTCCTTTTCTCTTTATAAAATTATATCTAAATATCTACCTCAGGGGTTTCAAAAAGTCTTTCACAATTTTTTTTATCCATTTTTTTGGTGGGTGGTCCAATCAAGCAGAAAAACTATTGTTGGTGTAAAATCAGGCAATTGGTTGGTGAATGTCACATTGTCACATATTACTTACCTTTTTTTTCTGAAAATACTTTATAAAATTATTTGATTTGAGTTGAATCAGTAAATAAAATAATACATAAAAAAAACTTTTATGATGATAATCACCTGTGGCAGTATTAAAATTTATCTATATTTTAATATATATTTATATATTAAAAATGGAGTTTCACATATGGGCTGATTTGTCTACCTTTAATTAAAATATTAATTTTATTACATTTTTATTATACAAAATACTATATAATATACAGTAAATTGGGAATGAGTATTAAAAAATTTTTATTTAATGTTATTATACTATAATTTGGTAAATATTTCTTTTAAATTAATATAATTCTTAGTACTTACTATATATGTTAAAAATTTATATCTCAACTTAAAACGTAAATATCTCCAGATCCAGTGATCCAATCAGCAAGCTCTTTTTTCGTTCATATAGACCAGATTAAGAGCTTTCTAAAGAGCCTAAATTTATACAAAATAGATCAGTGGATCCCAAGATATTTGCATTTAAACATGTTAAAAAGTTCGTACCTCAACTTTAAACGTAAATATCTCCGGATCTAATGATTCAATCGGCAAGTTCTTTTTTCGCCTATAAAGTCCAGAACAAGGGCTTTCCAACGAGCCTAAAATTATAGAAAACGGATCAGTGAATCTTGATATATTTGCGTTTAAAGATGGTAATACAAACTCTGACATAAAATAATTATTTTTATTGTTTGAAAATATCTATTATGATACCATCTTTTATATGATATTTTTATTATACTTTTATAAACATTTATAGCTACTAAGGCTATATAAATTTTTATTTTACTTTATTTTTTATTAAAATATACTTACTTTTTAATAATATATGTTAAAAATTCCATATATATGAGAAATGGATTTTTTATTAGTGAAATGGGTTTTTTTTACATTTAATAATTTAAGTTTCGCAAATGTAAATTTTTGTTCAACTTATTATTTAGTCAAGTGATCATCAATCAGATGATTTTTTGGTATTACAAAACAATTTTGAGTAACAAAAATTGTGAAAATCAATCAATAACTTTTTTTAATGCAGAGTAAACAAATCAGCCTATATAAAACAGTTAGTTACTCTTTTAACTGAAGAAATTCCTACTGTAGAAAAAAGAAAATATCTGGCTTATAAGATATTTAAAAATTGGAAATGTTCTTTTTGCAAACAATGTGATGAAACTTTCGATCACATGTGGACTTGCGAATCATGTGCTAGTGAATTGGACAATATTATTCAAGAAACAAAAGAATTTTTTGAAGGAGCTTGTAACTCTTTGTTGATTAATGCAGATAAAGATCCTATAATTGATGATAAGCTTGTTAATAAAATGACTTTTTGGGATCGTACCTACAGTGAAATGAAAATTACCTTTATAGATTTAATTAAAGGAATAATCTCTTGTGAGTTATCAGCATACACGTCCTTAATTTTTGAAAATCAAAATTTACAAGAAAAATTCTTAGTTTTATTAAGGAATTTTATTTTTGAAAAAGTTAGAGTTTTTGGATTGATAGATGTTTAAAACAAAAAGAAAAAGAAAGGAGATTAAAAATCAATCTTAAGAAAGTTAAAGAAAATCTTAATGAAGATAAATATATTGATCCTAATAGAAAACTTAATCAACTTAACCAGGACCCCGAACAATATATATATAGGTCAGATAAAAAATTCAAAATTTACTAAGGTCAATAAGCAAATATTTTTCATGTCTGCTAAGCAAACTTTTATTTAACCCATAAATTTTTTACACTGTTAAGCAACTTATTTTATGACATATATATATTTATATATAATTTTTTTTATAAAATATGTATATAAAAAAAACTAAAAAAACAAAAATTTTTGAAATAATGTATGGATTAAGGTTGCTTGCCGAAACCTAGGGGTTTAGGCAAGATGGCGTTTCGCCGAAAAGCGAAATTCTGCCGAAACTATATTAAAGTTATATTAAAAAACTGGCGAAACTTTGGAGAAAGGCGAAACTGCCAAAACTTATTATAAATGCCGAAACTGCTGAAACTCTGCCGAAACTATAATAAATCTATAGTAAAATTTTGACGAAACTAATCGTAGGATTTTGAAGAGGTTTAGACAAGCAACCTTAGTATGGATAAAGCTATTATTATTTTTTTGTAATATTACAACTTATAAATGTTTCTTATTAATATTTCGTATATCTGTTCTGTGACTTCAGAGCGTAATTTAGGCACTTTAGTCAAAGGAAACATCCAAAATCTTCTTATGTAAAGTTGTTCAGCAGGTTCGAATATACTTACATATAAATTTTTATCATAATTGAATAGATATTTATGGATTTATTCATGTTTTTTGTAACACTACCAATACGCGGAATTTTTATTTTTAAAATTTACTGTAAAATTTGTCAAAAAAAATATTTTTAAAAAATTTTCTAAGTAAAAATGAAATAACTTTTATTGATTATTACAAAAATTATAGTGTAAAATTATAAAAAAAACAGAAAAACACTTATTTTCAGCGCAGAAAATCCATTATAATTTAACCGGTTTTTCTGGTAAATTTCTGATAAAACCGGTAAAATCTTATAATCCCGGAATTATTCCGGTCATGACGTAGCAGATTTCCGGAATATTTTGTAAATACCGGAAATTTTATTTAATAAATTTATATCGCAAAAAAGTTTTTTATCTTTATTTTATTATTTATTATTTCAGTAGTTTATTACAATATGATTATTTAAAGCCAGTATGTCTTTTCGGGTTACTCCATATTGTATATGCACGATTATAATTAAACTCCTTACTTTCTGGCCCTTCCAAAGAAATGCACATTAACATATCCAACGTATTTGTAGCTAATGAATTCCTGTCTTTTGTTTTAATTTTATTCTGTCTACTAAAACCACGTTCACATTCTACACTTGAAAAGGGAATACAATAAGCTATTTGAATTAACTTGATAATATTTGGAAATACATCAATATAATCTTCTATTAATAGAGGAAGTATTACCTCTATGTCATTAGAAGCAAAATTGTTAGTAATAATCATTTTAAACCTTGCCCATTCTTCTCTGCATTTGTTAATATCAAAAATCGCAGGTAACTGAATATTATTATGAAAATTTGGACATTCATAATATTTTAATATATTTTCTAATTCATTATCTCCAAACCATAATAGTTCCTGAGATTCTTTTGGCCATTCACGCGGATTTAATATTTTCATAGAAGTAAATAATTGCCGAGTAGGAAATGCTGCTGGAGTTCGTGCTTGAATGCTTGTTGAATATTCAAGTATATCATTGTAAAATCATCATAATCTTGTTCAATAAATGAAAGATCATTATTCATATATTTTATTGAAGAATTTCCAAATGGGTTAGTTTCATCAATAAACGTTTGAACTTTTTGTCCGAATCTTTGTTTTTGATCTAATAGAATATACTCCTTTTGAATAGAGTTGATTGTAACCTGTATCATGGGATCGATATCAGAAAATTTTAAATTTCTTTTTTGTAAAAATTTACTTAATTGCGTTACATGCTCTAAAATATCATAGAAATAATACAAAAATGCAAGAATTCTCCAAGATGTTAGCCGCTCATATAATTCCCTTCCATCCTTATTTTTTGACTCTTTGAAAATCCTAAGTAATGCAGGGATTGAATTACAGATATTTTTAATAACATCATACCATGCAAGCCATCGTATTTCATACAACTTTTTTATTTTTAAAATTGGATCATCCAAAAGACTTTGAATTTCTTGCAGTTGTTGAATATGTGAGCATGAATTTTTAAAATAATTGTAAAATTTTCTAACCAAGGATTCGATTTCTTCATAAAATCTAAGTTCTTTCTTTGCATCTTTACATGCTAGAGCCAATCTATGAGCCACACAATGATTAACAATTAAAGGATAAGTGCAAATTCTAGAAAGCTTTACAGCCACTCCTTCGTTTTTTCCTAGCATAACTGAAGCACCATCAGAAGCAAATGCCACAAGTTTAGACAAAATTTTTCTTTTTTCAAATATATCAACTAATACCTTTGTAATGCCTTCTGCATTGCAACTGGTTAAAAGTACGATGCATAAAAATCGTGTCTTTAAAATTCCTTTTTTAGTTACATACGAAGCATATATATCTAAATGTTTTGTTGTAGTAATATCCGTACTTTCATCGATCATCACACCAAATGCCGTAACATTAGATAATTCATCCCAGATTTCCTCTTTAATAGTATCAGATATTACTTCTAAGAATTCATGTCCGGAAATATGATTTGTATAGGTAATAGTACCATTTAAAAGATTTGGTGAATTTGATTCTTTTATTAGTTCAACAATAGAAGGTAAAAGTTTAAGAGGTAAATTTTTTTTTGCTAGGAAATAAACAGCCCGCATTATACCAATAATGTGATTTGTATTTGCATTAGAAGAAAAATGTTCTTTTTGTAATAATTCCATTTGTATTCTGGCTTTTTCTAATTTTTCCGTGTCTTTATGGTCTTCAGTATTTATATGTTCTTTAATTGCTGATTTCCTTGAAATATTCGTTGCTCCTTCTGTAGCAAATTTATTTTTCTTTTTATGACGCATGCATAATGTACAATACATTTTTTTGTTAATTTCATCATAGCGCAACCAAGAAAATTCTGCTAACCATTTGGATTTAAATGTTTTGTCATTGATACGAAGTTTTTTAACATCTTTATTTGAATTATCTTCATCTTCAGATATTTGATCTTCTTGAAATATGTCATTTCTATTAATTTTTTTACGTTTAAAGCCATATTGTAATAGCGACATTGTAAAAAATGTACTAAAAGAAAATAAAAAAAAAGATAAAAGATTATCATTTATTTGGTAATACCATCTAAAACCGGATTTTTTTTTAATTCCGGTCACATGTACCGGTTGAAAAAATAATTTTCCGGAATTTTTATATTTAACCGGAATTTTTCTGAAATTTTTCCAAGATTTTTTTCTGCGCTGCTTATTTTCCCTTTCCACCCACCCGTTGCTCTCATTTTAAATATATATTTTTTAAATGTTACATGGACGCATATTTGTTTTATCAAAAACACGTTACACAATCACGTCTAAAAATGTTTCCTGTATTACATATACAATTAACTTATTCTTTGTATTAAAAATAGTAAATTTTTTTTATACAAACATGTTTATAACTTTGTTTACATATTTATTAGATTTTTTTAATGTGAAAATGTAAATATATATTATATTATATATATATATTGTGCCTCAGATCGATTCTTGCCTCAGCTGACAGCTGACGCACCTCAGATTAAAATCATCACTTGACGCGCCTCATTTGAATCGTATAAATTTAATCTACTATAAATAACCTTTTTTCTATTAGTTAAATTGCCTTCATGTTATAAGTAAATATATTTGTCACAATAATTTACACATATTCTGAAATTTTTATACAATTTTAATTCCTATTAAATATACAATGCAAATATTATTTGGAAAATTTGCATTATAAACACATTTTTAAATGAAGATTTCAAAAGCAATCATAAATCCAATTGATCTAAAATTTTAGGATTGAATATTTGATAATACAGCAAATAAGTTTTATTAATAATCAAATGTACATTAGATTAGAAAATTTCATGCTTAATTATAATCAATTTTTTATTGTAAAGTGAGGCGCGTCAGGTGGCAATTTTGATCTGAGGTGCGTCAGCTGTCAGCTGAGGCTAAAGTTGCTTGCCGAAACCTAGGGGTTTAGGCAAGATGGCGTTTCGCCGAAAAGCGAAATTCTGCCAAAACTATATTAAAGCTATATTAAAAAACTGGCGAAACTTTGGAGAAAGGCGAAACTGCCGAAACTTATTATAAATGCCGAAACTGCCGAAACTCTGCCGAAACTATAATAAATCTATAGTAAAATTTTGATAAAACTAATCGTAGGATTTTGAAGAGGTTTAGACAAGCAACCTTAGCTGAGGCAAGAATCAATCTGAGGTACAACATATATATTAAAAAATTCTATCCTGCTATGCAAATATATATCTGACTATTAATAATTTAATACTCTGCTACGCATAATTATATCTGACTATTTAAAAATTATGTTATCAAATAAGCAATAATAAATCTCACATAGGAAAAATTTTTATATGTTGGTTAAGCAAACTCAAAACCTACCTTTATATATATTGTTCAGGGTCCTACTTAACCTTTTCAGTGGTTTAGAAAGTTTACGATCGAATTTATATTTTGGAACGAATATGCAGGGTTTTATAGTTTTAGTTACTAACTACACTCTGCTTTTTTTTTTATTAATTAGGGAGGTTTGTAGTTGACTGGTGGTCAGTAGTTAAAAGGAGGAAAAATAAAAAATTAATTTTATTCTAAAAGTCAGATTTTTAGAGTGAGGTTGATAGAACGTCTTAAGTGTATGTTACTATAGTAGGTCTCAAATCCAGGTTAAAACTTATAAAAGAAACTAGTTGGTTAGTATTCGTTAGTTTAGAATCTGGTACCTGCAACTATTATTATAAAATTTTGTATATTTGTATAGTTCATTACAATTTATCGCTAATAAAAAATAAAAAATAAAATAAAAACAAATCAGCCTATATGAGTTGTTTTTTTATTGCATCTGCATATGCATTATATCATACTCCTATAATATATTATATATAAAAGTCAAAAATGACATTCTAAATTTTTTTTAATATATTAAAAAAACTTGTAGAACGGTCAAAAATACATATATTATAAAGTTTCTTATAGTACATAATAAGTGTATAAGATCTTATACCAGGATTTTTTAAAAAATGGAAAAATTTAATGAAGTTATGTGATTAAAATGATCAATATAATTAATATATAAAATTACTAAAAAAGGAAGATATTACATATCACAAAATTTCATTAAATGGTGATAATAAAAAGTTTAAAGTTTTAGAATATAGCAAAAAAATGCATTTGTTATATATATCTTTATTATAATTATTAGAATTTTCCATATTGTTTATATTATTAAAAGAAAATTATGAAAATAAAAAAAGAAAAATGGCATTTTAAAATTAAAAGTTTGTTTATACACTATATAAATTAAGGTAAAATTCACTGAAAATGAATTTCACCATAAAGTTTAAAAATTCAATATAACACATATAAATCAAGGTGAAATTTACTGAAAATGAATTTCACCATAAAGTTTAAAAATTTAATATAATACATATAAATCAAGGTGAAATTCATCATTAAATTACTGAAATTTGGTATTTTAATAAAAATTTATATAAATTAAAGTAAAATTCACTATTGGTAAATATAAAATTAATCCTTTAAAAAATTCATTTTTATTAAAATTAATATATTTACATATGCCGATCAAAATTATCCGGCCACTTTGTTTTACCAAAATTATGCAGATCATCACGTGCTAATGTGACAAAAATATTATACGATTTTATATTTATAATTACAATAAACAAATTTCCATGCTTCACATTTTTCATATTTTTCAAAATTTTTCAGAAATATAAACTATTTACTGAGTAAATTTATGATTTACGTGATAATAAATTAAAAGATTTAAAAAATCCTGTAACTTTGTCAATATTAATCTAATAAACACATTTACCACCATTCGAATCGCCTCAATGAGACGAATCCAATAAGCTAAAAATCATAGCTATACGATCATTGGATCAAAACTTATTATAAAATTTATTTAAATCTTTAAAGTGCAATTACATATCGAATATCGATCCTACAAGAATGTAATTATTGCCATTCGAATCTACTTAATGAGACAAATCTAACAAATCTTAATTCATGAAGATCTAATCACTGAGTAACGAAATATTCTTGATATACGATTTTTAAATTTTAATCTATAATCTTATGCAAATTTTTATAAACTTATATAATAATATGTTTATATAAGTAGTCATAGGTCAAGCCATAATCTTATATAATATTATTTCATAATGGATAATACTTAACCTTATTAAATTTTCTGATAAAAATACTTGAAAAGCATATTAAGGACGCATGGATAGATATATCTCCAGAATATTATTGATAGCATACTTTATAGAATTAAAGAAGCTATTGCCACCAATGAAAATAGAATTCATTATTAAATTTTTATTTAAATTAACAAACAATGGCACAATGAATATATATAACTTTAAATTTTAAATTTTACAATATTATGCATATGTAAGTTTATCACTTTAAAAAAGTGGCCGGATAATTTTGATCGGCATGTATATATGTAAAAAATATTTTATATGATATATTTTTTAAATTTATTTGCAAAGAATTTTATTATTTAACAATGGGAATTTTGATATACAGTCAACTCCCTCTATAGTCACTCCCGTTATAGTCACATTCTACTATATAGTCACACCAGTTGAATGTTCAAAACACTTTATTATTAAAATCTATCCTATATAGTCACAATCTATCTATAGTCACTATCACACCTATCCTCAAAAATCTTATATTAAAAAGAACCATTTATAATCACAGTTATATAAAGAATATATTAAATAACTTGGCATCTAATAATCGTACAAAGATGTATCATAGCTTGTTAGAATCGTCTCACCGAGACGAATCGAATGGCGGTAGTTTTATCCTTTTCCTTTCGCTAACGTTTACGGCCGTACCACCCATTGCCTCTTATGGTACTAATCTCTGGATCCCGTGCCCCCCTATCATCTTCAATGGGCAACCATTACCACCTGAATACTTAATTCCTCAGGTAACAGCACCACTATAGAAGACATCCCCCATCGGGCCATTATAGGCTGATCTGAAGCTAGACACGCCGCCTACTCATCCTATACCCATTGCATGATACTGATACTCAATTTATTTAACGACCTTTAGAGAGCATCTACTTTCATGGAGGACTTTCGACAGGTAACATCAACCATCTAGTGCCCTTCCATACCACCATTTTAGGTACTAAGTCTCACTCAAAGGCCACTACAGCCCGCGATTACCTAGCACCGATAGTACAGTTGTTTACCCCAAGTGGTATACTTTGTAGTGACCACTCGGACAGGAAGTAGCAGGCTTCTGTCCAGGATCACCCCTTATGGTGGGTATCAACCACTAGGGATCACCAACCAGGACCCAAGAAGTGGGGAATCGAACCCCATAACCATGCTACCTGTTCTGCGCACGAACACCTTGGTTGGTCTAAGACCTAACAGAAGGTCAAACTACCACTAAGACATTGCACCCTCAGCTTTACCATCTAGGACGACCATCTAGCCATTACTGACCCCAAGTGGTATCGTGGAGTGACCACCTGAACAGGAAGTCCCCCCCAAGGTATAGTAGTGACCTCAAGGACAGGACTGCGCAGCATACCAATGGCTCACGTAGGGAACGTTAGAAGGACGCCGCCTGCTTAGTTGAAATGTGCGGATAACCGTACACACTAATTCACCATGATGCAGTCCAACTACACTAATCCCTGTACCTTCACGCTATTGGTTGTAGCGTCCGCAGTAAAATTCTTTTTATTTCCGTGGTCATGGGAATCGAACCTGCGACCTCACCATACTCAGGCTTAATGAGGGTCTCAGTAACTAACCACCGAGATAGGGTGACCAACCCTAGTTTTATCCTTTTCCTTTGCAAGTGTTTACGGCCAGACCACCCATTGCCTCTTATGAGACTAATCTCGGGTCTGTGTCCTATCATCTTCACTGGGCAACTATTATACTGAGTACTTAATTCCTCAGGTAACAGCACCACTATAGAAGACATCTCCCATCGGGCCATTTTAGGCTGATCTGAAGCTAGGTACACGCCGCCTACTCATCCTATACCCATTGCATGATACTGATACTCAATTTATTTTACGACCTTTAGAGAGCAAGTTTTATCCTTTTCCGATCACTGGCTGACGAGTTATTCAACAAAATGTTAAACATCGGCATTATAATATTTCTTGATTTACGTTTACTGCACCATTTAACATTTTGCTAGATTTCTCGGTACCTAGTGATTGTAAAAACACGATTTATAGCTCGTTGGAATCGCCTCATCGAGACGAATCGAATGGTGGTAAGCTCATCTCTTTGTGATCAATATTGACGGAGTTATTACTTAAAAACCATTTAATATTTTTTAATTTCGGAAATTGATCTAGTGATTGGATTTCGATGTATCTTATACCATTAGATTTGTCTCATCAAGACGAATCGAATGGTAGTAAAATCGTCTTTCTAGGATCAATATTGACAGAGTTATTACACAAAAACCATTAATATTTTTTTAATTTCGGAAATTAATCTAGTGATTGGATTTCGACGTATTTTATACCATTAGAACCGTCTCATCAAGACGAATCGAATGGCGGTAAGATCATCTCTCTACGATTAATATTGGCGAAGTTACGATACAATAAAGTTTTAAGTATAATTCTGGCTAAAATTATGTTAATTTTTGGCCGGAATTATGATATACAAATATAAGAAATTTTTTATATAGTCACATCTCTTTATAATCACCAAATATGGCAACTCTTTCCTGAATTTTTGAAAATACTAATAAAATTTATTTTTGAAATTTTCGTTCGAAAATTTCTTAGTGCTCGTTTCAAATACTAATATTTCTTCAGTTGCTTTCCTCTTTACTGAGTTTCTACTATGTCTACACCTCCAGCTCCTTCTGTTATTAACCCGGATATTCTGCCGCCACCGCGTCCTATTACTTCTACTCCCTCTGGAGACCGACCTTTATCTCCCACGACTACCGCTGGCGCGCCTAATAAACGTTCGCGTATTGTCACTGATGATGCTATGAATGTTGATATAACTTCACCCTCTGCTCCTGCTCCCAACCTTATTTCTACCGTTCCTTCTGGTCTTCCTGTCAACAAAGTCCAAGTGATTACATCTCCTCAAAATACTACCACTCCTGTTGAAACTGTTGATGCTTCTATTCATGCTCCCTCTAACACCAGTGGTAAAGGCAAAGCTGTCATCTTTGATATCCCGGAACGACGACCATCCTCTGACGGTAGTGCTACCGCTATTAAATCCGCTCCATCTCGTTATCATGCTGCGGCATATTTACGCGACGCGCCTGACGCGTTCAAAACTAAATTCACCACCAATCGCTCCATGTGTGACGAAGTGGATTGTTCATTCTCCCGATATTCCTCATATGGTGCCCGCGTACGCTGCGATGGATCAGGAGATAACAAAAAGATCCTTGTCTTCTTTAATGATCAGCATGATTATACCGATTGTGTCAGCTCCCCACGTGCAGATCTTCTCAATTTAGCCTTTATGCATTATTCCCCTGCAGATGCCAAACTCAATGACGAAGCGAAGTCTTTGTTTGTTACCGACATCCCACTTTTCCTTACTGAGACCCAAGTCCGTCAGGCATTTTCCCGATATGGTACCGTAATCAAGTGCAAACTTACCCCTAGAAACCATTATTATAATGGACATATCCAGTTTTCTTCTACGGATGCAATTACCCAATTTAATGATATTTGGGCGATTATTTGCCTTGGTAATTCTTTACGTGTCTGCCCGGCATCCTTTTCGAAATCCCAACGTGATAGCCGCAGAGAATATGTTGCTATTCTTGCCGGCATTCCGAAGAATATTAAAGAAGCTGATCTGTTAGAAATTGCTACTCAAGTCAATGCTAAGCGGCCCTTAATGTCCCCTTGTCTATCAGTTCTTACAATGCCTCAAACCCTACGTATATTTGAATTTCTCCTCGTTTGAATCTCTTGAAGCTGCCAAAGAAATGACCGTGGCTTTCCGCGGCAAAGGACTAACATGGCACCCTCCCAATGAAGCACAAATTTTATGCCACGTTTGTGGGCGTCCTGGTTGTTCTCCCTCTAAGTGCAATCCCCGTCCTACACCGGAAGCTGATGATTGCCTCAACAAACTTTACTCTCGCTTCAATGCTGGCCCTAGACGTGGCTGTCAGGACTCATGACAATCATGTGACAATTCTAATTCCCGTTCAAGATCACGTTCCAATTCTCGATCTCGCAATAATAATTCCTCTTCATCTCGCTCTAATAACAGCCATAATAATTCTAACACTTCTCGTTTTAATACTCCTCGAAATAGCAACCGGACCAACAATACTAACAATAATCCCAGGAACAATGATAATTCTTCCGGACCTACTCAACCTCCGCACAGACCTCATTCTATCATTTCTACAACACCTACATCTTCATCTGACAATCCTGCTCTTACACTTCCTCAGCATGTTATTGATGAATTAAAGGCGCAGATCAAAGAGATCGCTAACACCCTCCATACTCTCGAGGAAACTGTCTCTTGGATGAATGATACTTTCACGACTCATCAGTATAAGCTATCTGAGCTGGAATCAATGATGAATTATGATGCCCCTGACGACTCTAAATTGCATTCGCCTCCAAATGATCATGACCATTATAATCATTCTTATGACAATGGATGGGATGATGCTCCAATCTGAGACACGAATTCTGGATTCAATCTTCCTCCCCACACTTCCTCTTCTCTTATGGATGTTTCTCCTGATGCCTCCTTCTCAGCTTTGGATCCTAGCTCTGTCCTATCAAACCGACATGTCCCCTTACCTATCTCCCGCCCTATTAATATCACCCCTGACGCTAACACTTTCCGTTTGCAATCAGAAATTTTTAATGTTACTAATACACAAAAGAATCTTTCTGCCCAACTTGGTTCAATTATGGAAAAATTGGACTCCTTCTATCCCTCAAAACCCTCCCCTTCTAATGATTGAACACCAATTTATATCGGGTGCATCACAGGGATTTCACCCTCCTAATAGTGCGTTACCTAATAATAATAGTTTTAATAATCTCTCTTCTCCTTCTTTTTCTTCCCCTCTTATTAACTTTGGGCAAATCAATGTTAATGGTTTGTGCTCCTCTGTTCGACAATTGCATTTGTTAAATTATTTTTTGCATTCTTCCTTTGGCGTTTTATCTTTAAATGATACTCGTCTTACTTCTTTTGGTGCTAAATTTATTTATCAGAATGAACATTCCCATTATAATTTTAAATCCTATTGGGCACCTTCCCCTTCTAATTCACGACCTCATGATGGTGTTGGTCTTTTACTGCGCCATCCTTTACACAAACATGTTCAGAAGATTGATCCTTGGAAAGGTCGTCTTTTAAAATTGGATCTTTTTTTCCATCAAACAAAAATTTCTATTATTTCTGTTTAT
This sequence comes from Rhizophagus irregularis, assembly GCF_026210795.1. NCBI lineage: Eukaryota > Fungi > Glomeromycota > Glomeromycetes > Glomerales > Glomeraceae > Rhizophagus > Rhizophagus irregularis. The sequence continues at coordinate 2,519,054 of NC_089459.1, forward strand.
ATTCCTCCTTATCACTCTATTCATTATAAAGAACGAGATGCTATTTTTGCACAACTTAATTTATGGCTTGATAAAGCCCGTTCTAATAATTATCATGTAGTAATCCTTGGTGATTTTAATGCAGATGAACTTTCACATTCACACCTTCCTCAACATCATTCAAAAATTTTACGATCACTCTCCTCTCGATATTTTACGGATCATCAATCCCATATTTCTTCATTTTCAGGTCCTAGTCCTACCTTTTATCATCCAAATGGTTCTTCAAGACTTGATTATATTTGGTCATCCCCTGGTTTTCTTGCTCCCGGTCTTTTCTCTCATGTTGAATCTTGTCCTAAGTTAAATGACAATCCATTTACTGATCACCGTGTACTTATAACGGCTTTTGATTTTAGCTCCAGTTTCGCTACTCTAGCTAAAGCTAGATTAAAACAAAAAAGCGAACAACGCACCATTTTTCTCTACAAGAATTTGAAAGATGATACTTGGGACAAATTTTCTATTGAAGTAAACTCGCGTCTTGAGTTGTATTTGACCACACATCATCCTTCTATATCTTCACTTTCAGCTCTTTCTTTGGACAAACTTTGGCACGCTCTTAAACGTTCTATTCTTGGTGGTGCCATTGATTCTCTACTATTTCAACATGTATCCAATACCCACCACCATAAACATCCTCCTGAGCTTACGATACTTATTGCTATCAACAAATTTTTGGATAGATTATTATTCAAACTGACCACGTCTCGGCCTAGTCGTCCAGCTCAAATTTCACAGATGATTAACTCTTTGTCTACACAATTATCTCTTCTCAAATCTCTTTTAAAAGATTATACTATACCTAATTATAGTACAACACCACTTCCCGCTTTTATCAAATTTTTGCGTTCGCAGAAAACTTTGGTCTCTGCATATCTTTCCACGCAATTTCAGCAACATCATGTAGATTCCATTGAATATTATACTGCTCTTAGAGATGAACATTTCTCTACGTCCCTGGGCTCCTTTATTTCTTCAGCCCTATCAGTGGAACATCGTTCTATCGTTCTAGATAGAGTCTTGGTTGTTATTGACTCTAAACCCACTTTACTTACTGATCCTTCAGATATCAAGCAAGCTGCTATTAACCACTTCCAATCGGTTGTTACTCCTCCTTTGGTCCGGTATTCTTCTATGGATTCATTTCCTCCACGATGGCAAAGAGTATATACTCCTCTTTCTGATATTGATTTGTCGTTATATATCTCGGTCATGTCTCCTATTTTGGAAGATGAATGGAAAAACATTCTCAATTCTATGCCCAATAACAAAGCCTCTGGTCCTTCAAAAATTTCTTATGAGATGCTCAAACATTTAACTGGAGAAGCTTTCAATTTATCCTTTATTTTAGCTAATGCCTGCCTCATTCATGGAGATATTCCTGCTGATTGGCGTGAAGCGCTTGTTTATCCCATTCCAAAGCCTCATGAATTTGACGCACAATTAAAGAATACGCGACCTATTACTTTGTTGGAAACTGTACGAAAATGTGTGGTTAAGGTCGTTACAACTCGTCTTTCAAAAATCCTAGCTGACAACCAAGTGCTCCAAGGTGGTAATTTTGCTGGATTGCCAGGTGGTTCCACTGACATTCCTATTAAGATGCTTGATGCTATTATTCATCAACGACGCTTTGATAAAAGCGATGACCAAGAGTTATGGATTGTTTCTCAGGATATTTCTAAGGCCTTTGACTCAATTGATTTAAACATGCTTAGATTAGCTTTAATCCGTCTGCATATACCGTCTTTATTGATTAAATTTATTATCAACCTTTTTACAAGACGTAATAATAAAATTATTACCCATTATGGTGATACTTCTGGATATAGAGTTAGAATTGGTATTGACCAGGGTGAAATCATTTCTCCATTATTATGGGTCATTTATTTGGATCCTTTGCTTACCACACTTAATCGGAGCCTGCGATCCCTTTATTTTCGAAATCTTCTGCACTATTGGATTATTCTCCAACTGAATATGAACAACATAATCTCCTTGTTTCGCATATTACATTTATGGACGACTCCACTTTGATTGCTTCATCTAAACGAGGAATTGAAGATCGCCTTTCCATTACTGCTGAATTTTATACTTTAAATAATACTCAAGCAAATTCAGCAAAATATATCCTTCTTTCTTCTGAACAATTTTCTCAAACTGTAATGTTTGATCTTTCTCCCTCCCCCTTAATCTCAAGTCCTACTCTTACTTTAAAAGCGTTAGCTTTATCAACATCTTTCCGTTTTTTAGGTGTTTGGTTCTGCCTGTCGGCTTCTTCTCGCTTTGTTCACAACCAAACTACTTCTATGGTCAAAGATATGGCTGCTTTACTTAGTCCTAAAAAGCTTTTGGCTCAACACGTGGCTTATCTTTATAATGTTGTCCTGCTTCCGAGGCTAGAATTTCGCCTACAAACCACATTGTTTGCGGAATCTACCATTAATCGCATGGTTTCTCCAATGCTTTCTCTTATTCGACAAAAGGCTGGTCTTGCCTCAGTTACTCCTCTTTCTGCGTTTTTCACATTATTACCATTTTCAATCCAACATGCATTTGGTCATTTTCTTTCATCCCATGTGGCTTCATGGCAGAAAATTTTTTCTCACCCTTCATATAAACCTTTTGCCAATTATATGATTACTTATCTTCAAGGTTTTTTGGACTGTGATACCTGCCCTTCTACTATTAATTTAGAACCATGGTCTCATACCTTTTCCCTGCGAACACATTTTTTATTCAATTCTTTATTATTCTCTTCTCGATTAAATATCACGTGGTCTTTAATGTTCCGACCTCTGAGGAAAGATTTACGTCCGGCGATTCCACTCTGGTCTATTTTACCAAAAGACTTATTTACTTCCATGAAAAATGTCCGAAAAAATTTCAGCACTCGTTTCCTTGCCCAACTGATTACGCCATGTGGCTCTCGACTTCTCTCGTGGAAAGATTTACGCTTTCTTAAATGAGTATCGAACAAAGGATCTGTGCCTGCTTGGTTTAATTATTTGTTCAATCTTATTGTTATTCCTAATTCGCCTTCTTTTTTTATTTTACAACAATTTAGAATTCCTAGTTCTCATACTGTAGCTTCTATTTCCTTTATAGATATTAGTCGAAATTATTGGTTTAACCCTCAATGGGCTATTTCTTTTAATCGTAATACTAACTCTTTTCTTGTTGGCCGTGTGATTACTACCTATCCTGCTCCACGTAATGAAGCTCTTATTTCACATTGGATTGCGTCTTCGGTTGATGACTTGCTTTCTGATTTTAATGCGTGTCAAGGTTGTGCCTCTGCTCTCCCGTGATCCTCTACCTCTAAGACTCTGCTTAAACGATGTCCCTCTGAAAGATGTTTCTCTTATGTTCCATTATCAAGTTTGATCCGTTATCCTACGAAACCTCGTACTTATATACATGCGGACACTCGTTCGGTTTCACTCTCTGCCTCGTTAGGCTATGCCAAATCTCTTTTACTATTCCATCTTTTTGCTCCGGATCGGTTACCTTCTATAAATGAACAAATGCCCAGGATTTCTGATATCCAACTTCCTTCATCGGTGTATACACTTTATATTGATGGTTCCTTCCTTCCTCCTTCTAGTCATCCGGTATCCTCGATGGCTTATGTATGGACTGCTATAGATTCTGATGGATTTATTTTGGAATCTCATTATAATATTATTTCTTCTATTTTTCCTTCTGCTTTACGTTCAGAAGTTTTTGCTTTATTGCATGGACTGGACTCCCTCCCTCCGAATTCCAAGATTACTGTCGCCACTGATTGTGCCCAATTACTTTCCCTATGGTCCTCGCACGTGAATGCTCCTTTTATTCCCAGAATGCTTAAAGAATTTAACCATCTCTTATGGTCCTCTATACGAGCTATAAAGTCACATAAGAATCTGGATGTTACCTTGATCAAGGTTCCTGCTCACGCTGATGACACTTTGAATAAACATGTGGATGTATTAGCTAAAGCCGCTCATACGGACTCACACCTTTCTTCTCGTCCATCATTGGAATTGTTAGCTCCTTGCATATTACAATTTAATTCTTTACCTGTGGATATGAATATCCGGAAATTCATCAGAGATATTTTTGACGCTAAAACTCTTTTAACTCTTGCTTTATTACCAAGATTTAATTCCTCTTCTTCAACTTCTGATATTGATTGGGCTTGTACCAAATTTTGTCTCATTAATGATAAACAATTTGTCTCCCATCGGAATGGCCGTTCCGAGTTTTGTGGTTTCCGTATCAAACTACTATTAGATATGCTTCCGACGCTGACAACTCTTCAGAGACGAAAGCCTCATCTTTATAATCCAAGTTGGCTTTGTCTTCAATGTAACTCTTTTCCCGAAACTTTAGACCACTTGTGGACTTGTCCTTATATCTTACCGGAATTTAGCCCTTTTAATACTTTTAAAATACTTCTATTGGCTCTTCAGACTAATTATCTTGATAAATTCCTTTCCGCGTCATTTTTAATACCTTTGCTGGACTCTTTTGCTGCTGAATTTATGGCTCTTGATTGTTGGGATTGTGACCCTCCTTCATTTTCTTGCCTGAGACTCGCACGAGGACTTATACTGTTATCCCTTACTGAATTCCTTGGAATTTATTTCTCTTCACCTACCATATGGTCTATCTTAGATACACCTTTGCACGACTTTCATTTTGACCTTTATGTTCAGATCTGGTTGTGCCGTTCTATTTTCTTTTATCATTGGGAATCAGCTCAAGGCATCACTAAAAAAATGAAATTGTCAGCTCTTGATCCTTCTTCTATTTCACGCACTTCCTTTAACATTCCTCCTGATTCTTCAATACCTTCCCCTGGCGACAGTTTTCTTGGATTCCTGGGTTTCTTGGTTTCCTCTTCTATAATCCGTGGGGGATCTTGGATTTCACATTTGGATTTTTGGCGCCGCTTAACAGTTCAGCCTCTACTTAGGATTTCTTTTTGGTAACGGATCGGATCTTAGGACATGCTGGATAGTTGACTCACACTGGCCTTCGGGTAAAGATGGGGTATGCGTTTCTGTAATAGTTTGTTTTTCTTTACTTAATTTTATTTTGTTTAGATTTCTTTACTTGTATGAATCGTGAAGCTAGTTTTTTTTTATTTTTGTTTAAATTTTATATATTCTGTAATATAGTTCGATTTGTTTCTTGTACTTTTCGTTTAAATTTTAATAAAAGATAAAGTCATAAGACTGTTTGCTCATAATCACCAAATATGGACTGTCCCAAATGTGTGACTATAAAGAGAGTTGACTGTACTGTATTAGAAAATTTAATGAATATAATATAATTAAATACAATTTTCAAACAAACTTTATATTTTAGAATTTAATAATAATTATTTTACATATTTGTTATTTAAATTATCTAAATTTTTAACTCTAACCAAAATTATAATTTATTTAAAATTAACTATTAGTATTAGTGATACTTTTATATTTTAATTTAAATGCAATTTTTCTAGTATTATTTAAATAAGTTTTGCTAATTTACCTTCTAGATTAAATAATCTGGATTAAATTATTCTTTTAAAATTTATATTTTATATTAATCATTTTTTTTTAAAAAAAAATATAGGTTTTATTTATTTAAACATTATAAAGTATAATGATAAATTTTCTTATATTTTTGATGTCAATGCCTCTTGTTTTTGATTTTTGACAATGCCTCTTGTTTTTAATTGTAACCATAATTTACAGAAAATTTGGGCAAAATTATATAATTATATAAAATTTATTAGTATTAAAATTAAATTATCCAGATTAAATCACCTAAGTTCAAATTAGTCTTATACTATTTAAATTTAGCTAAATTATTTGTGTAAATTGCCTGATTAACTGGCTAAAACAGTGGTAAGGTAATGTTGTAATTAGTTATTTGAATTATTTTTTACTACTATGGTAACTTTATAATCAGTAATTGAACAAAAACAATTATTAAAAACTTTATTGCCTACTAATTAACTGTTAAGTATAATTTTTAGTTTTTTTATTTATATTAGTAACAGATAAATCTTAATTATATAAAAATTTGAATTTATTTGTGTATTGACTGTTAATTTTCTAGGTGGTTAGGCTTGTATGAATTTAATAATATTTCATATAATCAACCAAGTACATCAACACGACTAATAATTAGCAAACCAACTGCTATAATTTTAGAACTAATTGAGAAAGTTGACTGTTTCTTAAAAGAGCCATCTATATGATCTATAAGATAATATATCAATATTTTCCACAATTGAATCCTTTTTGGCTAGTCTGGTTAGTTCAGGAAATTATTACAGCTATATCATTTATATCATGTATGTGTACAGCAAACTACGTATTCTACGTATTATGAGTGTAAATATAGCTTAAAGAAAGTAATAGTCATTAAACGCCTTTTAATACATCATCTGTTCTAATTACATCTTTAATTCACTAAATAAATTTAATTAGATTTACCAAGGAAGCTCTTCGTCAGTAATCCCTCTTAACATAACTTTTAAATACATTGGCATTTCTACACCTTCCAAAACTTCTAGAGCAACATTAATAACTTCTTCCCTTCCATTGAATTGTCTTAATACATCAACACATTCACAAATACCTTGTCTTAAATACATTTCGCCAGCATCTCTATTCATATATTCAGGTCCCATTCTTCTTTGATCACATAACCACATATTCTGCGATGGAATATATTTACTAAATCTTCTTAAATAAGGTGCCATCCATCTAATAACCAATTCTCTTGAAGGTGTAACGACTTCTGCTAAACACTCAAATAAAACAGAATTATATGAAGTAGCATTTAATAATGTAATAAAAGCATCCATACCACAAGAAGAAGTTGGAGATTCATCCCATTGTTTTGTTGCTTCTTCTACTTTAAATGGAGCTGAACTTGTCGCTACTCTTTTTTTATATTGTAACCATAATTCTGCACCTACTGGACAATTTGTTTTAAGGATGAGTAAAAAACGACTTTCTTGAAACTCGTTTGGTGCTGTATATACTGATACTAGTCGGTCTATAAATCTTCTTAAGTCAACTGACATATTTTATAAAGAAAAAATGTAAAAGTGAAGGAAAGGATCTTAAAAAAAAAAGTTTAAAAGTTTTAAATAACAAACCTTTAAATAAAAAATTATCTTGCTGAAATTTCAGCGGGAATTTTGGAATTTAATAGAAAAATCAAAACTAGTGTAACAATATTATACATATGATATATAATGATTTTTTACAATCTATCATCTTTACGCTTCAAATGGTAAGTTTTTCCGCTATTTTTCATGGAAATATTTCGTAAAAACTTTTTTATCAATAAAATTTAAATTTTTTTACTTTATAAAGTCGCGACTAGAGTTGATAGGTCCTCAGGGTAAATAAGTTATTCCTTCAAAATTGTTACTTTGTCGCAAAATTAACTTTATTCAAAACAGGTCTTCGCACTGATGGTCGACGTTTTAATGAATTGCGTAATATGAATTGTAAACCTTCGGTATTAAGTCAAGCTGACGGTTCAGCGTATATTGAACAAGGGAATACAAAATGTTTGGCCGCTGTTTATGGACCCAGAGAGGTTCTTCATTGTTCTTATTCGTTTATATTGAACTATTTAATAAATCAAATTTTAATTCTTTTGCTTCTGCAGGCAAGGACGAAAGCTCAAGTACTCCATAACAGAGCAAATATTAACGTAGAAATTTCTTTAGCTCCTTTTAGTATGGAAGAAAGGAAAAAAAGATCTAAATCTGACAAGTAAATAGTATTTAATTGTGTTATTATAGTTAAGTTTAATTGACACGCAACGACTATATTATATGCTAGGCGTATCTTGGAGATTGCATCGGCTGTAAAACAAACTTTTGAACCAATTATAATGACTGAATTATATGCCAGGTCTCAAATTGATATTTATTTACAAATATTACAGTTTGACGGAGGTAAGTCTTGAAAGCAAAAAATTATTATTTCAAATTTCACAATAAATTAATTCTTATTCTTTTTCATAGGTACTGTTCAAATTTGTATAAATGCTGCAACATTAGCGATAATTGATGCAGGCATACCAATGAAGGACTATGTATGTGCTTGTTCAGCTGGTTGCATAGATGATGAACCTGTCTTAGATTTGAATCACCTCGAAGAATCAAATACGCCAGAGTTAACCGTGGCTCTATTACCAAAAAATGATAAAATTACTTTGTTACAGGTAAAAAAAGATACATATCCGTGATGCTAAGTTTCTTTTTCATCTCATTAAAATATTTTTTTGTAGATGGAGTCCAGATTACATATTGATAAATTTCAACAAGTTATGGAAATGGCTGCTAAAGGATGTAAAGAAATCCATACTGTTCTGGATAAGGCTGTTAGAGAAAACATTAAAGATTTACTTAAAAAAAGTTCTATCTAGAAACTAAGTTGTGAATATATTGTAAATGGAAACAATATATAACCAGTCGAATATTCATTTCTTTCTTATAATATGTTTAAATGTTCCCATAATTGGACCTATTATTCTTTCCGCAGTCCATGGAGTCATCCATACACAAGCTGCAATGCGTAAAGGCATTATCGCCTTTACAAAAGAAAGATAGTTTTATATTAATTAGGTTTTACATAAAAGTGACACGTTATTCTTAATTATAATTTTAAATACCTTAACGACAGCGTAACTTGTAGCAGCATTTAGTGCAATTCTACTGCCATTGTTAAAAGGTGGATAGCCATAATAAGTTACCACTTTATTAATAAATTTATTTCCTTCGTCAAGTGCTTGTTGAGGAAAAGGAATTTGTATACCTGTAGAAGAAAGAAAAATATAAACTAATGGTATAGGGACTATAGCTGTTAATTCATGTAAAATTGCAAAAGAGACAATATATGATCCAGGTTTTGAACGGAAGTCTGCTGCATGTTTACGCCAGCCTTTTAAAGTTTCTGTTTTGTTAGTGGAAGAGGAGGTTGTTAGTTTACGACATATTAAAGAAGAGCTATTGTATAATTGAATTGATTTATGCAAATTAAAACTTTTATGAAAATTTAAAAAGAGCGTCATTATTATTAAAGTAATAATAATAATTCAATTACTATATAACTTAACAGCGGTAATACATGTAATACAAAGGAGCTTAATTAATCACAATACCATTATATTTATTAATTATTATGTATGGAAAGATATAAAATAAGGGAGCCTATTATTGATGAAGTTAAAAAATAGGTATGGAAAAGATATAAAATAAGGGAGCCTATTGTTAATAAAGTTAAATAAATAAACTTTCTCATATTATCAATCTTTGAAATCTTAGAACCTAAGGTATTTTGTCTTGAGAAAATTTTGCGTTTCTTTGTAAACAAAATAATTTTATTCGTCATTTTATTATTTTTTGTCTTCGCTTCCTAAAAATGAAATGAATGCTCGCAATTGTGTACCGAACTTAGAAAGTTCAGTAATACTTCTATGATTATAATTTAATAAAAAATTTTCTATTTAAATTTTCTGCGCTGTCTATGCATTTATGATAAAATTTGCTCATAAAAGAATATCAAATACGATTGTTCTTTTATTAGATTCAATTATTTCCTATCTCTTCTTCTATCTCGAGAACGTGATCTTGACCTAGATCGGTAACGACCACGATCCCTTTCCCTATTGTCTCTCCTATCATACTTGTCTCTATCTGATCTCCTCCTAGATGGTGGACTTGCAGATCGGGATCTCCTCCTTGAATGATCTTTACCATTAGAGTAACTATTCCGTCCTCTTACACCTTTATCCGTTTCCCTATCTCTTTCCCTATCTCTATTTTCACGATCACGATCACGATCTCTTTCCTTTTCCCGATAAGAGATTGAAGAATATTTATCTTCTTTCTTAACTTTTTGTTTTTCGTCGTTATAATTGTCCGTATGATCAAATACAAGATCATATTTATCAGTAGGTTTGACGTCTCCAGCTCGATATTTCGTACGTTTCTCCAAACTCGTAGATCCTCCATAACCCTCACCATCATGTTTTTTCATTTTGGAACTTAACCAATCTTTATGAAGTTTTGAAACGGATTGAGAGAAATCTACTTTAATTCGTCTGTCATCAATTAAAACATTGTTCATTTTGAAATATGCGGTTTCACAGTCTTCCTTGTTTTCAAATTCGATAAAAGCATAACCTAAAGAATCTCCGGATTTTTTATCGCGTATAATTTCACAACTATTAATAGTACCAAATCTTGAAAAAATTAATTCTAAATCTTCATCTCTTGTTACTTGATTTAATTTGCATACAAATAAAACATTTTCAGGTGGCTTAACCTCAGCAAAAGGCAAATCACCAATCATTTCTAATGTTAATGCTTGTGCTTGTGCTTCTCTTTGTCTCTTTATTTTTTCCATTTCTTCAGGTGGTAACTCGGGCTCAATGCTTTCATCTTCTCCTATCCTTACAGTTTCTAACATTTCACGTGTTGGTGAAGGGCTTTTATCAGGTACTTGAAGACCTTCGGGATCATTAAATGGATCGTCAAGTATGTAAGTATGTTTAATCCTAATATCCTTATATGGCCTTCCACTCTCATCACAATATGCACTATTGATTTTTTCTAAAGTATCGAATCCTTCTGCCACTTCTCCAAATACTGTATATTTACCATCTAAATAATCTAAATTTTCTCCGGTTGTAATAAAAAATTGTGACCCACTAACTCCTTTGCCTTCTGCTCCGTCGCTTGCTACTGCCATCGAAACCGTACCCATTTTTTTATGTTTTAATTTTGATCTTATTTCTGCTGGAAAATATCTTTCTGTAGGTCCATGTAAAATACCAAATATTGATTCTCCTCCTTTACCAGTCGCTGTTGGATCTCCTGTTTGTACCATAAAATCTTTTTGAACATTATGAAAACAACAAAAATTATAATATTTAATTTTACACAACTTTAGAAAGTTTAAACTTGTATTTGGACATAGTTTTGTGTGAAGATCTATAACCATATCACCGACTGAAGTTTCAATTAATACGCTCACTAAGAGAAAAAGAAAAATAAATGGGTATTAAGTTAATAAGCTAAAACCAAAAGAATAAATAAAATTGCCGTCATACTTATGCAAATTAAAAATATCTCCAGAAAGATTGGGGATAAATTAAATAATCGTTAAGCAGATCTAACCTACGGCGAGGTGTAATTTAGTGTTTAGAATGTGTCACGTTTGCACGTTGTTAGTTATTGGCTAATTTTAAGCGATCACATTATAAAAAATTTTTAAAAAAAATTTTTAATCTCTCTCTACTCTTTCAAGTTAATAAAAAAAATGGTAAGCTCTGAATGATTTTATTACATTTTTGTTCATCCAAAAAAAAATAAAAAAAAAATTGATCAGATTAATCTTTTTGTTTATTATAGAGTAAAAAACAAAAGAAAGTTAAAGTTGAGGAAAATATTTCGCTCGGACCTCAAGTTCGAGAAGGTGAACTTGTATATGGAGTCGCACATATTTTTGCCTCATTTAATGATACTTTTGTGCATGTAACTGATTTATCTGGAAAAGAAACTATCGTTCGTGTTACTGGTGCGTTTATCAATAATAGAAATTTTAAAAAATCTTAAAAATTTTTTTTTATTATAAGGAATATAAATTGGTTAATAATGTTGAGAAAGATTTAAATGAATGATTTAATCTTACAACATTTATACCTAATTCAAATAATATTCTTTATAAAAAAAACGAGGGACTAGTGGTGAAACACATACTCCCATAAAAAAATGCTAATATATGATCTCGGAATATTTTTTTTTTTGGTGGGAATGTTCACGCCATTAGGTGGCATGAAAGTGAAAGCAGATCGTGACGAGTCATCGCCGTATGCAGCTATGTTAGCAGCTCAAGATGTAGCGGCTAAATGTAAAGAATTAGGTATTACAGCTTTACATATTAAATTACGTGCTACAGGTGGTAATGGTACAAAAACTCCCGGGCCTGGAGCTCAATCTGCTTTAAGAGCTTTAGCTAGAGCTGGTATGAGAATCGGTAGGATTGAGGATGTTACTCCTATTCCCACTGATAGCAGTAAGTATCATTTACTTCAAAAGTTTTAATAATTTTTTTTAAATAAGGATTTTTGGTAATTTACTTAATTTTCATATAGCTCGAAGAAAGGGTGGTCGTAGAGGCAGACGTTTGTGAAAGTACATCAAGATAAAAAAAATATTTTTTCTTATTGTTTATTTAAAAATGTACCGATAATTGATAATAAAGATTTAAAGTTAATTTTTGAAAAGGTTAAGATTTTATTTCAATGTGATTAAATAAATAATAAATACAAATGGCAATAAATATAAAGAAATAAATAAAATCTTTCTAAACTTTAGAGAAAAATAATTGCATCTCTTTTTATTTTTCAATCAAGTAAAGCGTTGACAGCTCTTCCAATTATAAGAGTTGAAGGAGCAACAATATGCTCTTTTTCTACTGCTTCACCCAAAGTAGCAACAGTAGCACGAATGATACGTTCATTAGGACGATCACCATTTTCCACAAAAACAACAGGAAGATCACTAGGATAATCATTATTTAATAATTCTTTTGATAATTCATTAGCTTTTCCGACAGCCATAAGCACAACAGTAGTACGCATATCATGGTATTTTGGAACTTGTGGTAATTTCCCTTGAGTTCCTTGGCCAGTAATAATTAAAACTTGATCAGATAAACCTCTATGAGTAACAGGTACATTTGCGGCCATAGGAGCAGATAATGCACTACTAATACCAGGTATAACTTGTACATTATACCCCTTTTTTTTAAAAAAGGATAATTCCTCTCCTCCTCTGCCAAATAAGAATGGATCTCCAATTTTTAATCTAACAACATTTTTATCTTTTTCCAACCCTTCTAAACACCAATTTTGTATTTCTTCTTGTGATTCATCAGATTTTGAAGATTTTTGTGCACCGGATTTAGCTGAAGCTAAACGTATTTCACATTTTACCGTAGAAAAAATTTCTGAAGGAATTAATCGATCAGATACAACCAAATCCGCATTAGATAAAGCTTCAGTTGCTTTATGAGTTAATAAAGAAGGATCTCCTGGACCTGCTCCAACTAAAATTAATTTTCCTTTCCTTGTTTCATTTTCATTAATTCCTTCCATTTCTTTCTCCACATTTTTCGCTTTATTCGATGTTAATGTTTCAAAGCTTGGAACTATATGTTTCTCGTAATAAGGTAATAAATTTTCAATAAAATTATCGTCCAACTTTCGTAAATCTTCAATTGTCCAATCTTCACAAAATTTTGACATCCATCTCATACGATTACCCGAAGATTTATGATCTGGATCAATTTTACGAACTTTTTGTCTTAGAATTCCTACTTTAGTAATAGCTTCACTAATACCATCTGGAAGGTTTTTAGAAATATGGTCACGAACAATGTTGGCTAACTTAGGTCCTTGGCCATTTGTACTAACTGCAATTTGCAAAGGACCGTCTCTATACTCTGACATAAAATAAAAATCACATGAAGGTGGTACATCAGCTACGTTAATAGGGAGTTTTTTTTCTTTACTTAATCGATAAATTTCTTTAGATTCAATTGGATCATCTATGGCCGTTAACACAATATCAATATCCTCTTCTAAATCAATTGGATCAAATTTTCTGTTAATATATTTGTAAATTTGATTTTTTCGGATACGATATTTTAACTCGGGATGTAACCCTTGTTCGGGACAAACTAATATTACTTTTGCGTCTGCCTCAAGCGATTTTAATACCCTTCCACATGCTACTTCTCCTCCTCCTACTATCAGAATATTTTTGGCATTAGTACGCCAAGCTAATAACAAGGAACCTCCCGTTCTAACGGGTGGATACTCTTCTGTTATTTCTTCTGTCGTTGACATGAATAATTTTTATAATTTTTTGATGAAAAGATCTCTCGAAAATGGGATAGATAATCTGCATTATCTTGTGAAGTTTGTGTTACATGGGACCGGGTCACAAGAATCTTACCACACTACCCTGTCACAATATAAATAGTACTTTAAACGTGGTAGTACAGCCGTAATATAATGCAGTGACAAATAGAAACATAATAAAAAACGTAAAAGGTCATCACGTGACGACGTGATAAAATCATCATCACAGGGTAGTATGGTAAGATTTTCACACGCATAAATCTACGGCATTATAATTTAATATGACATCATAAATATATTTATGATGTAAATAGCTGTCATCAAGATATCATAGGCAAATAAATCGGTGAAATATTCAATGAAATAGTCAAGATATAGCTAAGTTTGAATTCTTATTTATTTTTGTTAATATAACCTTAGGTTTTTTTTTCTCTCGATCATTTTATTTAATATTTATGATTAACATTGCATATTATGTAAGATTGATTAAAAACTAGTTCTTATACTTGAAAAATTCCTATTGTCACACAAAAACACTAGAATAAGCAGTTTGTACGATTAAATTAAAGAATTGGTCAAACATGCACATCAAGCATGATTAGAACCACTTTAAAAAACAAAGTGGCAAAGCAACATATTCCTATATAACACAACCGTTTCTGTGTAATAGTATATATTGAGCTCAAATACTTTTCAATTTTCTCGGTTTTTTTTTTCAAAAATAATTACCTTCCTTTCGGTACAGTTCTTCATTATTTCTTGAATACAATTAGAACTACCATGCATAAATTTTTTACATTCTTCAAAAAAGATAATGAAATCACTTACCCAATAGAGTTAGAAAATTCTTACAAAGTATTAAAAAAAAATATAGGCGTAGGTAGTTTTGCCGTTGTTAAGGAATGTATAGATAAAAAAACCGGAGAATCATATGCATTAAAAATTCTTACCAAAAAATCGATAAAAGGTATGTATATTACATCTTTTTTTCCGAAATTTTTCTTTTTTTTAAAAAAAAATTATTATTTCATTAGGAAGAGAAAATTTGTTAGATACAGAATTGGGTGTATTAAAAAAAGTAGATCATCCAAATATAGTAAAGCAAAAGGATTTATATGAATCAAAAGAAGGAGTATTTATTATAACGGAATTAGCTAGTGGAGGAGAATTATTTAATCAACTTTTATTAAAAGGTTCTTATACTGAACGAGATGCTGCTAATTTGGTAAAACAAATATTAGAAGGTGTCGCTTATCTACATGATCATGAGGTAAAACTTATGATTAATTGTGATTCAACTTAACTATTGATTATTTCGTTGATTTAATTTGATCTTTATACTTTTTATTCAGATAGTGCATAGAGATTTAAAACCTGAAAATCTCTTATTTAAAGATAAAACTGATAATGCAAAATTAATGATTACAGATTTTGGATTATCAAAAATTATGAAAGATGATAATGATATATTAATGACCGCATGTGGTACACCAGGGTAAGTAAGTAAACGATTTTATATTATCCGAAAATAACCTTAATGTTCTCTCTCTTTATATACATATACAGTTATGTGGCTCCTGAAATATTATTACAAACGGGACATGGTAAAGCTGTTGATATTTGGAGTTTAGGAGTCATAGCTTATATTTTATTATGCGGTTATACACCATTTTGGGGTGAGGATCAAGTTACATTATTTGAAAATATTAAGGCTGGTATTTATGAATATGAAGAAGACTATTGGTATGATATATCAGATTTGGGTGAGTGATCTTAACATACGATAATAACGTACATATATATATCTGACTAAATCATTAATGTTATATAGCAAAAGACTTAATTGATAAAATGTTAACGTTTAACCCGACACAACGTATAACGGCTCATCAAGCACTACAACATGATTGGTTCAAATCTGCTACAAATGTTGACATTTTAGAAAATGTAAAGAAAAATTTTTCTGCTAGAGAAACGTTTAAAAAAGCTATTCAACTTGTACAAGGTGTCAATCGTATACGTAAAATTATCGGAAATGGTGAAACGGAAATTAGTGGTGAACTTGAAAAATTATGAGTTTGTTTATTTTATATCATCATATTAATATCTTATTAATATAAAATATTCTATAAGTCTAATTAATGATATTGTCTAATTTAAATTATAAATAAAATATCTTGAATATTAATATTAAAATAAAATAAATAGTAATAATGATTTGATGTAAATGATTTCCGATGATGAAACCATACAAGGCCAGATTCTATGACGTAGATAAGTTATATGTACAGAATTACATAATGATTGATTGATTAATGATAAAAAAATTAGGTAAGTATTGTTAGATTGTTTAACGATTTGTTGATGCCTGAGTATCCGAAATAATGTATGGTTCATAACTAGTTGTTGTGTTTGTATTTATATTTGTACTTGTATTTGTACTCGTATTTATTGTTGCAGTTATTGGTACTGTCGCTATAGTTCATGTTCGTTAGGTAGAAAAAATTTATATAAATAATGTGATTTAAAGAAGTTTCCAAAGATATAATTTATTTCTCACCATTATCAAGTTCCGACCCATTCGGTACAACACCTATAATTTAAACAAAAATTATTATATATATATATATTATATCAATAGTAACGCGATCGAAAAATTAAATTATAGTATAAGGGCATATTTCAAGCGACTAGATTTAATTTATAGCCGCATAAATATGTACCTCATACTTCCATACAAAAATCAACTAAGAATTTGATTTATTTCCGTATAAACTTTAAATTTATTCCCATTTCTTCCTTGATGTTATTAAAGATTCTAATTTAAAAAATTGCTTAAGATGTTGTACCACATTACATTTTTAGTACCTCAATATTAGAAGATGCTGTAGGAATATTAACTTCATTTGAAAAATATTTTTTCATAGAACTCATTATCCAACTATTAGATTGAATACCTGATTGTTTTTTGATATTTTCTATTAATTAATTATACACTATAAAAAATTTGAGGCAACTAAAAATGCTGAGGTACATTATATAAGAATAAAATGAAAAAAATACTTACATGGAAAAAAAGTTCCTAATTTAGCAGCTCTATTTATCCATTCTAAATAAAATTTTTTTTTAAAAAAAAATTAATCAAGATTTAAAACTTTTCAAACTTTTTAAATAAAAACTTACTCGGTGCAGGTTTTCCAACTAATTGCTCACATAATTCGCTCGAGAAATGATTGCAATTTCTAAATTTTGTAAATAAATGTGTTAAATCAACCATTAATACGATCTTCTCAATTTCGAAATACAAACCTTGTTAATAGATTATAGGTGTTTCCATGCCATTCACGTGATAATTCATCAATGACATTTTTTATCTCTTCTTTATCCATTGTTGTATATCCCATTGCAATGGATTCCCTAAAGGAAATTTTAAGCGATATGCCAATGAATATGTCAAAAAACTAAAAAATAAATAAATAAAATAAAATAAAATAGAATAAAGCTTTACTTGAACGTTACGTTCGGTGGACCTTGTTTAGGTCTAGTGACAAAAACTCCAGTGTAATCAGAATCGTGACCTCCAAAATTATATTCTATAAAATGAAATTAAATTTACTCCTAATTTAATTAACAAAAAAAAGACAAGCTATTGAATTACCTCTTCCTAAAATTTCTACACTAGAATGAAATACTCCAACGCCCATTTTATAACACATATCCGTAATTTTCCCCCTTGGCAGCTAGAGAAAAAAAAAGACAATTGCATGAGTACAAATTCTTTAATATTTGACGAATTTAATATTTAACCTACCATGTCATATACATTTAAATATACCTAAATTACAAAAAGTAATTAAACAAAAAGCGTTAGAAAAAAAAATCCAATATAAAAAAAGCTCTGAATAAAGCGCAATAAATAAAAAATACCGAAATGTATTTCTCATTGCATAGTGGAATTTCACTAGAATCAACCGTAGAACTATTTGTTACCCGCGAACCCATTTTAATAAATTTCCAGTTTTTAAGAAAAAAAGGTGTAAAATAATAAAAGTTTTATCAAATTGCAAATTTAGCAAATGGTTTATATTATGACCTTATTTAGGGAAAGATCGTAAAAAATGCACATAATATCAAATGCCCAACTTGTAGTGGTGAAGTCACACGCAGCAATGTAATACGAACTATCTTGTGGTCACGAGAAATATTTACGTGAAAGGAAAATATTTTTTGAAATTCCTAATGATTCGGAACCAATAAACTATTATTTTAACAAATCAATAATGCACAGTTTACTTTTTAACTTATATTACTGCAATATCATATACATTCTCCTAAGTTACGCTCTAAATCGATCCAAAAAAATTAGATAGGATAAACATGATGTTTCTGAGACAAGAATGATTTCGTCTGATACCAGAGACACCTCTTTCATTCTCATCTGAACTTTTTGATGTTAGCAATTTTTTCTGATATATATTTCAGTAACTTCTCACGTATACTACTGTACTTCATCCATTTCCTTTAAAATTCCTATTTTTAGCAATTCCATCGATCAAAAATTTCGTGTTACTAAAATATCAATGACTGTACATCGTTTTTCCTTCGAATAAAAATGAAACCCAATTTAACTTGTATTCTTCAACAACCATTTATTTTTAACAATGTTATTCAAAAACAACGTGTTATCCAAAAAACTATTTTATCACGCGCTTTAAATACTTCAACTGTACTTTCATCAGAAAAATTATGCTTTGTCGAGAAGTTGGGAGGCGAAGATAAAGGTATTGTGATATCAAGTTTTCTTCTGAAATTATAATAAAAAACTAAGTCCTTTAATCGAATTTTTATGATAATTAGGAATTTCTATAATAAATATTAATAATCCAGCTACAAAAAATGCATTCTCAAGAAATTTATTAAGAGAATTTCGTGATACTGTGAATAATCTAAGATTCGAAAAGTAATTGAAACTTCTTTCGATTTATCAATTTAAATAAAAATAATTAATAAAATTTAATTGATTCTTCAGTGATTCTCGTGTTGTTTTATTGAGAAGTTTGGTAGACCGCACATTTTGTTCAGGTGCTGACTTAAAGGTATAAAATTATAGTACACTCTTTTATATATTTATTATGTTGATAGCACAAAGTCATTGATTCAATTTATATAATAGGAACGCATCAATATGTCAGAGTTAGAAATTAAAGAATTCCTTCATAATTTGCAAGGAGCATTTCGTGATCTTGAAGTTGGTGGAAATTCCTCTTCTCTTGAATTTTATTTCTATGATAATTTTAATGTTTGTATTTGTTAATAGAGACTTCCTGTACCAACAATTGCTGTAATTGATGGTATCTGTGTTGGTGGAGGACTTGAATTAGCCCTATGTTGTGATATGCGAGTTGCTGGTGAGATAAAACTTAAAATTGGTCCTTGTATGGTATAGATACATATATTTTATTAATATTTATGTTAAATAGGTGAACATTCCAAAATTGGACTTCCAGAGACTAAACTTGGTATAATACCAGGGTAAAAAAAAATTTTTTTTTTCGTAATTAAGGAACTATAAATTGAATACGATATTTAATTTGGTTAGTGCTGGTGGTACTCAACGGCTGTCACGCGCTATTGGAGTTGCAAAGGCTAAAGAGTTAATATTTACAGGACGAATAGTAAGCGCAAAAGGTGCACTTGAAGATGGTAATACACCCAAGCGATTAAATGCATTTAATATGTTTGAATTATCACAAAATTTTTTTTAATTTATTTGTACTCCGATCAATTAGGAATTGTGAACTATGCAACAGTGGAAGGTTCATCGATGGCAATTGCAATGAATATCGCGAAGCAGATTTTACCATGTGGTAAATTTTAAATTATTTTAATCTTTACTCGAAATAAAACATTAATACTTCTTTGTTTCTCATTTTCAATAAAGGACCTATTGCTATTCGTATGGCTAAATTGGCTATTGATCGTGGTAGTCAACTTGATTTGTAAGTTCAAATTTCGAATTATACAAATGATCTATTGTAGATTTATATGATAACTAAATCCTTATATTTCAGAGATTCTGCATTGGAATTTGAACAAACCTGTTACGCTCAAGTTATTCACACGGAAGATCGGATTGAAGGTAACAAATCGCAATTTATTAAGAGATTTTTCGGGATTTTATAATTTAAATTTATACGTTTTGGGAATGTATTGTTTATTTTGTAGGATTGAAGGCATATAAAGAAAAGAGACAACCCGTTTATAAAGGAAAATAAATTAATGTTTTAAAAAATTATTTATTGCGATACATTTCTATTTTATTAATGAATTCAAACTTTGACGTTTTCGTTTTTGTGATTAAAAACTTTGCACATTTGAAACGTGATTTAGACTTAGTATTTGCAGTATCCCCATTTGTAGCCGATTAATCGGTTATTACAACCGATTAATCGGTTACAACCGGCTGCAGATAGAAATTGGTCTATGTTACGTAAAAGACGATTCCAAGCGATTAATCGGAATAACCTGTTTTGAATAACCAGTTAATCGGTTATTTTAAGGGAAGCTGCTAAAAGCGGTTAGTAAAATACAACCAATTCCGACTTCTTGTATTAAGACATGTTATCAAATTTCATTAAAGCTGAACCATGTACATGACGATGTTTTCCATACGTGTATCATGTGCAACATTTACCACAATAAACAATTATTACAAAAGAGAAACCGATATCTAAATTTAAAATTATACGAGAATAAAATATATTTGTTTATATTTATATATTTATAATTTATTGTAAATTATGTAGGAACCAATTAAATGTATCACCTCATTAGAACTGTGACGTTCTAAGAAACAAATCTCGGTAAAAATTGGGAAACAGAGTGTACTTTAAGTATTTTATATCTTGGAATGCGGTTAAAAACAATAAACGCGATAACAATTAGATGCCATTTTGATAAGAACCATATAGCGTACGTATTCTCATTGTAATAACTAATAATGAATTAATGAATAACGAAAGATACATATAATGAATCATTTTACTTGTTTCAATTGGTAATTCCTTTGAAATAAAGTTGAGATGTAATTAAATATTATATCTAACGTTAGAGAACATGGGATGGTGCGATAGATAACAATAATTTTAATCTATCTCTAAAATAGTCCCTTTTTTGCGAACCCCGCAAATATATATTAGCAAGGATTAGCAGAGTAATGCTGGAACCTCCAAGGGCAGAAAAGTTAGTAACAAAATAATAATAAGGACAATCATTGAGTAAAAGAGTAGACCGAACTCCTTATGGTCTCCAAATCTCATATAAATGTAAACTGAGGATACTTATTTTTTTTAGTTTACTATCGTCAAATTAATTACCAGTGACACAGTGTATAACTGCGCCACACGCGGGATGACGTAGAATCGGGATATAAAATTTCTTGGTAATATTATACATATCTTAACAACTTAGTCTTCTCGATGGTACTTAATTTATATTTCAGCGTTTAAGTTAATTACATAATTAATTACCTTTTTAATTAATTTAACTTATTTATTAGTCAGTAACACTTCATACAGAACTAGGAGATCTTAAAATTGAAGTATTCTGTGAGGCAGTACCAAAAACTGCCGAGGTTAGTATATCATTTTTTTGATATCTCTTTTTACAAAATCGATTTCACTATATTCTCTTTTATAATAGAATTTTTTAGCATTGTGTGCAAGTGGATTCTATGACAACAATTTATTTCACAGGTTAGTGTTAGGTAAGCAAATAGGGAGAAACTGAACACATTTTATAATTCACTAACAAATAATCCCAAAACAGAAATATCAAAGGATTTATAGTACAGGTAAAAATTAAACTTAATTTGTATGAATTTCAGTTGTGATCGTACTAACCTTATGATCCCTAAATTAAGACAGGAGATCCTACAGGAACTGGTAAAAGTGGGACTTCAATTTGGGGAAAGAAATTTGAAGATGAAATTAAATCTTCCTTAAAGGTAAATGTTATATTTAATTTCTTATTTATATTAGTAACTTATTGTTTATATAAATGTTCACAATTCATAGCACAATTCACGAGGTATAGTTTCTATGGCAAATAGTGGCCCTGATACAAATGGATCCCAATTTTTTATAACATATACTAAATTACCTAGCTTAGATACAAAGAATACCGTATTTGGAAAGTATGTATATTTTTTGCAAAATGTTTTTATTCTTCATGTGATGCTAAAATATTTCTATTTAAAGGGTTATTGATGGATCAGATACAACATTAGATGCTATTGAGAAAGTACCTGTTGATGAGAAATATAGACCTATTCAAGATATTAGAATTAAATCTGTTACAATTCATGCAAATCCTCTTGCTGACGGAGATTATTAGTTTATTCTTAAATAAATTAAGGAGTTTATAAATGAGTGATTAAAATAATTTTCCATTATTAGCTTCATAACAAATTAATATATGTATTAGCAGTTAGGAGAAAATCATCTATCAGATGAAGTTAATTAAATTGAAAATTTTGAACTACTGACATTATAAAAATTATATGACTCAATGCGATACAGTAGTTCAGTCCGTTAATTCAATTTATTAAATAAAAAGTGGGACGAAAATTATTGCTAAGAATAAGTGGAATAAGCGTTCGCAAGGAGCAATAAACTACATGAAGTTATTTACAAATTTTATTTCATATTATGGAATATAATAACATAAGTACACCTTTTTTTAAGTCACCTATTTCAACTGATGAACTCTCTCACCTCAGTAACCTTTTCTTTTTGATAAACTTGCACTTTCTTCATTTTCTGATTTAAAGTCCAAATTAGTTCTCAGAGGTACTGTATTTAACACGATCTTCAACCCAAACGAGTGATAGATTATATATTTTTACTTTTTGTGGTACAACAAAAAAAAAAAAGATACCTGCTCTCACAAATTTTTTCAGTTCAGAGAAGTGGTTATCTGAAAAAGTGTACTAGGATCACCAACAAAATTAGACGTGAATAAGATAATTCCTTGCATATATATTTACCTTTTCATTGTCTTAGACACCATTATAACGTAACCAACAACTGATGTTCCAAATGTCCCGAAAGCTTGTGACTTACTTCCTTTTAGTTCTACCAATATCGAATATTTTTTCACTGCACTTCGGTACAGCTTATGAACCTTTCACTACTAAGACCATTAAAAAACTTATTCCTGCATTCTGTATAATGACTTTTCAATAAGATGATCATAAAATAGATTCATGATCCATTAAAAGTAGACAATAGCTGGGAAAAGGGTTTTTCAATTTAGATTTCTCATTATCATCAAAAATGATATTGAGCATAGCCATAGCATAAAAAATAATCGAATGCCCAAAAATCCATGAAAACTGAAATTTTCAATTAAAAATAGTAGTGTACGAAATTTTTAACTGTTAAACTTTACTTATAATGTTTTATTAATTATAATATAAATAGTTAAACATCCTAAAACATGGTAATCTGAAATTTAACCTTAAAATTTAAATCATAACTACCTTAATTTTATACATTAATAATAAGTTTTATAATATAATTAGCTAATCTTTTTTTTCCAGTAAATAATTGTTATTTTAAATTAGAAATTCTTTTTTATCAAAAATTTTTTGGTAAAACAATTCAAGAATTTACTAAAATAAAAAGTTTTTTAATATAAATTTATATATGATAATGCTATTACTATTTTATTTTTTTAGTTAAATTTAGTAATTATTTAACATAAATTTTACAATTATAGGTAATTATAAAAATTATCTATTATTTTTACACACTTTACAAAGCCACTTGCATTTTAAATGGAAGAAGAAATTTATGAATATACTGACTCAATATTTCTGAATCTTCTTCTGAATCTTCTTTTGAATCTAAATGTTTATTTTCATTATATAATAATCAAGTTTTGGTTTAAAATTAAAGTACCAAATATCAATGAAATTATATAATCAATTGTAAATGATCAGATGTATTATTTTAAAATGTAAAATAAGGTTGTATAATAAAGTCATCTTATACTACAAAATAATTTTACCTGAAAGTTTATGAGAAGGTTCAGCTTTATCTTTACTATACTGATCCTTAAATAACTTTTTCTAATCCCATTTTAGTATAAATTTTGCCTAATAGTAATGGTAAAGGTAAATTTTCATTAGAATAATAGTCATTATACTGTATGTAATCAGCAAATTTCTGGAAAAAAAATATAGAAAACTGAACAAAAATTTATTTGCCAAAGCTATAAAAAGTTCTGCCACTCAACAACTTACTTTTGAATTTAAACTTAATGACCAATTATGTTAGTTTTATTATAATAATTTGTTTGTTTATAATCAAAAAATAGCTAAAATACAAAATAAAAAAAATTCAGATTTATTATATTATCCAAAAGATACAGAGCAAGTTTTTTTATCACAAAAAGTATATAATGAACTTATACATCAAATAGAAGATTTAGAATTTCAATTAAATCAGATGGAAAAAGCAAAAGAATTAGGTAATTTTACTTTTTCTTAAATCCAAATTGATTTAATTTTTATTTAAGAATAAATGTATTCGTAACAGCCTGTTATATATCTTATTTGTAACATCTTTTTTTTATTTTTTTTTAATAATAAATTTAGTATGTGGTTTACAAATAAAATTTTTATATGTAAAATTTAATTTGGAAAACTTTTACTTAATGTAATTAAGACAGTTTCATAGACAAAATTTCAGTTTCTTGAAATTTTTTAAAAAATTCTTTTGTCTTGGTTACACAACTGATCTTTTGTTTTTGTTTACATTACGCCTGATCTTAAATTTTAATTGGATAAAATTGGGGTTGTTACAAATAAGACGCGTAACAGGCTGTTACAATTAGATTTATCCTTTATTTAATACAATATTATTGTTAAATTTAAATTAGAATTGAATGATTTTTCAGAGTTTTTTTCAGATTAAATTAGACAGATTGCAATTCACAAATATTTTATATAGATATTTTTATAGAAAAAATTTGCCTGTATGGAATGTAATGGAATTTGAAAAATTGATTGAGAATCATGATGTATAAGTTAAAGGATTTTTTAATATGATTTTTCAATTCATGAACCTCTAAAGTAAAAATTTACAAATATAACAATTATTAAAGCAACAGATAATGCTGCTTTGTTATCAAATTGTAACAATGCAAAATAAACAAATTAGTGATATTAAAACAGCAATTGGACTATTTTTAATTAATTTAGATGCATTGATAATTTGTATAAATACTTTAGCAAATATAGAAGTTTATTTAACATATCAAACTTATATAATAAACTAGAAAATATTACAAATAATCATCAGTTGGCATTCAAAAATATATATATAGACAAATAAGTTAAAACAAATTTATATTTTTTTGTATAAATACTACTGATTACTACTAAAATAATTATTATATATAATTTATTTAGTATAATAAACTTATAATAGGCTTGTATTAATAATTATCATAATTTGCATAGTACAGTCAACTCTCTCTAAGCGCATCTTTAGAACCAAACATGAACGTGCAGTTATGATAGAAGAAGACTTATATAATTTTATAAAATTTCATGTGATATTTAAAAAAAATTATACTTTATTATTGTTTATTATATTATTGTTTATTTTATTATATTTAAAAATTATTATTATTAAGATATAATCATTATACTAAAATTAGTTATACCAAAATTATATTGATTTATAATAGTTTGCTACATTGAATTTCTTTCTTTTTTTCTGATAAATTTTTCAATTGTATTTACCAATTTTAAATGTCATATACATATTCTTGCTGAAGTAAAAATATATTCACTTTTTTCAAGTTTTTTAATGCAACACTAAAATTAATAACTTCTTCTTTGATATTATTATTAATTTCATCTAAATCATCATTAATATTTTTCTCATTTGGTTTTTTTTTAAAATTGTCTACAATTTCTGTAATAATTTCATCATCATCAACTGAAGAATTTCATATACCATATTCTCTTCAGGAATATTGAAAAACTCTTTCAATTCCATCATATCAGAAAAATTAAGAGTTTTAAGAGCATTGGCAAGCTCATCAGACACTTCGTGATCATCCAAAGGAAAATCTAGGTTAACATTAATGTCAATAGGAAGGATCTTTGTATGCTACCAGCAATTGTAAATAGTTTTAGCTGTAACATTATTCTAACCTTGAATAATATATTGAATTGCTTGTAAAATACTCATCTTTAAATCTTGTGTACGCTCACCAGCTTCAACTTGCTTCAACATCCAGCTAAAATCATAATGTTAAATTTAATGTAATAAATAAAATAAAATAATTTTATAACTTACTGAATATGAAAATAACGGTAATGTTTCTTAAAAGACATGATAATTTCAGCATCTATTGGCTAAATCTTTGAAGTTGTGTTTGGAGGTAAAAAGCAAACTTCAACATGTGGGAAAACCAGACTTTCTAGCTTGTGACTTGTACAATTATCAAGAAGTAGTAAAACACGTTGACTTCCATGCTTTTAAGCGACCTGATAATCAAATTCTTTAAGCCACTTTTAAAAAAGAGTAATAGTCATCCAAGCCTTATTATTGTTTCAATACATCATTGGTAAATTATTAAGATTAACATTTTTAAAACATCATGGCTTTGCAAATTTTCCAATTATTAAAAGATCCAGTTTATGCGATCTATTAGCATTTGCACATAAAGCAATTGAGAGACGCTTCTTATTTTTTTTTCGTTCAGAAATACGTTTTGTAGCTAGTGTTCAATCTGGTTCTAGCCTACAAAAAAAAATATTCCTTAATTTAATTATTGCTAATATAATATTAGATAAAATATAAAAATATACTGATAAAAAAGTCCTGTTTCGTCCATATTGTAAATTCGTTCAAGGGGATAACTTGCACATTTAATACGTAATAATGGTTAAGGTTGCTTGCCAAACCTAGGGGTTTAGACAAGATGGCATTTCGCTAAAAAGTGAAATTCTGCCAAAACTATATTAAAGTTATATTAAAAAACTGGCGAAACTTTGGAGAAAGGCGAAACTGCTAAAACTTATTATAAATGCCGAAACTGCAAAAACTCTGCCAAATCTATAGTAAAATTTTGACAAAACTAATCGTAGGATTTTGAAGAGATTTAGACAAGCAACCTTAATAATGGTAAAACTTTATCAATAGCAGTTTGATCAGAAGATGCTGCTTCTCCATGAAGCTTTTCTTAGGGCTCTGATTAGTTCAGTTTGATAAGGTTTTTGCCAAAACCGAAACTGAACTGAATTGATTGGTCATATAAGATTTCTTAAATTTGAAGAATGGTTAGAAGAATCAGAATTAACAACAATAAAGGATAAAAAATATAATACTATGAGATATTTTAAAGAAATATTACATTTAGAAGAAAATATAATTAAAGACGAAAATAGAGATAAAGTAAGAAAATTTCAGAAAAATATAAATTATCAATGGAGTAATAATTATGTGAAACCATGGAAAGATAATGATTTAACTGATAAAATAATAGGAAAATTAATTGAAACAAAAGGATTTATTAAAGAATATGATAATATAGAAGAATTAGTAAGTTCAAACGAAGAGGATAATATATCAGAAAATCTAAATGAAAAAGACGAAATTTTTGAAATGATAATAAGAAATTATTGGTTAGAAAATGACTATGAAATTGATATTGAAGAAATAAAAAGAATAATAAGTTTTGGAGTAAATAATGAGATAATAAAAACTAAAGAATTTATGAGTTTTTATAAGACTATTGAAGAATTAGATGATAAAGGAATAGAAGAAGAATTAAGAATATGGCATTATATGTATACAATAGAATGTCCAATATGTAACAAAATAATATTAAAGAAAGAAGCAATAGAAGTGGTAGAATACAATAAAGAATTTATAGAAAAGATATGTAAAAGCTGTTATGAAAAAGAATTAGAAAATTCAAAAAATGAAAATGAATTAAATAATGAAACGGAAATAGAAAAAAGATTAGAACAATTGAAAAACTTAATTAAAGTTTTAGAAATTGAAGTTTCTGATGGAGAATTATTAAAATTAATAAGTATGGAATATAGAGATGTTGACATTGTAAGTGCAGACTTTATAAAATTATTTCAAGAATATAAGAATAAATTAGAAAAGGAAATAAAAAGAATATTAGATGAATATTTAAAGAGATTTAGAATTGAAGAAAGTGAAGAAGAAGTTGAAGAAGAAAATAATGATACAGATGATTCAGAAAAGATTGAAGAAATATTAGATCCAGAAGAACATGAGATTTGGAAAGAAAATACTGAAGGTTTTGATGAGAATGAATTTGAGAGCGAAAATAAAAATATTATAAATACAGAAGGTTTTGGTTTAAGTCAAAACTCAAATTCGAATAATAAAGATTCTGATAATGAAAGTGAAATATCTGATTACAATTTACAAGATTTATTTCAAGAGAATATATTGTTAAATATGGCAAACCAAGATCAAATAAAGAGAATAATAGAAAATGCTTTAGAATTCACACCTAATGCATTAGATAATGCATTAGGAGCAGGACAAACTTTAGCAAACAGAATTCAAACTGCAGGAATGGGAGGAATAGTAGGTATGCCAACTTTTAGTGAAAAAGAAGATGAAAATGTTAATGATTGGATTAGATAGTTTGAAGTAGCATTTACAGTAAGTGGAAGACCAGAAGGAAATGTTGGAGCAGGTGCATGTAGACAAAATAAAGCAAATATAGCAATAACATGTTTAAGAGGAATCGCATTACAATGGTATAATAAAGAAAAAGAAAGAATAGCAGCTAATTTAGTAAATTGGTATGACCATGATGATGATAGAAATTTGAGAAGCAAATTAATTAATAGATTCACTAGAGAAGATGTTAAAAGAAGAAAAATGATAGAATTAACAAGGATTAAACAAGAAAAAAATGAAAGTATTGAAGAGTATACTAGAAGGTTTAGGTCAATATTAAGAATTGCAACTAGAGGTCAAGCATTACACGATATGTATCAAGTAAATTATTATATCCAAGGATTAGAACCTACATTAGGATACCAAGTTAGAAGAAGTAGTCCAACGAATTTAAATGACGCAATTAATATAGCAAGAAGAGAAGAAGAAGCTAGGAGTGAATTAGTAATGAAAACAATGGGTTTAAATATAGGACAAGTAGGACAAGAAAAGAATATGGAAGAAATTTTGAAAGAAGAAACGAATAAATATAGAAAAGAAAATGAAATACATAAAAAAATGTAAAAGCCAGTTAATGAAAAAGATGTTGATAATATAAGTACTAAAATGTTGGAACAATTTAAAGCAGAAATGCTAAAAAAAGTAAGAACAAGTCAACCAAGAAGAAATGAAAATAGAAATATAAATACAGGAAATGCAAGAATTATGAGATGTTTTGAATGCAATGAAGAAATTCATATAAAACCAGAATGTTCACAATTAAGACAAAGAAATAATTATAGAACGCAAAATAATTTTAATAGGAATAATAATAATAAAAGAAGAAATAATAATAATAATAGAAATATAAACTTAATGGATTATGAAAGATATTACGATAATAATAGATATAATGATAATGAATATTATAATGATTATGAAATATATAATTACGAAAAAGAAATATATCCAACTTTAAGAAGTGGTAAAACATATAATAGAAATCTAAATGATGACTATAATGAAATGGAAATTGAAAATGTTCCAATATCACCAAAAGAGAATATGACATGAAAATGGATATTGATGGTGAAAGAAAAGGAGGATTTTCTAATAAAGAAGATAGAGATAAAGCATATCAAGCAAGAAGAAGATATAATCAATGTGAAAGATGTGGATTAAAAGGTCATTTTATAAGAGAATGTCCAAATTCAGGAATGAAAAGAGGAAATAAAAATATTAGAGTACAAGTTAATGTACCACCAGAAAAATATGTAATGGATATGTTTAATGAAAAAGCAAATATAACATATGGACAAATTTACAATGAAAATCCAAAATTTAAAAGAATAGCTAGAGATTATGATGGAAATAATAGTGCATGACTACATTCAGACCAACCAATAAAAAATACAGATAATAAAAGTAAAACTAGAGCAATGAGAAGTAAAGTTATAATAAAAGGAAAATTAGGATCAATAATAATAGATTCAGGAGCATCAGTTAGCTTAATATCAGATAAATTGAGAAAAAAATTAAATATTCCAATAATAGAAAAGAGTGATATTAGATTTATAATGGCTAATGGAATAAGAGTTGCATCAAAAGGAAAAATAGAAATAACAATAGAAATAAATGAAAATACAGAAATGAAAATAATTATGGATGTAATTGAATCAGTAGAAAAAGAATTAATATTAGGAAATGATGTATTAAGAGAAAAGAAAGGAATAATAGATTATAATGAAAAGACATTAATATTAAGAGAAGATGGAAAAGATATTGAAATACCAATAGAATATGAAAATAATGATGAAAATAATGATGATGATAATGATAGTGATGATAGTGAAGATGAAGATAGTAAATAGAGCTCCAAACGGTTCCGGTTTGAACTGGGAACCGATCCAAAACTGACCAAAAATTCAGTTCGGTTCTCGGTTCGGTTTTGGAACTGGAACCGTTCGGTTCGGTTCAGTAGGACCCCGGATATCTAATATAAAGGTCATAATGGACTTTTGGCCAAAAACACCCCTTTTTGCTGAAACTCAAAAAATCGTTTTTTGTAAATATCTCAGCATCCAGTAATTCAATTTTAATGAACTTTTTTTTATTTTGTAGCCCTCATTTAGCTCTACAATTTAAAAAAAGTTCATCAAAATTGGACCACTGGATGCCGAGATATTTACAAAAAACGATTTTTTGGGCCCCTGAAAAATGGGCCAATCTGCCGAAAGTGTGACTTATGACCTGTTTTGGAGATATCCGGGGTCCTGGTTCAGTTCTATTTTATTTTAAGAAAAAATGCGAAAATCGAAATAACTCAGCAACCAGTGATCGTATAAAGACGTACAATAGCTCATTAGAATCGTCTCATCGAGACGCGTCGAATGGTGGTAAGATCATCGCTCTAGCCTCGATATATCACGAGATAATCAACGCTAAACATTTTTATAAAACTAGTGATAGAATCGTATCTATTGATCCTAGAGACATGATCTTGGCATCATTTGATAGGTCTTAATGAGACAAATCTAATGAGCCTTTTTTCATTTTTTTATTATTACTACATAACGAGTTATCTTAATTTTCGCATTTTTTTAAATTTTCAAACGTCAAAAAATAAAAATTCCGATCTAAGATATAACCCATCATCTACTGATTGTATTAGAACGATCTATGGCTCATTAGAACCGTCTCATTGAGACGAGTTGAATGACAGTAAGATCATGTCTCTAGCATTGATAGATACCTTTCTAATACTGATTTTCTAAAATTGCTTAGCATGATTTATCTCATTATATCCCGATGCTAGAGATATGATCTTACCGTCATTCAACTCGTCTCAATGAGACGGTTCTAATGAGCCATAGATCATTCTAATACAATCAGTAGATGATGGGTTATATCTTAGATCGGAATTTTTATTTTTTGACGTTTGAAAATTTAAAAAAATGCGAAAATTAAGATAACTCGTTATGTAGTGATCATAAAAAAATAAAAAAAATCTCATTAGATTCGTCTCATTAAGACCTATCAAATGATGCCAAGATCATGTCTCTAGAATGAGTAGATACGATTCTATCGCTAGTTTTATAAAAAATGTTTAGCATTGATTATCTCGTGATATATCGAGTCTAGAGAGCTTATCTTACCACCATTCGACGCGTCTCGATGAGACGATTCTAATGAGCTATTGTACGTCTTTATACGATCACTGGTTGCTGAGTTATTTCAATTTTCGCATTTTTTCTTAAAATCGGATAGAACTGAACTGAACTGGATGGTTCCGGTTCGGTTTTCATTCGGTTTCAGTTCCAATCCGAACCAGAAAAAACCACACCGAACCGACCCATTCAGAGCTTTAATAGTAAAAATGAATATGAAGAAATAAGTAAACGAGAAATATATTTAATAAATAATGAAGAAAAAGGACATATCATAGAGGAAAACTATTAGGTTTTGGCCATAATGATGGAGAGACATTAAAGATGCATAAAGACTGGACAGACGAAATAAAATATAAAGATTTAGAAAAATTACAAGAAAAAGAATTAAAAGATTTAGTTAAAGAATATGAAGATATTTGTATATATGGAAATAAGAAAATAAGTAAAACAAATATAGTAAAATGTAATATAAGGTTAAAAGATGAAACGCCAATAAATCAAAAAGCATATAGAGAAAGTACAGAAAATAGAGAAATAATAAAAAGAGAAATAGATAAAATGTTAAAAGAAGGAATAATACAAGAATTGTGTAGTCCATGATCGTCACCAGTAGTAATAGTAAATAAGAAAACAGGAGATAAAAGATTTTGTATAGATTTTAAAAAAATAAATCAAATGACGATAACAGATGCATATCCTTTACCAAGAATAGATGACTTATTAGAAAAATTTAGAATAGCAAAATGGTTTACAACAATTGATTTAACAAGTGGATATTGGCAAATAGAGGTGAAAAAAGAAGATAAAGAAAAGACAGTATTTATTTGTAATCAAGGATTATATGAATTTAATGTTATACCATTTGGATTAAAAAATGCACCAGCAATATTTCAAAGAATAATAAATAAAATATTTAAAGAATATTTAGATAAATTTATAAATGTATATATAGATGATATTATAATATATTCGAAAAATTGGGATGAACATTTACAACATATAAAAATAGTATTAGAAGAATTAAAAAAAGCGAATATGATGTTAAAGTTAAAAAAATGTGAATGGGCGAAAAGAATGTAAAACATTTGGGATATATAGTAGGAACAGATGGATTAAAACCAGATGATAAAAAAATAGAAAGATTAAAAATTTAAACCCGCCAAAAAACATCAAATAAATAAGAGAAATAAATGGATTATGTTTATATTATAGAAAATTTGTAAAAGGATATTTAAAGATAGTAAAACCAATAATGGAATTAACGAGAAAGAATGTTCCTTTTGTATGGACAGACAAACAACAAAAAGCATTAGAAGAATTAAAAGAAAAATTAATAAATTATCTGATATTACAACATCCGAATTTTGAAAAAGAATTTATATTAATAACAGATACATCAGGAGAAGGATTACTAGAAGCTATATTAGAACAATTAGATGAAAATAATAGAGAAATAGTTATTAGTTATGCAAGTAGAAGTTTAGTAAATGCAGAAAAGAATTACCCAATAACAGAATTAAAATGTTTAGCAGTATTTTGGGGAATAAAATATTTTCATAAATATCTATTTGGAAGAAATTTAAAGTAATAACAGATCATACAGCATTAAAAGGATTTATGAGTACATCAAAAGTACCTAAAGGAAAAAGAGGATGATGGATGATGGAATTACAACAATATGATTTTGAAATAATACACAGATAGGACCCCGGAAACTTATATTAGATGTGACCGGCGCATAGACTAGGTAAAGTTAATATAAAAATTTTCCTAGAGTTACCGGCTAAACTATAGGTAAATTTTATAGTACCTTAAAAATTGGTCAAGTTTTTATAGGGTAAAGTTTTTTTTTACTTTCCGTTTAATAAAAGGGTAAAATTAATGGATTGTAAAATGTTTCTATTAGTAGTATGAGTAAAAAGATATATACATGCCCTATACATCGATAAATATAGAAATGATACGGCAAAATCTTTTTTGATTAAATGTTGATCATATAAATATTAAGTGCTGATCATATGAATTGTTAATTATTTGTATTTCGTAATCATTTCTGATATTTTTACCGTGCTGATATTTTCACCGCAAAATTCCAAGACAGGCTGAATCACGGTAATCAAATATGACGATTATAGTATCGCGTGAGATAAATATTACATAATTATCCAGGTAAACGCAAGTAAAAAAAATCAGTTTCAATTTTTTCATGATGGAAAATAACGGAGAGTGTTCACAGAAAAGAGTATCGCAACAAACAACACTTAATTTTCCTGTATTATCTTATACACATTTTGATTCAAGTAATAAAAAGGGTAAAAATAAGCTTGTAGACCATATAGACCATGGAGAAGTTGCAAACAATGAAAAAGAAACTACACCTCTTAAACCGATAAAGCAACTAAAACAAATAACCCTAAATTTTCCTTCAATCACTAATAATATTCGTAAAAAACGTTTTTTTAGTGATATTGATACTGATGATAATGGTACAGATATTGATGAAGAATCCGATGATGATGAATGTAGCGATGATGAATATAATGCAGTTCCGCGTGATGGAGAACCTCATATGTGTCACAGGAAAAGAAATTACGCCAACATAAATATTTTTCACGATTAATTAATCCAAAACATATTCGATGCATATGTGGAAAAGATTTAAAATTGGATAAAAGATACTCAGTAAAAAACTTAAAAATGTAAGTAAAACTATTTATATTTGATTATTTATTAAAATTATATTAATTGATTATTTTTTTTCAAAGTCATGTACGTAGCAAAAAAGCATGTAATGCCAAAATACAAGGTCAACATAGTGTTGAGAAATATTTCAAATCCAGCAGTGATGAAATACCATTATCAATGCAGTTTCCTTGTCAAGGATTATCAAATGATCAAATTAAACACTATATACTTCATTGTCCATCTGACTTTGGTGGGTCAAAACGTGAAACAGAACTTGCTTGTCAGCTATTTCCACAAAAATTTAAAGATGGGCATCTAGTTTATAGCAAATTAAACTCTGATGAACGACAAGAGCTTTATAGTTTACAAAGAGCACATGCGACTTGGTTTTTAGATCGGGGAAATTTATCAGTAACAAGTGCTAAATGTAAAAAATTTACTGCCCGTGAATCTAAAATATGCGAAGAGTGTGATAAATTAAGAAATAATTCCCGTTTTCGTGATGCAATCAGTATGCAACGTGCAACAGAAAAAACATTTAAATATATTCCAAAACGGCAGCATTCAAGATAATAGATTAGTTCAACTTTTAGGTGATGATAAATTAAAAACTTTATATGGAAATGCAATTGATGAGGAATCAGATAAATGTAATATGTGGACAAAATTGGCTGAATATGGGAAAAAAGGCGCATTTAAAACAAATAAAACTTTTAGTGAGTTAGTAGAGTTGATGCTTCAAATTAAAAAAATTCAAGAACAGGGTAAAAGTAAAAGAGCAGTGCGATATTCTGAGCACCTTCATCATTTTTTCAGTTTGTTATCGGATAGTAGTAGAGAATATGGTATATTTCGCAAAATGTTAGTAGGAATGGATCCACGATCTATAAGGTAATAAATATATTGTAAATGACAAATAATTTAAATTAAAATTTAATATAATAGTTTTAAAAATGTAGATATTTACGTGTTCGGAATGGTGATTATTTAACTAATCCTAACCTTATGTATGAAAATTTGGCTCGATTTGCTCGTGCTATGGAGGCTTTAAAATGGACAGGACCTGTGGTTGCCATGACGGATTGTACCAAAATTCGCACTAAATTAACCTATTCACAAGAGCTGGGATGCATAGTTGGATCAACTTTAAGCTTTGACAGTACAAATGTAATAACATATGATGATATTCATTTAAAAATTAAAGAAATTCAAGATAATAAAGCCATTGCATCACAAGTAAGATGTGTTGTTCTAAAGGTAACTTAAACTATTATAATTATAAATTATAAATTTAAATAGTTTAAATTAATAATATTTTTTAATAGATTCCTATCAGCAGGATTCCTCCAGTTGTCATCGCATTATTACCGACAAAGGGTGATTCCAAAACTCAAGAAATTTATGCAATTTTAAAGAAAATTGTTGATATGTCAATTCAAGCAAACATTAACCTAATTAGTATTGGCGCAGACGGCGCAATTACAGAATATAATGCACAAGTTTTACTTATGCAAGGCAACGATACGCAAGAATTTCTTACATATGATAATGAAATTTATAATGTACATTTTCGAGCTCCTATTTATTCTGGAAAACCTATAATTCGTATCCAGGATCCGAAGCATGCCAAAAAGAATGGAAGAAACGCAATACATAGTGGAGCTCGTTTTTTAGTTCTAGGAAATCATACTGTGCGATATGACCAAATATATCAACTTGCACAAGAAGAAAATTCTGCGTTATATATGCGAGATGTTATAAATGTGGATAAATAAGACGATGGGGCTGCGTATAGGGTTTTTTGTTCAACATTTTTGGCACAATGTCAAAATAATGGGCATCTGGATCATGATAAAGCAGCTTTATTCGTATATCTTTTTATATTTGGTAATTAACCAATTTCTTTATCTTTTATTGTAAATACTAGTACATAAAATTATATATTAATTAATCTAAAATTTGAATTTAAAATAGGCGAACTGTTTGATTCATTTTTAAATAGAGATATTTCTCATAAAACTAGGATTATAATGGCAATGCGTGCATATTTCTTTTTAAGCACATGGAAAAATTATATTGAACAATGCGCCATATTACATTCAGCAAAGTGGTATAACATGAACAAAAGTTGTATTTCACCACAAAGCTTTAATATATTTTGTAGTTTAGCAGAATCTTTAGTTTTACTTATTTTGGCCCATAGGAATTATTATTCAAATTATCCTTTTTTTCTTTGGGAATATGGTACAGAAGCGCTTGAGCATTTATTTGGAATTGCTAGACAATTAATACCGGATTTTACTTATTATGAACTATATAAAGTAATAAGCCGGGTACAGCATAGGGATAATATTTTACGCAGTGAAAACATATCGGATATTCAAGAAAAAAAATCTGCAGCAGGTAAAATTATATAATTTTAATTTTATGTTTATATATTATTGAATATTTATATTTTATTTATTAATTATAGGTTATATTTTTGATTTTGATACTTGTATTTCGGATATTAATATTGAAATTTTGCGAAGTTGGCCATCAGATGATGATATAAATGATGCTATAAGAATTGCATCTGAAAATGCAAAGGAATTTTCAAATTTTCTTCAAATGAAAAAGCAATCAAAAAATACTAGCTATACCGATCCTTTAATTCCTGAACTCTCTGAAACTAATACAAATAATCTATTGACCAATGAAGTAGTACCTCAAAATATAACTATTGATCAAGTTGCAGATGAATTGAATAGAATTTCGCAACTGGAAAATGTTTTCGATGACTATTTTGAAAACAATGATATTTCAGATAATTCACGTCATGAATATTCAGAAGATTTGTTAGAAATTAATACTGCTGATGCTGATAATTTTATAATGAAAACAGAAATTAATTACATAATTAATAATCCAAAAACTACTGTTTTACAGGAGTTAAATCATGAACCTGAAGAGAAAATATTTGAAAAGGAAGGAAGTTGTGATATATTTTTAATGTTGGAATTGCGAAGATCTCATGAGGCTTTTTCTCGTTCTGATCATCCTCGTGGAATACAAACTCGAATAAGTGTTAATTTAAATCAAGAATCTCAGGATAAAATTGACCGAAACTTGGCTAATCATTTGGTAAATCAATTAAGCAATAATCAAGATCATCAAATTATGAGAAGCAGAACACAACGTTGGAAAGGTCGTAATCAGCTACAGTCACTCGTTAATTCTAATAAAATGCAAGGTAAAAATATTTAATTTTTAATTTTACTTTATTTACTTTTAATATTAAATAACTTCATGTTTACATTTATTTATTATAGTAACAAATATAGGTTGTGCTAATGTTTCTCAGGCTCATCCATTAAAAAAAGATGGCTATTTGCTTGTATTTACCGATGGAAGATTATGTATAGCAAAAGTTATTGCGATGTATCAAATGATAGGTGGAAAACATAGTTTCGTAACAGGAACTATTGATAATATTGATTTATTATCTTATATTTCAGTTTCATTATTCATTAACATATATGGAGATTCATTATTTTCAAATGAATGCATAGCGGGGGGTAGATTATATGCGCATTTAAAATCTAAAGATATTGTTTATTATTTTGGAGTGAATGTTCCTTTTATGTTACATTCAAATTCTCTCCTTACACTTGATGATAATTCGTTAGAAATTTATTCTTTTTTTAAAAAGGAAGAAACACAATTGCATTTAGCTTCTATTTTTGATAACAGAGATATAAATTGTAACGATTAACTAATCAATAACAGATAAATAATATCAAATTTGTAAATAAATGCAATACTGACCTATTAATAAAAAATGATTTTTATATTTAATGTTACCGGCTAATAAAAGGGTAAAATTTATAGGTAATGAAAATGTTTCTATTAGTAACTAGGTAAAGTTAATAGTCAAAATGCTGAGTAAAAAAATGATAAAATTGGCCCATTTTTGCCGGTCACATCAAATATAAGTTTCCGGGGTCCTACACAGATCAGGAAAAGAAAATAAAAACGCTAATGCAATGTCAAGTAAGGTTGCTTGCCAAAACCTCTCCAAAATCCTGCGATAAATTTCAGCAAGATTTTACTATATGTTTACTATAGTTTCGGCAGGGTTTCGGCAGTTTTGGCAAATGGGGGTTTTGGCATTTCGGCAAAGTTTCGGCAGGATTTTTAATATGATTTAATATAGTTTCGGCATTTTCCGTATAGGTTTCGGCAGTTATTAAAAAGGTTTCGGCAAGCAACCTTAATGTCAAGGTTAATATGAGAAGAATAAAAGTTAAAAATAATAAATAATAATGAATAATGAGATAAATAAAATTAAAAATGGTTGAAAGAATAGGATTAGAAATATATGTATTCATAATTCATACAAATATAAATTATCATTGCATATTATTTGAAGATAAAGAAATAAAATTTATTTTACCATTTGAAGACGAAATAGAAAATTTATTAACAAATGGATGAAAAAGATTATGATAAAATTTTGAAAAATATAGAAAAAGAAGAAAATTATGTACAAGAAAATGGAGTTTTATATAAAATTAAAGATGAAAATAAGTTTAGAGTAATAAGAAGATTCGAATTAAAAGGAATAATGTATATGATGCATGATCATGAATTATCAGCACATTTTGGAATTCAAGCTACATATGAAAAAGTAAAAGAAAAATATTGGTGGAAAAATATAAAACGAGATGTAGAAAGATATGTAAAAAGTTATGATAATTGTCAAAGAAGAAATAATCCACAAGGACTACATGAATTACATCTAATAGAAGTAAAAGAACCTTTTCATATGATTGGAATAAATGTAATAGGACCATTACTAAAAACAGAAAAAGGAAATAAATATATAGTAGTAGCAATAGATTTCTTTACAAAATGGCCAGAAGCAAAAGCAATAAAAGAAGCGAATGCAAAAGAAATATCAAAATTTATTTATGAAGAAATAATTTGTTGACATGGATGTTCAAAAAAATACTTACAGATAATGGATCAGAATTTAATAATCAATTAACTAAAAATCTTACTGGAAAATTTAATATTCAGCATAAATTCTCAACTCTTTATCACCCTAAAACAGGACCCCGGATATCTCCAAAACAGGTCATAAGTCACACTTTTGGCAGATTGGCCCATTTTGAAATTCAAAAATCGTTTTTTGTAAATATCTCGGCATCCAGTAGTCCAATTTTGATGAACTTTTTTTTAAATTGTAGAGCTAAATGAGGGCTACAAATAAAAAAAAGTTCATTAAAATTGAATTACTGGATGCTGAGATATTTACAAAAAACGATTTTTTGAGTTTCAGCAAAAAGGGGTGTTTTTGGCCAAAAGTCCATTATGACCTTTATATTAGATATCCGGGGTCCTCCTAAAACAAATAGATTAGTAGAACGATTTAATAAAACATTAATAGAATCATTAGCGAAATTAGTAAAAGAAAAATTAACGATATATAGAAATAGAGAATATGAAGATAAAAATTGGAATCAAAGAATAGCACCAATATTGTTTGCATATAGGAGTAAAATACAAAAATCAAGTAAAATGACACCATTTTATTTGACTTATGGAAGAAAAGTAATATTACCAGATGACAAAGAAGTTAAAGGAATTACAATGATTAAAAGAATAGAATATATAATAGAATTACCGAAGTAAAGACGTAGGCTTAAAGAAGAATATTGAAAAAGCACAAGAACAACAAAAGAAATATCATGACAAAATTGGAAAACGAAAACAAAACTTTCAAATAGGAGATAAAGTATTATACTTTGATGCGGCAAAATACAAAACACATACAGGAAAACTAGAAGAAAAATGGAAAGAACCATATTATATACATGAAGTAATAGTAGATGGATCATATAAAATTAAAGAATTAAATGGAAGAATTTTAAGAAGACCTGTAAATGGAGAATTATTAAAAGAATACTTTGATAGGGAAATATTTGAACCATATATAATAATATAATATGTTTGAGACCCGGGTTCGATTCTTAATTTATGGGACATAAATTTTTCAAGAGGAGGATAAATGTAATAACCGAAAATATAATAAAATAGAATAAGGATAAATAAAATGTAATAACCGAAAATATAATAAAATAGAATAAGGATAAATAATTAGTCGATAGATAAATAATTAACCGATAGGTAAATAATTAGCCGATAAAATTATATTTATAGTTTAGTTTAGTGTAACAAAATAGTCATATGATAATAGATCTTTTATTTTCTTAAATTTTTTTAAATTTTTATTAGAAAAAGATAAGTAGATATTAGAAATGATTTTCTTAAAATGTATGAAGGGGTGTGGATTTCGATAGGAATTCCACAGTTCAAGTCCGCAGTTCGATTTAAGTAAAAAAATAAAATTTTAGTTCGCCCTTAATAGAAACTAACACACTGTTTAGCCTTTTCTTATGAGAAAAGTGACTCATTAATTATTTTAATTAATGATTTAATATGAAAATTAATAAATTTAGGAAAATTATCGCAATTTAAAATTTTAGTAAGAAATTATGTTTTGTAACTAATTTTTATAATTTTTATTTTGAACTAAGCAGAAATATTATTTGAACTCAACACTTCAGTGGCAACATACGATATTTTATTAATATCCTATGGGCGGCGTATTACAACGTGTAAAATAATTAA
The DNA here is from genome assembly GCF_026210795.1 of Rhizophagus irregularis. Taxonomy (NCBI): domain Eukaryota; kingdom Fungi; phylum Glomeromycota; class Glomeromycetes; order Glomerales; family Glomeraceae; genus Rhizophagus; species Rhizophagus irregularis. The sequence continues at coordinate 2,560,296 of NC_089459.1, forward strand.
GTAATTTATATTAAATTTTAGTAGTTCAAAGTAAAAATTTATCAGCCAAAAGAACTTGAGATGAAAATACAGAACAAAAGATAGTAGAAGATTTTCAAAATCTTGTTCTATCGGGAAAATTTTTATTTAAAAAGATTTTAGAGGATAAATCCTACGATTTATTAGTAATAATAAGCATGTTTATTGTTAAAGTTGTCAAAAATTAATAACTCTGCACTGTTTAGTGATGGAACCAGATTAAAGGAACATATTATTACACCAATACATATCGAAAATTCCCAAAAAATAACACAAGAAATTGAATTAAAAAGAATGCGCACCACCTTTTTGACATCATTTTTTAATGATAATTATAATACGCCAACAATGAATACTGGTATCATTGATTTGACTGGGGATCAACCAACTAAAATTCTTTTGACGAATCAAATCAAATACCCTTAAAGATAACAATTGAAACATCAGAGCCAGAGTTTTTATTTTTGTTTCATTTTTCTTGTCACTTAGCAGGGTTCCGTTAGGATTACTGCCAGCCTTGTTATTACGTTTACCGGTCATTTTAGTTGAGAAAATATGAGTTGTGTTAGTATGAAAAGTAAAAATTTCTTTCGCAAAATTTTTGACCAAGAATCTACAAGAAAGAGTTTAACAGATTAGGATCTAAGTTACACTTTTAGCAAATTAACCCATTTTTTGAGAGCTCAAAAAATTATTTTTTGTAAATATTTTGGCATCCAGTGGTCCGATTTTAATAAACTTTTTTTTAAATTGTTGAGCTAAATGTGGGCTACAAAATAAAAAATTCTTCAAAATTGAATTACTAGATGCTGAGATATTTATAAAATACGATTTTTGAGTTTTAGCGAAAAGTGGTATTTTTGGCCAAAAGTCAGTTATAACTTGTTTTAGAAATGTTCAGGGTCCTGGTGAGTTACTGAATTTCATAAAGTTCATAAGTTTATCTAATTTGTTTAACATATTAGATATTGATCTATTGATAGTAAATTGTTCTTTGATAATATCATCATTATTAGAATCAGAATTGGAAAATTTGATATCAGTGTAGATACGTTTAGTAAATAAGGTCGTATTACTAAAATTTATCTGAGAAGTAGGAGCAGGTTGTTTTTGTTTTGGTTAAATAATTGGAGTAAAAGTGGAAGCAGAAGTAGCAGTATTTGGAATAATGGGAAAGTATGATGGAATAGATTTTTGTTTAATCCTATCATCAACCTTTCTATTAAGAATAAACATTTCAGTTTAAAGACCTTTGAACATAAATTGAAGTTCAGTCATCATTTGATAAACTTGATAAAGTTAAGAGTTAACCATTATTATCATATATGGAACCACTTTTGGCAGTACCATTTTTAGGATTGAGATTAGAAGAAGAATTATTCCCATTATTGTTATCAGGATAATTATTATTATTTTTTTATTTGACCACTTCAGCAAAGGATTTTTGTTTGTTTTGTTATCAGCTATCACAGTGTTGAGCAGGTTTAAAGTGATTGTAGATATTTTTGCATTGCTTATTTTGATTAACTTGTTGAAAATGATTGTTACAACTTTTAGCCAAGTGTTTAGGATGTCTACAGAAATTACAACATTGGGTATTAAGAGATATCCAATATAAGGGTTTTCCTTTATAAAAGTGATGAGTTTGAGCCACTTTAATCATATCATCTTCAGTCAAAAAATTGATATAAGTATAATTGAAAGATAATTGAAAGTACAGTAGTTCTTGGCATTTCTAGGAAGAAAGCAAGAATGTGTATTGATTGATTTGAGGTATTCAATTAAATCTCTAGTATTAGTATTCCTAGGTAAACCAGTTAATTTAAAACAATGCTGTTGTCTAGTGTTACATGATTCTTTTGACAAAGTAAGAGGAAGAACCCTGATTGCGTCTTCATAAATAAAGTGAAACCATGTATTATTAGCAAAGTAAAATGAAACTGTAGGTGAATCAAATTGAATGTATGCATTCTAATATAGTAGTAAAGGTAAATTTTCATTAGAATAATAGTCTTTATACTGTATATAATTAGCAAATTTCTGGAAAAGATTATAGAAAACTGAGCAAAAATTTATTTTCTAAAGCTATAAAAAGTTCTACTGTTCAATGACTTACTTTTGAATTTAAACTTAATGACTAATTGTATTAGCTTTATTATAATAATTTTATTGTTTATAATCAAAAAATAGCTAAAATACAAAATAAAAAAAATTCAGATTTATCATATTATCCAAAAAATACAGAGCAAGTTTCTTTCCTATAAAAAGTATTTATATTTAAAATATAATTAAAAACTTTTTAAAATATATTTAAAATATACTTAAAATATATTTAATTTAAAAATTGCGAAATACTTATAATATACTTAAAATGTATTTAAAATTATCTTAAAATATATTTCTAATATATTTAATTTTTGCCTAAATACTTAAAATATACTTAAATTATATTTAAGTGACAGTTCGGTACCCAATAGGTGAAATTTAATAATAACGGTTTACGCAAATCATTGCCGAAAATGGCTAAAACCCGATTTTTGTTAGATCGACGTCTTCTCACGTGATATTTAATGAAAATTTTGAATACGGCAATAAATAGTGTCAATCCTAGCCAAGCCACTTGCAAAGTTTGAAATCGCTAAAGTTCATCGTCATCGACTTTACTATGGAGGAACACGACATTCCGACCGCAAATTTCCAGCCGATTCAAATATTGAGTGAAATATTTTTGAATAATTTTAACCACAACCGAATTGTATTTGGTTTTTATTTGGTTTTAAAGCCTTTATTTAGTTTTATTTATTAGTTTTTGCGTATAATTTCTTGTATTTCGTTCTAATATACAATTTACATTTCTGCTTATTATAAAGAACTCTCATCACGAATATCTTTTATCATGTTTTCTGTAGCTTGTTCTTTGAAGGTTCGTGCATAAGTTGAAATCCAATTTTGTATTGTTGTTATCTTAGGGACATCTTCAGCTTCTAATTCTCCGGATTCAACAAATTTCATCAATTCATTATACATATCCTTTGCTAACATCTTATCTTTTTGGTTGAGATTTCCATTCAAGAAAAAACTTTTTAACAACTCCTTTACTTTCTTTTTCATCCTTTTTCCTTTTCCTTTTCCTCCAAATTTTTGATTGCTTTTTAGCGCCCATCCCATAGGAAATTGAAATTTTACGTCAATAGAACTAATTCAATACAAAACATGTAAGAAATTAATTTGAATTATATTTGTTTTAAGCTTCACATTATTTACCTTGCAACTTCTAATTCATCATTTTCATTATTATTATCCATAAATTCTGGTACAATAGGATCAACCGTATCTGTATCTATAGAATGCATTAGCCAAAGGCTTTTAACGAACCTAAAAAAAATATTTTTTACAATTGATCACTTGGCAGAGTTGAAATTGGAATTGTCCAAGCTGATTCAGGTTCAGTTTGTTCAGAAATTTTTGGATGGGGACGAACAATTGGTTTGGTGCAAAGTTTGGCAATTGTAGAAGGAGGGAAATTGTTCCATGGTCCAAAATGTGGGAGTGATCGTGCACATATGTATAAACCTATCATTTCACCAGAAACTGGCCATTTCCAATAAAACAAGTTTGAAATGCCCTTTATCGTTTTGACATTTGATCCCAATTGATCTCGATCTGGTTCTAAATTTGCCAATGATGTACCAGATAAATGTTTAGCCGCCTCCACTATATCTTTTCCTTCACGAACATCATATCCAATTCGAACATATCTTCTAATTGAATGGGCAATCTAAAGGTAAATATGATTTTAATGTGTAATTTATTATACAGCAATAAGCAATAGAATACTTACTGCAGCATGATGGGAATCAATAGTTGTTTTAGCTTCGCCTGGTTCAAGAAACTGCCAATCACGAACTTCAATTTGGTACCATTCATTCCAATGTGCAATTATAGCTATAAGTTCTGATGAATGATAATGTGCTCCATTGTCTGACATTATTCTGATCCATTTTGGTTTATGTTTTATTGTTTCAAAAACAGCTTCAAATGAAGAGGCGGTAAACCAAGCATCTTGCTTAGTATCAGTTGACCAGCGATCATAAGCTCTTATCTCTAATTCCTCACAATTTTCTTTTTTTCTAAACATTAAGATCGTATGAAGGGTCCATCCTCTTTTACCAAAAAACTCTGCCTTTGTTTCTCGAGCAGATCTTGGCAAAATTCTCATCTTGTAATCAGCAACAAATAATGCACCATCCTCATCAAGACTTGCCAAAGTAGCTTTAAATTGAGAATTCAAATATATCTTTCGTGTTGAATGGGCCAAATAATACTGTAAGTGTTCTTTAGTTTCTTCTAAAGTAGCTATTTGATCTTCTTTTATATGTAGATGCATGAATTCAAAAAATTCAAAAAATTGGTCACATTCTGAGCATCGTGAGTTATGATTTTCAAGACAATTTCCAAAAGCATATGGCAAACAATAAGAAATACAAGAATCATGTTTTGTTGTACCATCAGCATTAACCACTAATTTTCTTTCATAACCACGACGCAGATGACGTTTCAAAGCATCAATTTTTTGTAATACACTATTCTAATGATGTGATAAATAGGTAAATTACGATTATTATGTATTTTATTACAATAATATATTTATCAAAGAATATTTTTTTACTTACTAGTTGATCCTTTTGTAAAAATGTATTGCGTGCAATAGCTATTAAGGATTCAAATGGAATATAGCCATAATCATTACAGGTAAGACAAAGTCCACCTATATCATCTCGATATTTAATATTACTGCAGTTTGCTAATCAACCCATAAATGATGTTTTTTTCATTCCATTAGGAAAAGTTTCTTCAAATTTTTTCCACAATTTAATTTTTTGATCACGCATATATAATATTGGTAATTCATTTTTATCAACCCGGTAAGAACTTTGTGTAATTATACTTCGATCTTGAAAAAACATTAAAAATTGTTTTTCTTTAACTTCTGACATACGTTTAACAGTTCTTTTTGTTTTTACTAAGGTTGGTACTCCTGGACCATATAGTCTTGTGTGTTTTCGTGCAGAATTGACTATATCATTTCCTACCTGATGAAAATAAAGAATTGAAAATCAATGATGAAGAATTGGGATTGATGACAAAGAAAAATTAGTGATTGGTGATGATGAAGAAATTGGAGATTGGTGACAAAGAAAATTTGGAGATTGGTAACGTGACAAAGAAGAATTGGTGATGAAGAAGAAATTGGAGATTGGTGACGAAGAAGAATTGAAGGTTGGTGACGAAGAAGAAATTGAAGATTTGTGACAAAAAAGAATTGAAGGTTGGTGACGAAGAAGAAATTGGAAATTGATGGTAAAAAGGTTTTACCTTAAGCTTTTCTTTGAGTTTTTTATATGTAAAATTTTCAGCAATAATTGAAAGAATTCTTATTTTTCCATCAATTCCTCTGTCGTCGGGCTGGTAGTGTAGTCACTACGTTCCTCCACCTTGGCCACGGCCTCGCAGTACCTACATCCCCCCTCCGTGAGGCAGGTTTACCTGCCACAGTACCATGGTCTGCCACGGTATTTTTCCACTTATTTTTTTTTCTACATTTTTTCTTATATATAACTTACTATGACAACTATGGCAACTATGGCAGACTACTTAAAAATGGAATAAAAACGTGAATAAAGCCGAAATCAAACAGAATCTCCTGCCATAGTATCTGCCATAGTACGAAAAATCTTATAATAATACTGGGTGGCAGCCTTAGTCAGCCCCTCAGACCCCAAAACCCGATTCACGCTACGTATTACCCTTTACATACTCACCCCAGACCCTCCAAGTATGATTCCCTAGTCCCCGAACCTATGGCACCCGAACTATGGCACCCGAACTATGACCACTTACCCCCGTCAGAAAAAATATATTCGGCAATTGAAGATTAGGTAACTATAAATTAGTACTCGATTTGATAGAACAAAAAATGGCCGCTCAAGTTCCAGCAATCTTTAACCCCAACAACCGTTTCTTCTACGATAACCTTCTTAAAAAATGTGTAGGTACACACATGAAAGAAAGCGTCAATTCAGCAATCTTGACTTCTGTGGCTTTCATCACCACAAAATCTGGCATGTGGATTAGAAAAAAGAAGGCTTACAATGGAAGCATATACTTCGAGTTCGCCGCAGATCTTAAGGGGATTTCTACTAAGCACAAGATAATTATTCGGTCAGATACCGGAGAAGACAGCGACGTGACCACATCCACCAAATTAAAGGATCTTCTTCTCCAAGCATCAATCGCAAAGATCTGTTATACAGATGTAAACTTCATGCCTTATCCCCCAAATGCGCCAAAGTATAATCCTGAATTCTTCAATCTCTTCCTAGGTTTCAGGGCCCAACCCGCTAAGCGCATCAAACCAAACCTAGTTAATCCAATCATCCGACACGTTCATGAGGTATGGTGTGCAGAGGACAAGCAATTAACTATATACATCCTCAACTGGCTCGCATTTCTAATTCAAAATCCAGACAAAAAACCCGGTACAGCAATTAACATGCGCAGTCCCCCCAGATGTGGTAAGAATATCTTAACCGATTTTATCGGAGAACGTATTCTCGGCCGTGAAAATTTCCTCTCCACTACTCGTCTTGAAGATGTAATGGGAAGGTTCAATGCTAGCTGCTTCACGCCAAAAACTTATCATCCTCAATGAATGCGATATGTCAGGTACAATAACGGCAGGGCAAACAACCGACTCAAAAGTTTAATCACCGAGCCTTACATCTCTATTGAGGAAAAGGGGATAGATGTGAAGGTTATTGATGACTTTGCTGGCTACATGATCCTCAGTAATCATGCTATGCCAATCCGCATAGAAATGGGAGATGAAAGATTTGTAGCTCTCAACGTCTCAGCCAAATATAAGGGCAATAGAGAATACTTCGGTTCTCTCGTAAAAGTATTAGAAAATCCGGATACAGCCAGTTCCTTCATGTCCTATCTACTTAGCCGAGACTTAACTGGCTTCAATCCCCGATCTATTCCTGATACTCAAATGAAACGGAAGTTAATTGAAGCAAGTATCCCGAATCCCCAGCGTTTTATACAATATTACCTTGAAATGATGTGGCCCGACAATTGCGACACACTTGAAATCCCGTGTACAAATTTCTATAGCACTTACCAGAATTGGTGCAGTGAGAAGGGTGAAAACAAAACACTAAGTGACAATAAATTCGGTATGGATATTAAACAATTCGCCCCTAAAATGCGTGTAAGCCGCTCAGGTACCCGAATAAACTATTACATACTAGATAAAGCAAAAATCGTGGAGAATTTTAGTAAAGTAATCCAAGATGTACAAGACGTACAGGAAGCACCAGTAGAGGGAGTAGAGTTAGTTGCCGAGAAACCCGCCGAGGAAAAACCCGCTGAGAAAAAACCCGGACCCGCTGAAGAAAAACCCACTGAGAAAAAACCCGAACCCGCCTGAGGAAAAACCCGCTGAGAAAAAACCCGAACCCGCTGAGGAAAAACCTGCACCTGTAATTCGCAAGACTCCTCCACCGCTTCCACCCAAGCCTGACCACTTAAAAGAACGTCCACAAGAGTTAAGAAAAGAACAACCAGATCCCGATGAAGATACTAATGAGTCAAACACCGATAAATCTATAGATAACTTTTCAGATTGTTATCTATCTGACGAGGAACCCGACCAAGAAGAACCTATCCCCGAGCCAGATAACTACGACGTTTTAGATGACTTGCTATCTGACTCAGATTTTACAACTGTGAACCCAGCTCCTGAACAACAACCCGAGTATCCCGCAGAATCTTCTGCATCTGTCACTAAGCCTGCAATAGACCGGAAGGCTTCTGAAGAAGCAATTTATCCCTGAACCCGACACAGAACCAGAAGTTGACCGGGATCCTGAACCAAAGGAAGGCACTCGAGCGCACTGGGCTTGGCAAGAAAGATACCGATGGGATCGCAAACCATGGGTTAAAAATTTAAAGGACCAGGTCTTCAATGATCTCTACAATACAGGTAAGGAATTATGGGCCAAGTACCAAGATGCGTCAGACGAATATGACTGGGAAATACTCGCGTTTGAAATAGAGGAATGTCCCACAACGCGTATTGAGGACGAGTACCAGTACTACCTTATGGAGGTAGTAGACCGCTTCAAGGACTGGATTGAATATAATGGATACTTACCTAAAATACCTAGCCGTAAAGAACTCGCAGATTTAATAAGAATATACAAGGAGAATCGTAATGCCGAGATTATTCCCACCCCCTCTGGTTATGAAACTATGAGGGCAGATAAGGGTAAAGCGCAAGAGATCCCACGAGAACGTCCAAAAACTGATATGGAACGTGAATGGGAGGCCGCCAATGGAATCATCGATGACTGGGACGAAGAGGATACTGAGGGCGCTATCAACGACATATTGTAAGCGCTATTTGAGATTATTTCTTTTTTTTTCGTATATATATAGAAAGATATTATTTATAGTTGAAGACAAATCATATACATAAAAATGCAATACTCAAGAATTGCCCGCACTTTACCAACACGACCTGACATCAAGGAACTTCAGTATTCCGGTGCTCGCTTTTCCAGAGGAGCTATCGCCAGACTCGGTCAGACTCTCCAGACGCGATTTCCAGATAGAAAGTTCCAGATCCTACTTCCCTATGAAAACTGGAAACCCGGTGGATGGACATCAGGAAACCAACCAGCCAGCCTCTTTTCACTATTAGACCATTATGATAAAGCACAACTACCGGATGACGCAGACCCTGATTATTTTGAACGATTCATAATTTATGCAAGAGATAGTCCACCGGCCGCAGGAGGATGCAATGGGGAGCTAAATGATTGCCTGTATGAATGCCTAAAAAATATTTACGGCACATTCTCTAAAATGCCAAAGTCAATCGAAAAGCCCGAGTATATCAAAAAGGCATTAGGTCTCAATCGCGATGCTCCCATCCCAGTTTCATGCATGGACAAGGTTGAACAACTCGCAGGAAGTCTCGCAATTAATATTGTGGGGGACATTACCCGAATCTCTAAGAGTAAGTCCGATAGACATGCGACTCTCATCCTATCAGAAGGCCATTACTCCCTCACGTTAAATCCTGGAAGACTCCACCCCAGTAAAATAGATAAAAAGCGTAATTTACCCATTGTATACCATGAAGATGGGACCAATAATGTAGTCACAATATACAACGGCAAAACAGTTAAGTCTTGCACAATTGCGCAGTTTCAAAAAACTAAGAATTCCAAAAGTTCTTTCATCCCCGTCGAGAAAAACCGTAAGACTGGAGTATATGAAACTCTTGAAGAAGCATATCAGAGAATCCACGAGGAGCGGAATTCCTTTCTACAGGAGACAAAGAAGTTCGGTTTAGGAATCGACTTATCATACCATAACTGGTCTTACAAAAGAACGGCTCTCTGGTTATTCGAACGATTAAGTGTAGGAATTCCAGCCAATGATCCTCTTGACCCGATAGAAGCGGAGTGGTTAAGTGATGCAATGATGGGAGGATTAATCTGGGCAGATAACGAGTGGAAGGGCTATGGAAGACAGTATGACGCAACAAGTTTATACCCGAGTATTCAACAATCAAACGCGAACTTTCCAATCAGACGGGGTAAATTCCAGACACTTAATGACTTTGTCGACCACAGGGGTTATGCCTTGTATGGATTATTCCGTGCCAAAATAAGTGGGAATAATATTCTCTTCCGACAGAATAAAAGGGGAATCTATACATTCATCGACTTACAACGAGCAAAAAAACTTGGTCTCAATATACAGTTAATACAGGATGGGAAGCCAAATGCATTGATATACGATAGAGAAGCGAGAATCCCTGGAACTGTAATATTCAGGTGAGTACGTACACTTCCTCTTCAAAATTAAAAACCAGGGTGGCATAGCTGGCCGCGTGGCAAAGCGAGTCCTCAACACATTATGGGGAGCATTATGCCAGAGGAAGCGTAATTACAAGACACTCACCACAGATCAAACAGACCCATTTACATTTCCAGAGGGCCATACACTCGACTCTATCATACCAGTAGGATCTGACCAGTGGCGATTCCAGTTTACAAACCCGGGTAATCCCTTCAAAGGTGAGTATCCCAGGATCGCCCCATTCTTATTAGCACGTGGTCGCAAAATCACATCTGAGGCAATTCAACCATACAAGGATAAAGTACGACGTATCCATACAGACGGATTTATTTTAGAAGAACAGCCAGATAGCCCCGCGCTTTTCACTTGTTCAGAGAATGCAGATACGACTCTAAAGACTTTCAAGTTTGAAACCGCGGGATACTGCCATGTGAAAAATGCGAACAAGGTTATCTGGACATGATTGCTAGGGACCGGTATGTATATTTTTTACTGACATATCGTGATGGCATAATTGAATAAACCTATGGGATATGTAATCTTACGAGATACCCAAATGCAAAACACCGACGGATTAGGTAGACAAGACGACGAAAGTTTCCACGCGTGGGCTAAGCGCATTCAGAATGCTGTGCAATATTATGAGACTTGTAGTAGAATAGGTTTTCATAGGCGGCTACCTTATCCAAGGTCTCGTCAAGCTGTATATGCTTATATTGTGCACATTAGGAGAATAGTATCACGACTACCAAATAGGTGGTACTGTACCTACTGTAAATCTTTTATTGATCGCGGATGGGGAGCTGACGCTTTCGGATCAAGCGGTGCGACTACATTTATATAGTTGCCCAAAGCATTTTAATTTCGACTATTATACTCATCATGCCGAAATGATCCGTAACGTCCTTTAGGAGATATATAGAAAGAAGGAACAATAAAGCGGCTAGGATAATCCAGAAAGTCGCTATCCCCCTGGTTATATAGACCAGGCTCTCCATTGATGCAAAAGGCCGAGCGACGCTTCTACTGTCTTGCAGTATCCCAAGTGTAAACCCCGAGGTTCATATTTATTTTTTCTCATTCGAATGAACAGGTAACTGAAGATTTATATTTTTTACAAAGTACAAAGAATCATGTCAACATATACCGAATTCGCAAGCATTGTTAACAGCACTGACAGCACTAGTGAGGAGGTTATTTACGAGGCATCGCGCATTCAGCCTAATGTTGTCTCTGACGAAACTGTCCCCAAGATTATCCGCGCATTAAAAGATACTATAGTAATCGCATTAGTATCTGGGTTTAGCAAAACCAGTTACCTCGTCCAGGACCACGTGAAGTATATCAAGCGAATCCAAACGGCAAATTCTCCTGTATCATATGTGAAGTTCGTGGCCAGAAAACTCTTCCCAGATAATGCGGCATATACTGCTAAAATAGCAAAAATCCGCGAATCATACAAGAATAAACAAGCTCTCCTAGATAAGCTTCGGCGCCCTCTTCGAATTGTATTATAATGCGACGAGACTCATCAACCGGTCCCCCAAAGCGAGTTATTACTAAAAACGAGGCTGAGAAAACCTTAACAGAACTTCTTGCATAAGCGGCTCCTGTGGTCCTACGATTCTGTACGAATTTAGTCTATATTTTTTATCCATGTGTAATAGGCATACAGTAATTGAAGATAGCTATAGTATAAGTAACATAACATCATGTTGGACCGATTACCAGTAGAAATAGTCGAACGCATTGTCGCAAAGATCCCGGATACTGACCTTATTGCAGCGAGTAAGGTAGATAGAGTTAAGGTTGCTTGTCTAAACCTCTTCAAAATCCTACGATTAGTTTCGTCAAAATTTTACTATAGATTTATTATAGTTTCGGCAGAGTTTCGGCAGTTTCGGCATTTATAATAAGTTTCGGCAGTTTCGCCTTTCTCCAAAGTTTCGCTCATTTTTTAATATAACTTTAATATAGTTTCGGCAGAATTTCGCTTTTCGGCAAAACGCCATCTAGCCTAAACCCCTAGGTTTCGGCAAGAACGCGCTAGATAGAGTGTGGTGGCGGAAGTTCGTCGAGAGCGCTATAAGAGGTGGAAAAATTATGCCACTACGATCGGGGATGTGTACTGTGAAATCCGAGCTCTCGGAAAGCATTATATAAAGAGGAAAATTGACTGGATAACGTTTGAAGATGTAAACAACTTCTATAAAAACTGGATAGACCGCCTCCGAGGATCGGCTTTATATTATGGAGAAAATGCTTAGGAATGGGATGGTCGTGGGCCCCAAGAGAGGGAAACCATAGAGTATGCATTAAGTGAACAAAGATGGGGAGGCGATCCTTGGGGACTGGGAGTGGTATGAATGGACTCAACAGGAGTAAGCATTTTGTACTTGACTTTCGTAGGAATTACCCTGCAGAGTCATATTTTTTAGATCCGGCCGGCATTACCGCGTAATCCCGAATTACCGAAAAAGGAAATTTATGTTACACAAGGTTCCAAACGCATTTTTACCAAAATCGATTTTTTGTGGAACGGGTATCGCCCAAAAAGGAAATGATCTACGTACCGCATGAAATCACGTGACACTCTACACATTTGTTCAGGGTATCACGTGACATGAACTCCGTTCACATTTTCTGTAATATAATCCATAGTTTTTCCATGAATGCTTTTTAGGCCAATAATCCAATAACTTATTCATCAGGTATCCTCGTGTTTTGCGACAAGGACTGATGACCATGTAACCTCATCATCAGGCATCCTCGCATTTTTTGACAAGGACTGATAGATCTCTTCCCGTCGATCTATTGACCAAAAATTTTCAGAAAGAAAATTTATATATCTTCGTACTAACAACTCTTATATTTTACCCAACTCATACCTTCTAACATGTCTAGAAACCTTGCTAGAAGAGGTGGCGGCAGCTATAACCCTAACAGTAATAAGGCTGCTCGTCAAGAAAAGAAAAATAATAAAAAACAACTCTCTGATAACTCTGGTTCCGATAGTGATAATAATTCCCAAAAACGTTCCCGTATACTTACAAAAGACTCCATGGATGAAGACTATGAAGATTTCGTTGCCGACGCGCCGGCTGACGGTGGTTTAGTTGGTTCAACTTCGACCGCTATTCCTCAACAAAATAATTCCCGCAGCACTGCCCAAGAAAATACCTCGCTTCTACCCCGAAAATTCTGCTGCGCCTACTGCGCCTGGCCAAGACGCGTCTTCTGGAGCCTAACGCGTCTATTCATGCACCTCGAAACAAAGAAAATAACCCATCCCCTAACGCGTCCCCTAATATGGACGTTAATGATGGTACGTCGCCCGATCAGGCTGTTGATCCCTCCCCTACCATTACCATTAATCGTCAAGATTTCCTGGCTGCGGCTGCGCCCAACTCCGCTCCCCAAACTCTTGAGAAACTTAAAACCAATAAGGCAATTATAGAAGCCGTTAACAACTTATTTTTAGAAACGTATGAATCATATACCGGTCGTGCACGTATGACTTGGCTCGGGGGACGCTAAACGTCTTATCATACATTTTCATACTGCGGAAGCTCGTGACTTGCGTGTTGGTAGCACACATTCCGACTTTCCGGACCTTCAATTCCACCTGTACGATCCCAAACAGCTCCGGTCCGATGAAGACCTCCGTGCAATTCAAGTAACAGATATCCCGTTCTTCATTACTAAACCGCAACTCCAATCCTATTTCAAGAAGTTTGGCAACCTCCTTACCATCCATCTTTACTCGAGGAAAGGTGCGCATGCAACAAGCCCGCATTGTCTATGATCATGCCGATGCCATTTCCCGTTTCACTACTCAACGGGCAGTTTACTGCTTTTCTACCTGCTTGCGTGTTACCCCGTGCCACTACTCCTTAGATCAAAAAGCCGCTCGTAGAGCGTTCGCCGCTGTTCTCTCTGGACTTCCCGCTAATACTAAAGATATTCATCTCGCTCCTCCTGGTTAAAGAACATGGAGCAAAAGCAATTAACATTCCCCTTTCCCTGAATTCTTATAAACCTAAACCTTGGGCTTATGTCACCTTCAACTCGCAGGAAACAATGGATGCCGCTATGGAGCAAACTATTGGTTTTCAAGGTCGTACTCTTCGGTGGGGCTTCATCCAACGATTCGAAAGCTCTTTGCCATCGTTGTGGTAAACTTGGTTGCGCTCCTACCTCTTGCCCGCTTAATCAACGCCGTGGTCGCTCACGTACACGCGACCCTGCGCTGCTCTTAAAGAACGTTTCAATATTGGCCAAAAGCCCGTCCAACAAAGAACGCCGCGCAATAATTCACGTTCTCGTTCTCGATCTAAATCTCGGATCGTTCTGCTTCTCGCTCACCGTTCTAATTCCAATTCCAATAGTTCTAATACTAATGGTAATAACAATAATAATAACAAACCCCCCTCTTCTGGTTCACCTGCCCATGGACGCACACCTTCGATTACCCGAAAAGGCAAAGATAGATCTGTTTCTTTTTCGTCCAATGCTCGTGCTCCGCTCTCTGATTCGAATTCTTCTAGTGCCCTTGAGGCCGCTCTTAACATTCTTAATGTTCTAAAGAACCTTCAACAAGATGTTGCTCGTGTGGAATCCCGCATTTCCTCTCTCTTGAACTAAACAACCAACGGCTTTCTGCTATAGAAGCTCATTTAGGCATTAGTCCTCCCTCTGTACCTATCATTAATTCTGAACCTGATCGAATGGAAGAAGATCCTCCCGAAATCACTGGCACTTTAATCCAACATCCCAATGCTCCCTCATCATCTTCTGGTTCTATGAAATCCTCTTCCCCTAAATCTATTTCCAACAAGGCTCCCGCACTCGCTCCCGCTTCTACTTCTAACCCTTCCCCGCAAGACGAATTGAACTCAGTTATTCAAGATCAAAAAGCGATTAAAGATACTTTACAATCGCTCACTGGTTCCATTCAAGGTTTCATTGCTTCTCTTGGTGGTTCTCCCTCCGATCGAGCCTTCAGCTCCTTCGCAATAACTGACTTCTCACCTTTTTTCCCCGTACTTTATTATCATTGCGCTCTAATGTCAGACAATTTTAATTATGATACATTTGTTCGAAACCCACCCAACCCCGTAGATACTTATATCTTTTCTGAACATGAATCTTTATTTACTACCCCAAATTCTTCCCCTATCCCTAATTCCTTTAATATTTCATCTTTTAATGTTAATGGTCTTCGCCATAATAGTCAAATTAAATTTGAACAAATCTCAAACTTTTTTAATCTTAAACATATTACCTTTGGTGGTATCGTTGATACCCATTTAACCCCTAAACAAATTCATTTCTTATCTAAACGCCTCCCTAATTATACTGTCTTTTCATCTGATATAGATAAAACCAAACAGGTCAATTCTACTGGTGGCGTTTCCCTTTTCATTGAAAAATCCCTTGCTTCCCATGTACAAGATTTTGTTTCACATTCCTCACGAATTTTATCTGTTGACCTTTATTTTAAAGCGGCAACGTTAAATTTCGTATTTTTGTGATCTATATTCCCCCTATTTCTGATTCTAAATTACGATCAGAAACTATTGATCTTCTTTTACAACTTTTGGTGCAAACTAAACAACAAAATTTTTATCATGCCATTTGTGGTGATTTTAATATGCACCTAGATACCTATTACCCTATTTATTTTAATCGCCCTGCTACCGCTTCGCAACGATCATATCGTTTGCTACATCATCTTTTATCTCATGGCTATGAAGAAACTATTCCTGTTAACGCTTCTGACTCCTTAGGCACCTTTCACCGCGATGACCAAGTTACTCGTATAGATTATGCGGTCATTCGCCCAATGCTAAAAGGCTTCGCTCTCACTTCTTATATCTTTGACGCCCAAGACACCTGCTCTTCGGACCACAATCCTATCATCACGTATTTTGATGATTCACTCTTGGTTGCGTCTATCAAGGTTGCTCGTGCTAAACAACTTCAACGACAGACTCGTCGCATTTTTAAATTTGATTCCGTCACTACTCAGCAATGGGAATCCTTTTCTACTTGTACTGACTCCTTATGCAACGTTTCTCCTTCCACCTTTTCAACATGGCACATCAATCAACAATGTGAATATTTACATTCCCGTATCGTGAAAGCTGCTAATGCCTCTCTTCCGTCTGTCACGGTTGGCAACCAATTTACACCTACGATGCCTAAGGATTTGGAAGCTTTAACTCAACATTATCGTTTCCTCAGCCGTCTTCTGCATTCGATACGTTTATTGCGAAAATATCCTTCCACATATTATAATAGATATGAACGTACTTGGTCCGCCCATTTCATTCGACTTCAAAAGATTCTTCATCTTTATAAGAAGGTTATTCCTTCTCCCCCTATTTTACCTACTTCTTTCTCCACATGTAGGCAAGACGATTTTAAATGTTTATTGGAATCTTTAAAGTCTATCTCCAATACCCTCCATGGTTTCCTTCTTCTCAAAGAAAAAGACTTTCAAGACTCTTCCATTCGTGCCAAATTGGACGATCGGGACAACAATTTTGAAACTGATATTTCTTCCTTTATTAATTCTGCTCTTTCAAGAACTCGACGCCGTATCACTTTGGATCGTGTCTTTATCGACCACCCTACACAACCAAAACTTTTAACGGACCCGCATGATATTGATAACGCTGTTATCAACCATTTCCAAAATTCCGTACCTATCAAATCGACTCCTCCTATTAACATTTCTGCTTTACCGGAAAGATGGTCTTCCGCTTATCGCCCTATGGACGATGTGGATTCCTCCATTTATAATTCTTTATTGGATCCTCCTACTCTGGACGAATGGTTGTCTACGGTCTCTATGCCTAATGACAAAGCTCCTGGTCCCTCTATGATCACTTATGAGATGCAAGCATCTGGGCCCTAACACTTCCGCTTTGATCTTAATCCCTGGTCCAATCATGTCTTCGTACTGCAGATATTCCTGATTTATGGCGTCAAGCTATGGTTTTCCCTATCCCTAAACCTCACGAATGGAAATGTCAACTCAAGAACACAAGACCTATTACTTTACTTGAAGTAATTAGGAAATCTTTGGTTAAACTTTTTTACAATCGTCTCGCTTCCATTTTGGCTTCAAATGAAGTGCTCAGAGGAGGAAACTTCGCTGGTCTGCCTGGTGGTTCTTGTCGCGACCCTATTGTCGTTCTTGAATCTATTATCCATGATGCTCATGTCAACAAATCGCCGCTTTAGATCCTTTCGCAAGATATTTCGAAGGCTTTCGACTCGGTTGATCTCAAGATGTTGCGTTTCGCTTCTTGAACGCATTAAACTTCCTGCTTCTGCTACAAAATTTATTTTATCCCTTTTCATGAATCGCTCCAATCGCGTTTTTACTGCTCATGGAACTACTCCTTCATACCGTGTTCGAATTGGTATAGATCAAGGCGAAGTTATCTCTCCCTTACTTTGGGTTATATATATAGACCCTTTGTTAACTGTTCTTAAGAATGAAATGATGGATCCGTATACGCTTCATGCTCCTTTATTATCTAATCCCTTGGCTATGACAAATTCTGATGGATTACGTATCAATAACTTGGTCTTTATGGATGATTCCACTTTAATTTCATCATCCAAATCCGGAATGGAATCGATGCTCTCTATTACGGAAGAATTTTATCAAATTAATAATACTTCCGCTAATCACAACAAATATGTTTTAATTACTAATTCGTTGCCTTCCACTTCAGTTTCTTCACCTTCTCCTGTCGTGTTTGACTTACATTTATCTGGATTGAACAAAGTTCCTTCCATTTCTATTGTGCCCATCTCCATGAATAGCTCTTTCCGCTTCCTGGGCGTCTGGTTCAATGTCGCTGGTTCTCGCGATTTTGTTAAAAAGCAAGTTGCTAGAGAATGCAACTCTTTCGCTGCTACCGTTCGTCCTGCCAAATTATCTGCTAAACAAGTAGTCTATTTGCACAACACCGTCCTTATTCCAAAATTGGAATATCGCATGCAAGTCACTCACCTCTCCGAATCTGAATGTGCCTCGGCAACCAGTAGTATTCGTTCCATGGTTAAACATAAGGCCAATTTTTCACGTGTACTCCCAGATTCTATTTTGTTTTTATCTCAAGGCTTGGGATTGATTAATTTATTTTTTCACCAATCACAAACACATTTAACTAATTTATTTTTATTAGCTAATTCTTCTTCTTCTTTTATGAAAAATTTATTTTTCTATAGATTACGTTTAATTCAATTTTCTTTTTTGATTCCTATTTCTCCGTTGTTAGTTAAAGATTGGACTATATGGTCTAAACTTTTTGCTTTTAAGCAGGATTATATCGCTTGCACTATTGCTCTCCTGACTGCCACTCCTTTCAAGTTGTCATGTTCTCCACTTTCAACTTTGCCTAACCTTATTGTATCCGATGGTCATACGCCTTTATTTGAAATAATGACCCCAAAGATTTTTATCTCTTACTTCCGACGTCTAAGAAGTCTGCAACTCTATTACCTATCTCAATTTATCACGCCTCAAGGAACCCATATGATCACTTGGAATGTTTATCTTTCCAGCTTATCAAGTAGGAAAGGTCATCGAGTCCTCCCTCATAAGTGGTTCAATGACATTCATCAAAATGTCACCGTTCCAAATTCCAATTCTCTACTCTTGGATCAATTCTCTTCCGAAGCCGTTCCTTCAGGCGTTGATTTGGTTCCTGCCTTTGGTTCCTCTAGAAAATCCATGAAATGGATCGTGTCTTTGGACGAAGATGGTTCCCCTTTATTTGGAAAACAGCTCAGCAAACAACAATATTCTTGCAAGATTGTCCATTGGACTTCTGATTGTGTGACTCGACCTAATGATGTTATCACGCTCACTCCTTGTCCTGGTTGTTCTAAACATATACCGGTTACCTATACTAAAAGTAATCCTACAGATGTTACTCCTTTATGTATCATCCCAAAACTTTCTCCTCTTAGATCTTTAATTCTCCCGACAACGCAGGAGCGTATTAGCATACGATACCACTACTATTACTTCTCCTTTCACTTGGGCGGACCTTGATGAAACTGTAAGATCATATTATGGTCGTTTGGACACTCAACCTAATTTTTCACAAGTAGAGATGGTTACTCTCCCTACTCCTTCTCTTTCTTCCTCTTTGGGCTCGGCTGCTTCTCTCGCTTTTGCTGCCTCACCATTAGCGACTCCTCCTAATAACCATTATTGTTTTTATACTGATGGTTCTTTAATTAACCTTGGCACTCCTGATGTTTCTATGGGTTGGTCTTGGGTTCAAGTCCTCGATGGCGCTGGTTTTTTCCAATCTATCGCTGCTTACGCTCATGGAATTATTCATAACTGGCCTTCCTCTACAAGAGCTGAAATTGCCGCTATACATGCTGCTCTTACAGTCACTCCTCCCTTCTCAACGGTCACTATTTATACTGACTCTCAATCTGCCATAGATGGTCTTCGTCTATGTGCTACCTTTTCTTATTCCAATAGTAGGCTCTATTACAAGACCACCAATTTTGAACTTTGGGCTATTATTGAACGTCTCATTTTCTCTAAATCTTTATCTGTCACGGCTGTTAAAGTGAAAGGTCACTCTGGTAATTTCTACAATGACTACGCGGACTCATTGGCCAATTCTGCGCATACTTCCTCTTCAGCAGTTCTTCTTTCTGATTTGGATCAAGTATCTCCTCACGATTTCTTATTAAAATATGATGATATTTTATGCGAATCCAACCCACGACGCCTATTCAAGCAATATTCGCAAATGCTGTGGATGCATAGACTAACGCGTTTATCACGTTTTAATTTCACCATTGATTTATCTTTTACTTCAGATTTCGTGATTGATTGGGATCTTACCTGGTTTTCGCTCAATTCTGAACCTCAACATGATGCCTCTTTTACTCGAGCTCATGCTTCCTCTCATCGCACCTTCAAATTCAAACTCTTTTTGGAAGATTTGCCTACTTTGGAACATCTTAAAAGAATTCGCCCGGACTTGTATATCGACATTTTATCATGTCGTTCATGTCTCGACTCCAAGGAAGATTTCATGCACCTTTTTATGTGCAAATGTAGACGAATCGCTATGGAACAGATTCTCCTCTCCTACCAACATCATTTTATCAACAAACTTCAAGAAGCTGGTGATCTCGTTAAGAAAGATCCCTCTTTACTTATTAACAAATTTAAATCTCTTCCTTGTTGGTCCTTTTCTTCTTCAAATTGGACTTCATATAGCCTTGTCCGTGGCTGCCTTCCGAAATCCTTTGTTGAAATTTTTGAAGAACTTTCTATTCCACGTAATTCTGCGATGAAGGTTATCTCTGCCATCCACAATCACTTTATCCAAAAGATCAGAAAACGAATTTGGCTACCGCGTTCCTATGACAAATCTAAATGGGAAAATGCGATGAACATCACTCAAAAACTTAAACTTTCTCGGCCTTCAAATTTGCCAAAGTCTACGTACTTACCTTTCCTCTCAACTTTACCTCCTCCGACCCTTTCCGACGCCGCACGTGACTCCGACGTTGATTATTTAAAGAACTCGATGAAATATGGTTTGCCTTGGTTTAATCACTATTCGGGGTTTATGGGTCGTCTAACGGTGCAACTTACTAACAGCTTTAGCAGGGTGGTGTGTCGATTTTAATAATGGGCGCATTGTTCGTTGGTTTGCTTGCATAGTTGCTTCTTCTTAGGTTGGAATATATCTAGGCGGGGATCGGGATAGTTTTAGTGTTATGCGATTTTTTTCCTTTTTGAATTAATTTTATAGCTTTATTACTGTTTTGGAGACTATATAGTTTTGTTTTTAGTTAATTTTATTTTTCTTTTTTGTACTTTGAAAATTTTATTTTATTTTTTTGTAAGTTCGTTAAATAATTTTAATAAAGATAAAGGCTACTATGCCATATTTGTCTTGACAAGGACTGATGACGATGTCACTTGGTTATTGTAAATTGAAGATAACAATTAGGTATGTAGACACGTACAGAAAAAAGACATGTCATACCCTTATATAACTAATCCTATAACCGGACGTCCAATCCGTGTTGGTGGAGATACCTTTAATCGAATAGTTATGGAATCCCATGATTATATCGATGGAAGGCTTGTCCGTAGACAAACCGTACCGCCTCCACCCCAGGAACAACCTGTATATTTAAATACAGATACAGGACGCTATATTCAACACGGTACTAGAACGTATCATAGACTGGTTGAGAGTGACTATGAGGTAGTTGAGGACTACTACCTTGTTCATTCTGAAGAGGAGGAGCTTATGAGGAAATCATCAATGAAACACGCTATAATGAGGAAAATCTTGATGGCCAGCGGTTAACTTTCAATAATATACAACAAATCAGAGCCGCTATTCAAGCTGACCAAGATGAATATGATGATTTTATCTTACAGCAGAATACGACTAACGGGACACCTTCCTCCGGTCCTTCCGGTCGTCCACGAACTTTGGAGGACCATGCCCCGAGACTTGCAGAGCTTAATATTGAGCTTGTGTAGGGAATGTCTCAGCGCCTGTAAGCAGTGACTTAACGGACAAGCCATGAGCGACTGCGCTTCCTAATGGTCAGTCCTCCGGTCCTCCGGTCTTCCGGTCTTTCCAACGGTTGATCCCTTAATGCCAGTTATTTTTTTTATACAAATGACAGGTATTTAAAGATAACAATATATAAAAAAGATTGTGAAGGATACTAAGTGAGCGAATAATCAAAGAAAGATAGCCATGTCAACATCAATCATAATAAACCAGTGTCAGAACTGTGGAGTATTCTCTGCAAAAGCGGCATATAGAGGATTATCCAGCGTGTTGTATAGACAGATTATAAAGAAGATTGGTGACGAGAGTGAACCTTTACAAGCCTTGGGACTTGCCAGGGATAAGTTGGTCCAGATTATCCGTCGGGCAAGTAATGCGGATTTTACGCAATTATTCACACAAAGACTAGATATGAAAATTATGGACGGAGATTCATACGAGGATACTAGGAAGTGGCTTCTTGAACAGCTTATAGCCATTGGATGTGACAGTGGGGAAATTGCCTTATATCAGTTCTTACGGAATACATACCCGGATGGTATTGACGAACCCTTTACTACATTCTATGAGAACTATGTAAATCATGTAAGAAATCCGATGACTAAGAACTTTGCTTCTCGAGCCTTAGGAGGCTATTGGATTAAAAGCTAGGATGCTACGGATTGACTTCGAAGGACGTAAAAAAAGTGCCATGATTCTTAGGGCTTCTGCGGAAGAACTTCGCGAGATGGGTTGCTAAAGCAGCCAGATTCTTACAAAATACTATTGATCCCTACTCGTAATGCTCGACGGTCCATATGACCCTTAGAAAAGATCTGTAAAAGGACCCCGATGCCTTCTATTAATTTTTTATTATCCAAAGGGTGACTAGACTTCAGGACTTCATATCGGGAGAATAACTCCTTTACGGTCTCAGGTTTTGGAATTTCAGTCTTCGTGGTCCTATCCCGTACTTTCGCTAAGAAGTTTTGGAAGTCTGATCCCAAGGTCTTACCAGATAGTCCGTAGGCTTCCCGAAAGACGTACTTAATCCAGGTATCTGCGTTCTTAGCTATAACACCAGATACGAGAAGGTGTTTTCTCTCTTTAGGCGATGGATATTCCTGAGCAAACTCGATTAGCTGGGAGGACTTTTTTGCTTCAGCTACGGCTTTCTGGCCATAGGAACTAAACTTTGATCGAACTGGGTTCAAACTCGGATTGAACTTTGATCGAACTGGGTTCAAACTCGGATCGAACGGGGATTGAACTGAGATCGAACTAGGATCAAACTGAGATTGATCGGTGATCGAACGCGAGACTAGTATCCCATCAACCCCGAATAGATAACGGATCGCTCTTGGATCTTCTAAGATCAAATACTATAAATTCGCGTTGTAGAGTAAGGTCATCGATTACTGGAGCTAGTGACTCCAGTGCTTCTGTATACTGGCGGATGATCCTCTTAGTATCGGTCAAACTTCCGTGACGCCATGTAGGAAAATATAATTCACATTTTCACGAATAGCCTTGGGAATGGTAAAGAATCTTTGGGCCACATAGATACACGAGATATTTTTGTGACGCCCGTGTGTAAAAAATCCAGTGATGAGATCCTGGGTTTTTTTAGGCGCATCTATCAAATCCTCGAAGATTACCACAGTAGCCTAGGTGGAGTTGAAGTCCTTAACATTTGGAATCTCACTATGGGATACTGTGGTAAACGGAATTTCTTCTTCTTTGAAAAAATCACGTACGACTGCCCACTTCGGTTCATTGAGGTATCTGCCAACTAGAATTACCGCATCACATAATATGTACCTTTCACCATCCTCCTTTGCCTTCTTGTCTCCCATTAACAAATTAATAATCATAGTTGTCTTACCCGAGTCAGAACTTCCTGCTACGGCAAGACGGAAAGGCCATGATGGGGCAAACTCATTACCCTGTCTCGAGTCAGTCGTGTACTCGTCTAAATTGTATACATAAAGATCCATTTGAATTTTATTCTAATTTAGTTTAAATATGATGTCGACACCAATTGCAATTTATACTCCTTCAGAGCCTACTGGACCGCCTCCTAGGGATTTGCGTGATATGAATAATATACCATTAGTTGCGGTAATTAAGGATCTAACAGATTTTTTAACTGTCAGTGATCGCATGGTTGTTAATCGAGATGTACAAAATGCAAACTATCGTCTTAAACATGCTCTTAATTTATTAATTCATCGCTGTAGAGAAACATACGAAGAACGCGATATATTAAAAGCGGAACGCGATCGATTTCGAAAAGAACGCGATGAATTACAAGACGAACTCGAGGTTCAAACAGGTTTGTTAGGTCTTACACAAGATGAGCTAAATATCGTACAAGATACTATTACTGGTTTAGAAGCTAATTTGGCTGAATTGGAACGTGAGTTTGGTGGTATGCGGACGACTAATCGTCGTCTTCAGCAGCAATATAATATTATGAGAGGAGAACGTAATAGAGCTATAGGTGAACGTAATAGAGCTATAGGCGAGCGTGATGTGGCACGAAATCGGCTTGTATATGCTAATAATCGGGTTCTTTTTGGAATTCGGACATTGGGACGTCTTAGGAATCGACTTTTCCAACAAATAGCCGCTCTGCGTATCCAAGTACAATGGTTTCGGATCAGACAATTGAACCTTCCTCCACCTCCTCTCAACCATCCACAAAATACGATATGGCTGCCGTTGGTATAGCTGCCCCTATATTTCATGGTCGGGGAAGATGAAGATCTTAATCTTTTTATTGATAACTTTTTAGGGTATATTAATACCGTTGGTATTGATCCATTGGACGATGCCGGTGCACCTCCGGGTCGGGTGCGAGCGATGGGGGTTCTTCGTAGCTGTATGAGAGATGAAGCGGCGAGGTGGTTTGATGCAGAACTTACTGGAAAAAATTGGGAACTCTCGAATATTCGGTTAGTGGCGGCTACTGCAAATGGTGGAGCCGGTGCGTACTCGCTGAGCGTTCTTCAGAGCCTTTAGCTGTTCCTGAGGTTGCTAATGGATTACATGTTGGTACTTACTTACCCGGGTCTGATGTTGATGCATATTCAAGGATTTTAGCTAATGCGGCGAGAACCGTTGGAGAAACATTTTTCCCATCACGCGCTGATATCGTTAGAACGAATTTTAAAGTTCGAAGAGCAGTGGAGGCGTGCGGGCGGACGTCCTACTCATCAACCCGTTAATGGGTTGGGAAATCATGGAGGTCCATTTAATGCTGCTGTCCAGAATCAACCAATAGTCTTACAGGGGATTCTCCTGGATCAAGCATTTATGCATATGCGTACAAATTTTCCAACCGTCGTGGAAGAAAGACTTCAAATACGATTTAGTAACCTTTACCAGGAACAAGATGAACCTGTTCGATCTTACTATAAGCGAGTTGAGAGGGCTGGGGATATTGTAGGATATAATCGAATTATGGTTACCGACCAGTTCTATAGAGGACTTTTGCCGGAAAACGTTATTGAAGCTCCAGAATCGGGCGGCACTCTTAATATATTAATCGATAGATTGAGTGATCTTGAGCGACGAAAGGGCGAAATGTTCTATGGATTACAAAGGCGTCAGGGTATTGAAAAGGCTAAAAAAGAGGAATTGGCTGGCTATACTCATCCCGTCCCGACTCCACACGAAGGTGCTGTAATACAAAGGTCGACAGACGTTATTACTCAAGAACGATTACAAGAATTGCTCAAGGCACAAGCCGAGGAACTTACCAAGAATTTCCAGGCACAATTTAAACAATTACAAGCATCTAAGCCAGTTCATAAACCACCGGTCTATAGACAACAGATTAAACCTGTTCGGCCAAAGCCACGGCCACGCGTTGTTCAGGATCATCAGGATCCTGATTGGGATGATGGTTATGTAGATCATGATTTTGGTGATGACCCTGGTGACCCTGATGCTCCTGAGTGGACTAGTGAGGATGATCAACATGTTATTGATCTTATTATGGGATATGAGACGTCTAAAAGATTTCCAAAGAGACTTCAGAAGGCTAAAGATAGACGCGATGATCTGGAATTAGCCCGAGCAATGAGAAACCTCGATCTTAATGATGATGCTATGGATATTGATACTAATACCGCGAGTTTTGATGACTTGAAAATTGTTCCCGATGAGGAAGGTGGTTTTCGGATTTGTGCGGTTCGAAGTACAAAAAAAAAAGTAAACTCGGATAAGGGTGTAAGTATCTCGAAACTTCTTAAATCTGTTCCAAAAAAATCAGTTAAAATGACTCCTATTAAGATTCCTGTGAAGGTTACTAGTAGTAAGCCCACACTTATAAAAGCCGTCACCAAAAATGATTCATTAAGTTTATTAAGGTCTGCAGATTTTAGAAAATTACTCCGCGAGATTCTTCGGGAAGAATTAAAGTCTGCTCGTAAAAGTATGGAGATTCCAGAAGACCTAGTTGAGGAAAAACAAGAAGAGGATATCAGGGGAAGATGACCCGATGGATATTGACATAGCTCGTTTGGAGAATACTAAAGATCTTTTAGCGCTGGATGGGGAGGTCAATGGGATAGCAATTCAGTGTTTAGCAGACACTTGTGCTAACGCGTCTTTTATTCAGAGGGAAGCCGCTGAAGAATTAGGGTTGGATATCGACAAGAGTATTACACATAACATATCCGGCGCTCCGGGTTCTGGTAGGACATTCGGCATGGTAAAAGGTGTGTCAATCAAACTAACCCCTGATTGCGTAATCACTGAGAATCTCGCGGTTTTAAGCGATTACAAGCATAGGGAGATTGGATTGAGCCGGACGTGTCTGAAACGTTACAATTATGATGTCCATGAATCACGTGAACATATCGCCCTTACTTGTAATGAGAAGAATGTTTTTATCCCGATAGTTTCTGACGTGAATCGAGGAGACAAAAAATAGGGAATATTTATTTTTTATTCCCAAAACTTGCGGATTAAGGCAGGGACATCCTCCTCCAACCGGTCAGCGGGTTCCCAAGTGGCTTCGGTATCTGGGTATCGTTCCCACTTGACTAGATACTGGTCTTGACCCTTCCTGATGCGATGCCGGAGTATCCGCTCAGGTACAAATCTTTCGGGTTGCCCTCTTATCACGGAGTCAGGTGGGGGATGTTCATTTTCTGGAACAATCTGCAACTCTTTTCAGGTGTACGCACATTTGGATACACCTAGACGCCCGTGTGGTCCATCAAGAAGATACGTAGGAGGCTGTTCGGGTGAGAGGATCATTTTTTTGATGACACGGATATTGGGATTCCATCTTATGTCACCTGTACGAAATTTTCCATGGAGTTTATTCCCGAGTACTGAAATAGGTTCGTCTAACTTGACTCGGACATGTGTTCCTTCAGAGAGAAGTTCCGTCTTTTTTGACACTTTGGGTGACCCTGTCGGAATGTCTGGGGGATTTCTCTGCCAGATTTCATCTATTTTATTAACTACATCACGGAAATCTTCTAACCATTCCACGGATGTCACCCCGGTCTTCAACTCCTGTGCCACCATTCGTTTTAGGAGAGGTTCCTGGATTGCTTGGATGGCTCGTTCAGCGTATGATTGCTGTTTGTGTCTTCCTGGTTCGCCGAACCTCATCATCACCCTAGGCTGTTCAGGAAAAAATCACGTACCTGATCATTGGTGAATTCTGATCCGGAGTCTGTCTCTATTCGATGTGTTGGTGGCTTAATGCGATTTCTTCTGTAGATTTTAACAAATCCATTGAGAACCTTATTTGCGGTTTTATCCTTTAGGGGCTCTGCATCGACTTGTTTACCCGCGACTTCCACCACTACGAGGAAATAGTGGAATCCTTTGGGGTCGACTGGCATCTCTGCAAGATCTGCCTGATGTGTTGCATTTGGTTTCCATACAACTACTCGTGGACGCTCTGATGACTTCTCCTTTAGGGGCTTTTTATATAGGTTGTAGTGCTCCTCACCTTTTAGAATTCGTGCCGGTCTCTGGAGAGATTGTAGTATTTGTAGTAATTCTCTAAATGCGACATATTACGACAAATTAAAGGAAAGATTTCGGACTTCAAATCTTAAGATGACATGATTTTACTGCCTAAAGTGTAAGAAGGAAACCGAGACTGCTAGTGAAATACAAGATATGACCACAAATGGCCGCTATCGTTTACATGGCGACTGTGTAGTTTGTGGGATGCATAAGAATACTTTTACTGGGATAGACTGGGTTATCAAAAAGAAAACCAAGGAGAAGAAAAAAGAAACTGCGGCTAAAAGACATCAGACGGCGTACAATCGGCAATGCAAAAAACTCGGGCAGAAAATCTTAGATTCTGATGACACGTGTAAGCAGTGTATTGATAAATGCCTTAAGGAGGCAAAAAAGAGGAAGACGGATTAGTACCGCCTTCTAAAAGTATTCCTCATCATCTGAGTCATCGAGAGATACCTCTCCATCATCTGATTCATCATCCGAGTCATCAGGAGTGCGACCTTCCTTAAGCAATTGGATGTCGTACGTTATTTGAGTCCATTTCTCCCAGTCAGACTCTTGCGTTATAAAGCCGCATCTGAGGAGTGCTCTTTCTATTACTACCATCCCTGCAAACCTGGTGTATTTTTTCTGATCGGCTTCATTGAAATTGTCAATGGCTTCTTTGTAGTAGTCTACTGCCTGTTTGTATACCTCTTCGGCTTCTTTATGCCGCTTCCACAACTCGGCTTTACAACAGTTATACCAGAGTCTGTTAATCTTGAGATGTTTTCCGAATTCTTTAACCGGAAGGTTTCTGACCATCTCTGCTACTATGTCCGAGTCATTGAGGGGTGATGCCTGAATTTGGATCCATTTACGGATTCCATAGATGTCTACAAGATCAAGCCCGAGGTCTTCGGCAAGAGAAGTGGCGGCGTGTAAGTTTATCATTGTATGTTACTTATAGTTACCTAATCTTCAATTGCCGAATATATTTTTTCTGACGGGGGTAGTGATCCCGGGCGAAACCGAAATATTTAGTCATGTGACGAAACCGAAATTGTTTCGTCAATGCATTTCAAATTACGAAATTCCGAAATATTTCGTCACATGACTAAACCGAAATTATGACTAAACTGAAAAATATATTTTTAGTTTTTTTTTTTATTTTACAAATATATCGACACGTTTTCAAACACAATTTAGTAAAATTTATTAAATATTATACATACAATATGCTAAAATATTAACAAATAAACACAGCTTTATAACAATATTATTATATTATACACCATAAAATAATCCCTCTCACGATAGTGACGATACCATAATCTTTCATCCCATATGAATAAAATTGTACCAATCCTTTTATAGATTTCTATATACCAACACGATGCATTCTATATCTAACTTACCAAACTTACCATCCCTCATAAATCAACTAATCCATCAAATCTAACTATAATCTTTACAAGTCACAATTTCGGCCCTCGGCGTACTTTAATGTCCTCGTAACTAAATCTATAATTACTCTAACTACAAAACCTTCCCGAGTCACAATTTCTGCCTTCAGCATACTTTGAACGTCCTAAAGTTAAACTGTTGTTTAGTAACCGACTACTACTATATCTGCGAAATTGTCAGATTACTCTAACTTCCAAGTTAGATTAGACGAAGACGAATTTTGAGTTGAAAAAAATTGATCATCTGATCAATATTATATTGGATTATCATGTAGCACAGTTTTGATTACGGACTGTGAAACTTTAATTATCGTTATGATCAAATCAACGATAATCAATAACTGTTAAAATAGAAAAAAAACCCACGAGGCACGACCGCACGAGATACCAAATGACTTTATATATTGCCAAAAGTCACGTCAATGTATTACTTTCGCTGTTTTGCTATATTCATAAACGTTCAATATTCTATAAAAAATGGACACTCCAACTGAACAACAAAAGAAGAAAGGTGGTCGTCCTCAAAGAAGTATGGGAGACACATGGTAAGAAACCGCTCAAGCTGCGGTACTATTTTTCGGCCAAATGTAATTATTGTAGGACATATTGGCCTCGTGGTCATCCAAATGAGCTAGAAGATCACCTAGCAAACAACTGTAGAGAAGTTCCAGAACTTGTTCATTCGTTCTACTTAGGTGTAGTTTCTGCGCGGGATTTTGGAAGGGAAGATACCTTTTCTTCGCCAGAAAATAGTAAAAAAAGAAAAACTCAGGTGGACCAGCGGGAGTTGACTGATTGGTTTGAGTCAACTAACATAAATTCTCAAAAAAAGGCTTCTATTACTCGTGCTCTTGTGCGCGCATTTATATGTTGTGGTATTCCGTTCTCAATTATTGAGAATCCATTTTTTATTGAATTTCTTCACGAAATGAGACCAGGATATGAGCCTCCAACAAGCGAATTGCTAAGTGGTAGGCTTTTAAATCAAGAAACAGCAAGAATTAATGACAAGATTAAGGAGATCATTAAAAATTCTGAGAATTTAACACTTGGTAAGTTTTGTTATCAAATGAATTTACAAAAATTTTTAAAATTTTAAATTCTAACTGTTTAACTCTTTAACTCTTTAAGCACTTGATGGCTGGACAAATCCGAATGGTGTTTCTGTTTATAACTATGTAATCCTAACTCCTGATCGAGAACAATACCTTTATGCTCTTCATGACTACTCAGGCGATCATCATACAGGAGATTTTCTTGCAGGCCAAATTACGGATATTATCAAAAAAATTGGCCCTGAAAAAGTTTCTGCATTAGTTACTGATAATGCCGCGAATTGCGTTAAAGCAAGGGAAATTGTTACGAACCAATTTCCAAACATTATTGATCTTCGGTGCATTGCTCATTTCGTCAATTTAGTAACCAAACAGATTATGGGTATGTTTCAAATTCTATAAAATAATTATGAATTATTGTTAAAAATTCATCTTTTTAACCTTTTTTTTTAATTTTAGAACATGATTTGGCTAAAATAACGATCAGTGGCTGTAATCAGATTACATCATTCTTTAAACGTTCTCATATAGTAGGAAAATTGTTGACCGATGCTACTACTACATTACAAATCGTAGGAGGAGGGCTTAAAACATACTGTGAAACAAGATGGACTTCCATGTATGAAGCTGTAAGTTCCGTATCTCGTTTACGAATGGCACTAGAACATGTGAGTTTATTTCAATATCTATAAATTCTTATTTTGTTATTGTAATATTACTGATTATTAATAATATTTTGTAAAATATTTATAGGTTTTGAAGAATAATCCTAATGAAATCACAAATAAAAGTGTTAGACGAAATATTCGAAGCTCGGAATTTTTCTCAAACGTTGATAAATTAACCAAAGTTCTAAAGCCGATTAAAACTGCAATTACCTTACTTGAAAGTGCTAATGCAAACCTTGCCGATTGCTTTCTTCAATTGATTTTAATAGCAAATACTATTAAAAAATTACCTTCTCGAGGAATGGTAGAATTTCATCAACATTGTATCGAATCATTTAACAAATATTGGGACAAGTTTGATCCAAAAATCTATATTTTGGCATATTTTTTACATCCTGCCTATCGCGGTTAGTAAAATCCTAATTTTTTAATGAAATTATTTATTAAAAGAAAATAAATTGATTTTTTTATAAATATTTAATAGCACGTGGGTTAAAAGCAGTATATTGGAAAACTATCACTACTACCGCGGCTCAGATTTGGCAAAATAATGGTGGTGACAGGAGGTCATGTAATCGTCTTTTGGCACAAATGCGTAATTATGAATTGCGAAAGAGTCCATATAATCAAGAGTTTGATAGCCATCTTGAAACACCAATGAGTTGGTGGCTTACAATCAAAGACAAGTATGATTATCTTCCTGCATTGGCTATAATGGTGTTTTCTATCACTCCACATAGTGCAGGATGCGAAAGAATTTTTTCCACTCTTGGCTGGTTATATGGTACACGACGGCAACGATTAGGACTTTTAAAGGGTTGAGGCTATGGCAAAAATTCGGTCGTTTTACGTATCTAATATTAAAAATGAGCTTGCTTATGTTAGTCAACAATATACAGAGGATGAAGTGCATGAAATGATTAATGATTCAACATTTTTACAATTTGAAGAGGAGGAAGATGAAATTGATAATAGAAGAAATATTCCTATTTCAGAAATTCCTAATCATGAAGTACGGGTTTTGATTATTGAAGAAATGTTTAATTTAAAAAATGCAGTAAAATGTTTGAATAATGATGGTGAAAATTCGGATGACAGTGATATTAATGATGATGTTAATGAAACTGATGGTAAAGATGAACTAGACGATAGTGATGAAAATGTAGAAATGGAAAGTAATTATGATGTTGAAGAATTAATTCAACAATATTCAATTGATAATGAATTAGAAGGAGACACTTTATAATCAATTTTATATTAGAAATCGTATTTTTTTCACATGCTTATAACTTTTTTGATAATAATATGTTGAAAATTGTGTTACATTTTCTTTGAAATTTATTAAAATTATACATATACTAAACGTAAAATAAAATAATTATATTATAATTGGCTAGTTTACTAAACCTTAAATACTATGTTGTACTATAAATATATTTCGTCATTTCGGATATACATTTAAGTTTCGGAATAAGTTTAGGTTTCGGAATTAATTTATCCTTCAAAAAAAAAAGACGAAATATTTCGGATTGAAAAAAATAGTTTCGCCCGGTATCACTAGACGGGGGTAAGTGGTCATGGAGTTCGGGTGCCATAGTTCGGGTGCCATAGTTCGGACATAGGGAATCATACTTGGAGGGTCTAGGTGAAAGATATAAAGGGTAATCATAGCGCGAATCGGGTTTTGGGGTCTGAGGGGCTTGACTAAGGCTGCCATAGTATTATTATAAGATTTTTCGTACTATGGCAGATACTATGGCAGGAGATTCTGTTTGATTTCGGCTTTATTCGCGTTTTTATTCCATTTTTAAGTAGTCTGCCATAGTTGCCATAGTTGTCATAGTAAGTTATATATAAGAAAAAATGTAGAAAAAAAAATAAGTGGAAAAATACCGTGGCAGACCATGGTACTGTGGCAGGTAAACCTGCCCCACGGAAGGGGGATGTAGGTACTGCGAGGCCGTGGCCGAGGTGGAGGAACGTAGTGACTACACTACCAGCCCGACGACCCTCTTTTATTTGCCTTTAAAGCTTCTTGCAGACTTTTCCAAAGTATTTCACCTTCACTATCAGGCTGAAAAGAAGATTTCTTTTCTACCAACAATAACATTCCTGATTTATAAAGATTTGCTAAATTGTCTCTATCAGATAAAGGATCTGGTGCTTTTGTCCAAAATTCGATCATATGTTGTTTTTTTGTAAATGGAGTAATATTAATACAACCAGAGGCACGAAACATTGCTGCCGTACATGCACCTAATTCTTTTTCTTGAAACTGATAATTAGCTGAATAGATTTGAAATAAAATATTAGGAAATTGAATTATTGTATTATTTTGTTCGTACCAATTCTTAAATAATTTTGACCAATCTGAAAATGGACTGGCAATTTTACGAGTTTTTATTTGTTGTCTAAATATAATATTCAACTTATCAATATCATTCCAATCATTGCTCGTACATGTGATTGAATTATTTCTTAACTTGTCCAATTCTTGTTGAACATATGAATTGGTAATTCCAAATAAAGCTGCCCCGTCAAACTTGTTAAGAATATTAATAGACTTCCAAATTTCGTCGGGAGTAATTCCTTCGTTATGGTATTGATTAATATCGCCATCATAAACATCTAAATTACAATTATCTTCTATAGATTGTACAAAAAGTGATTGTTTGCCCTTATATTTTGTTATAAGTGTAGAAAGAAATCCTGGACCAGCACCGTAACAACCTTTATGAGATGAAATACCAATTTGACTAACCACAATTAAAATTCGATCTATACGAATAAAAATTGGAATAAATAAAATATCAGACAATAATTCATTAATAATTATTTCATCATCAAATCCCATAACAACCATTCCCGAATACTCTGTCTTATTCTTTCTAAAAACTTGTTTATACGTGTTGTTAATAGCTGCAGAAGCCGATTGTTGAATTCCAGAATCTTTGCCATTACAAAGACAACGAAAACTTAGCTTGTGTGTTTGTTTATTATCAAGAATTGTTATTGCAAAGTTCTCATCATTTAAACAGCAATTAATAAACATAAACATTCGATAGGGTATTGCTTTAATGCAGATTTGATTAGACTTAACGCTAGTTTCGCTAGTTTGGTCAAATTTGCGTGGTTTCCACCAATATCGTGCATGAATACCATAATGTAAGTCTTGTATAATATCTCCCTTGGCTAGAAGAGTTATTGTATACTGTTTTTTTTTACTCATTAGAAAAATTTTAATATAAAGAACGGAACATTCCAAAAAACGGTTTTTTTATTAATACAAAGCCCGTAAAATTAATTATAGATTGCCGATCATTTTATCCTAATGAGTGACGATTTATCCCTTAAATTAAAATTTAAGTATATTATAGATATATTTTTTATATACTTAAAATATTCTTATAATATATTTCATAATATATTTTAAGTATATTTTAAGTATGTAAAAAATATACTTATAATAATCTTATAATATACTTAAATTTTAATTTAAATATAATTTAAATATATTTTAAGTATATGGGCAAAAATTAAATATATTAGACATATATTTTAAGATAATTTTAAGTATATTTTAGATATATTAAAAATATATTATAAGTATTTTGCAATTTTTAATAAATTAAGTATATTTTAAATATATTTTAAGTATATTTTAAGTATAATACTTTTTATAGGGCTTTATCACAAAAAGTATATAATAAACTTACTATACATCAAATAAAAGACTTAGAATTTCAATTAAATTAAATGGAAAAAGTAAAAAAACAAGGTAATTTTACTTTTTTTTAAATTCAAATTGATTTAATTTTTGTTTAATACAGTATTATTGTTTAATTTAAATTAAAATTGAATGATTTTTTAGAGTTTCTTTCAGATTAAATTGAATAGATTGCAATTTACAAACATTTTATATAGATATTTTATGCAAAAAATTTGCTTATATGGAATGTAATGGAATTTGAAAATTGATTAAAAATCATAATATACAAGTTAAAGGATTTTTTAATATGATTTTTCAATCCATGAATCTTTAAAGTAAAAATTCACAAAATACAATAATTATTAAAGCAAAAGATAATACTGCTTTATTATCAAATTGCAGCAATGCAAAACAAACAAATTAGTGATACCAAAATAGCAATTGGATTATTTTTAATTATTCAGGCGTATTGGTAACTTGTATAAATACTTTAGTAAATATGAAAGTTTGTTTAACATATCAAACTTTATATGATAAATTAGAAAATATTACAAATAATCATCAGTTAGCATTCAAAAATATATATATAGTAAAGATGCTGCCTGAAACTATTTTTTGATTTCCAAAACTAAAACTAAAATTAAAACTAAAAACTGCAATTTACTTAAAACTCTGAAACTATTCCAAAACTCCCAAAACTAATTCAAATTTCCAAAATTAATCTGAAACTCCCATACTGAAGAAATAAACCAGTTTTTAACATTTTTGCAATATTTTTTTAATAAAACATGACAAAAATGTTTTTTTATAAAAATATTAACAAATGAACATTTTCGTAAATGTTATCTATTAAAATATTCAAAAAATATTGCAAAATATTTTTTCTATTAAACTACTTAATAAAAGTGAAAAATATTTTTATATTAAATTTATTAATAAAAAATGTTTTTGCAACGTTTTCTATTAAAACAATTGAAAAAATATTATGAAAAATATTTTTTACATTGAATTTATTAATAAAAAATGTTTTTGCAATATTTTTTATTAAAACAATTGAAAAATATTGCGAAAAATATTTTTATATGAATTTATTAATAAAAAACAGGTTTGAAATACTTTTTACTTATTTTAAACTTTTAATAGAAATATTGGAAGAACATTTTTATTAAGTGATTTTTATATAAAAAAATATTTTTTGCAAATGTTCTTATATGGTAAATGGTAATTATTGAAACTGATCAAACCCTAAATTTTACTAATTTCAGATTGGTTTTATTAGTTTCAGATTAGTTTTACTAGTTTTGGATTAACTTTACTAGTTTCAGATTAGTTTTACCAGTTTCAGATAGTTTTACCAATTTTACCAAATAAAAAAATTTCAGAAATAGTTTTACAAAGTTTCAGTTTTGATAGTTTTAGAAATTATTAAATTTCAGGTAGTATCTTTAATACAGTCAACTCCCTCTATAGTCACTCCCGTTATAGTCACATTCTACTATATAGTCACACCAGTTGAATCTTCAAAACACTTTATTATTAAAAACTATCCTATATAGTCACAATCTATCTATAGTCACTATCACACCTATCCTCAAAAATCTTATATTAAAAAGAACCGTTTATAATCACAGTTATATAAAGAATATATTAAATAACTTGGCATCTAATAATCGTACAAAGATGTATCATAGCTTGTTAGAATCGTCTCACTGAGACGAATCGAATGGTGGTAGTTTTATCCTTTTCCTGTGCAAACAGTCTTATGACTTTATCTTTTATTTATATTTCAATATCGAAGGTATGATCGAACAATATTACAAAAATAAGAAAATAAACTAATAAAAAATAAAAAGAGTAGCTTCACGACTCATACAAGTAAAGAAATCTGAACTAAAATAAAATTAAAGCAAAGAAAAACTAAACTATTACAGAATCGCATACCCCAACTTTACCCGAAGGCCAGTGTGAGTCAACTATCCAACATCCAAAAATCCAGTCCGTTACCAGAAAAAAATCCTAAGAGGTTGAACTGTTAAGCGGCGCAGAAAATCCAAGTGCGAGATCCATGATCCACCCCGAATTATAGAAGAGGATATCCAAGAAATCCAGGAATCCTGAGAGACTGACGCCAAAGGAGAGCTGTGTTGGTGTGGAGAAGTAGCAATAGGAGAAGAATTTGTAGATGGGCCATGTAATTTGGAAGCAGCCGAGATACCCTGCGACTCTTCCCAAGCATGGAAAAGAACATTCCGACACAGCCAAATTTCACCATATAATTCGACTTGGAAGTCATTAAGAAGGGGAGAAATGATCTTGTATATAACAGAGAGAGGAAAGTGTTGATTCAAAAATGCCGT
Organism: Rhizophagus irregularis; assembly: GCF_026210795.1. NCBI lineage: Eukaryota > Fungi > Glomeromycota > Glomeromycetes > Glomerales > Glomeraceae > Rhizophagus > Rhizophagus irregularis. The sequence goes on from NC_089459.1 coordinate 2,597,066, forward strand.
TAAATGCGCAGGCAACAATCCTCTAGTGAGCCAAAGACAGGATGGAGAAGGAGTTTCATAGTTCCAACAATCCAAAGCAAAGAATTCGGTATGAAAGGAAATATCCAAAGATTTCAAGGATAGGAGAGAAGATAAACAAGAATCTCTAAATTTAATGACTGCAGAGCGGTGTGTTAAACAGGGATTTAAATCCGGTAAAATATAAGGACATGTCCAAAGATGATTCAAATCTTCAGGAGCAGAATTACACTGCGGACAGAGCCAGTCAGGAAAATATAAGTAAGGTTTGCGTTGTTGAAGAGTAGTTAAGGTAGGCAACATATCCAAAAGAAGTTTAATGCGGAAGATCCAAAATTCAGGACGACCATTCCTATGTGAAGCAAAACCTTTAATTTGTGAAAGGCAAAAATATATACCAGCCCAATCAAAAAGTGAAGGAGAACCAAGAGCAGTAAAACGCGCTAGTGAACAGAAAGATAGAAAAGCACGAGCATCTGCTATAGAGCGGAGAAAATGACGAATATTCACGTCAATAGGCAAAGAATTAAAAGTCAACAAGCATGGAGCATAACAAAATGCTGAAGGTAGAGCAATGGGTTGTGAAGACGAATGAGCATCTTTTGCCAGAGAATCCGCTTGGATATTATAAATATCATCGCTATGAGCAGGGACTTTAATCAAATCGACATTAAGATTGCGGTCCATGATAAGTTGTCGAATAGAAAGCCAAAGAAAATGATTAGGTTCTCGGAGCAGCTTCGGTGAGAAAGGAGCATCAACAAACCGTGTCCATAGTGAAATTAATTGACTACAATCAGTATGAATAGAGATTGAAGAATCACGGGAAAGGGCGCTCAATCCTAATAAAACAGCAGAAATTTCAGAACGCAAAGCTGAAGGGAAGTAGGAAGGGAGATGCATAGAGGAAGATTCTAGGACAAATCCATCATCATCGAGAGCAATCCAAGCAGAAGTCATGGAAGAAGGCGAAGAATCATTGGTAGGATGGAACGAACCATCTGTGTACAAAGATTGCACAGAAAGCGGCAAGATATTATCTTCGATTCTGTCCTTAAAGGAAGGAGAAAGAGCAGGAGACGCGTTCGAAAGATGAACAAGAGCCAAGGAAGTGGCATAACTCCATGAAGTAGATAGAGTAATGGGAAGGTAGGCCGCGAAAACTTTGGCATTTCTGGTAGGATAGCCCACAGTATCCGATAGAGTTACATTAAAAAAACATTTCTCGCTATTACAGCGTTGTCTGATGGCAGATTTCATGGATAAGGCGGGAATGTTAAGAGCACAACCGGGACAAGGGTCATAGGATCGTTCATCAGCCGACGTAGATACAGGAAGCCAATGAGACATAATAGCCGAGTTTTGTTTCTTATAAGTGATACACACACGACCAACAGATAAAGTTTGAGTAGCAGAGTCAAAATTAATAGCCCATTGAGGATAAAAAGAATAATCTTTAACAGTATGATCTAATAAACAAGGAGAAGCTAAAGTAAGAGAAGAATTAATAAAATATGAAGGTAAAAGTAAAGTAGAAGAGAAAGAAGAAAGAAAATTATTATTAATAAAGGTAAACCAATTAGGGATCCGTCCTTTACGACCAACGATACCAAGATAACGAAGGTCAGGCCAATTCATAAGATAACGTACACAAGGAGAAACCAATTGAGCAAGCACAAATATATTCAAGTTTTTCCAAAGTTTCCAACTCGATCGAAAAATGGAATGAGGTAGAATAGATCGAAGTGGCAAAGCAGGTTGTAGATCATGCCTCGGAGGTCGGAAGGAAAGAGACCACGTGATATTCAAACGCGAAGAAAACAATAGCGAATTAAACAAAGTGTGCGTTCGCAAAGAAATGATCTGTGACCATGGTTCTAAGTTAATAGTAGTCGGGCAACTTTCAGCACCCAAATATCCTTGAAGATAGGAGATAGCATAAAGGGCAAAATCTTTGAAATCAGGATGAGTGAAAATTTTTTGCCAAGATGCTATATGGGAAGAAAGAAAGCGATAAAAAGCATTCTGAATCGAAAAGGGAAGTTTGAGAAATAACAAGGGCAACGGAGTAGTCGTAGCAAGACCAGCTTTTCTTCGAAGTACTGAAAACAGAGGCTTGACAATTGATTGAATAGTACTTTCAGAGAAAAGGGTAGTTTGAAGACGAAATTCCAATCGCGGAAGAAGGACAGCATTATAGAGATAGGCCACATGTTGTGCTAATAATTTCTTCGGTCCCAGGAGAGCAGCCATATCTTTAACCATGGAGCGCGCTTGTTTGAGAACAAAATCAGAAGAGGCGGATAAAGAAAACCAAACACCTAAAAAGCGAAATGAAGTATTAAGAGATAAAGAAGAAAGGGAAAGAGAAGTATCGGAAACTAAAGAAGAGGGTAAAAGTTCAAAAATAATTTTTGAAGAAGGCGAAGAGGATGAAAGAAGGACATATTTTGCTGAATTGGCTTGAACATTATTTAAAGTATAAAATTCAGCAGTAATAGAAAGACGATCTTCTATTCTGGACTTTGAAGAGGCAATAAGTGTAGAATCATCCATAAACGTTAAATGTGAAATTGGTAAGGAATGTTATTCAAATTCAAGTGGAGAATAATTTAAAAGAGCTGAAGATTTTAAATTAAAAGGATCTCGTGCTTCTTGATTCAATACAGTAAGTAAAGGATCCAAATAAATAACCCAAAGAAGAGGGGAAATGATTTCTCCTTGATCGATACCAACACGTACTCTATAAGTAGCTATATCGCCATGACAAGTAATAATCTTATTATTTCGTCGTGTAAAAAGATTCAAAATAAATCGCACCAAAAGTGCAGGGATATGTAATCTATCTAAAGCTAATTTGAGCATATTTAAATCCATAGAATCAAAAGCTTTAGAGATATCTTGAGAAACGATCCATAGTTCCTGATCATCAGTAGAGTCATGCTTATGTTGATGGATAATCGCATCAAGCATTTTGATAGGGACATCAGTAGAACCACCAGGTAAACCAGCAAAGTTACCACCTTGGAGAACTTTATTATCAGCAAGAATGTTGGAGAGACGATTCGTGACGACTTTAACTACACATTTTCGAACCGTTTCCAAAAGAGTAATAGGTCGAGTGTTCTTAAGTTGAGCATCAAATTCGTGAGGTTTAGGAATAGGATAAACCACAGCTTCACGCCAGTCAGCAGGAATATCACCGCGAGAAAGGCAGGTATTGGCCAGTAAAAGAGAGAAATCCAAGGCTTCACCGGACAGATGTTTAATCATCTCATAAGAAATTTTTGAAGGGCCGGAAGCTTTGTTATTTGGCATGGAGGAAGTCACAGTAGACCATTCATGTAGCGAAATAGGCGCCAAAACAGGATCATATAGTGAAGCAGACACATTAGCAAGGGGAGTGTAAGCTTGTTGCCATCGGGCGGAAAATGAAGTGATGGAAGAATAGCGGACCAACGGGGGAGAAACAATCGATTGAAAATGAGAAATAGCAGCTTGTTTAATGTCCGAAGGATCCGTTAATAAAGTAGGAGTTGAGTCCAAAACGACCAGAACACGGTCAAGAACAATTGAACGTTTTTCTACTGATAAGGCAGAATCTATAAAGGTGCCCAGCGAGTTCGAAAAGTGTTCGTCACGTAGTGCAGTATAATATTCCACTGAGTCCGTAAGGTGTTGGGCGAATTTAGTAGATAAAAAGGCAGAAACTAAATTCTTCTGTGATCGTAAAAACGATTTAAATACTGATGCAGGGTTTGTAGAATAGGTAGGGACTGAGTAATCAGGGAGTAAGGATGCAAGATTATCAAGATGGGAGGGCAAAGCGGCAGTCATTTGCGCAATCTGAGTAGGCCGATTAGAATGTCGAGTAGTAAGGCGATATAAGAATCGATCTAAAAACTTGTTAATAGCAATAAGTTTAGTTAAATCAGGAGAGTACGAATGTCGGTGTGTATTGGAGACTTTATGAAAGGGTAAAGTTTCAATTGCAGCACTAATTATGGCAGCTTTCAAAGCATGCCACATACGATCAAGAGAAAGAGAGGAGAAATCAAAATTAGGGTGATATTGTCTATCTAAATAAACTCCAAGAGAATCATCCACTTCAGCAGTAAAATTATTCCATTGTTCAGTTGAAGTGGAAGTATAAGAGAAAATAGTACGCATTTCTTTTTTCTGTTTGAGTCGAGATTTAGCCAAGATAGCCAGGCAAGAACTGAAGTCAAAAACAGTTGTAAGCACTTTATGATCGGTAAAAGGACGATCAAGGAGACCCGGGCAAGTAATCACTTGTGAAAAAAGACCAGGAGCAGGAAAACCAGGTGAAGACCAGATATAATCCAGTCTCGAAGATCCGTTATCATAAAAGAAGGTCGGATCAGGACCATTTGTAGAGGAGTGAGCTTGATGATCGGTAAAAAACTGAGAAGAAAGCAAGCGAAGAAGCTTAAAATGATTAGGTGAATAATTAGAATGAGCGATTATATCAGCATTGAAGTCGCCAAGAATAATTACAAAATAATTATTAGCACGGGCGTAATCGAGCCAAGAAAGAAGTTTGGCAATAAGATCATTGCAAATAGATTGATGAACAGAACCAGAAGGGGGATAATATACAGAAATAATAGAAAGTTTTGTTTGATGAAAAAACAAATCTAATTTAAGAAGTCGACCATTCCAAGGATCAATTGTTTGAACATGTTTATGAAGGGGATTACGTAACAAAATACCAACACCATCATGAGGGCGAGAAGAAGAAGATGAACAAGCCCAATAAGACTTAAAGTGATGTTGGGAGTGTTCATTTTTAAAAATAAATTTAGCATTTGAAGGGGAAAGACGCGTATCATTAATAGATAAAGCACCAAAAGAGGAGTGAAGAAAAAAATTAAGCAAATGTTGTTGTCGAACTGATGAACATAAACCATTAACATTTAATTGACCAAATTTAATAAGGGGAGAGGGGTGAGGAGAAAAATTATGTTTATTGTTGTCCGTCATTATTACACACTGATAAATCGGTAATAAAGAAGGGGGAGAAAAAAAAAAAAAAAAGGAACAATTATTGATTAGCTTGGCCTTGTTGCCGAGCTAAGATGAGGTTGTTTTGTTGGATTCCTTCTTTAATCGAGCCAGCTAAAGAGGCAACAGTATCGGAAAGAGAGGAGAGACGCTGTTCCATATCAATAGGGGAGGAAGGAGCGACGTTGGAAGGTGGAATGGGAGCAAAATGAGGAATCGGGGAAAAACCACTTGTTGATTGCAAAGGGGGAGAATTAACATCAACGAGGATATTATTATCAGTTCGATTCACTGTATCATCCCATCCTTGCATAGAGGAAGGGATGTAGGAAGGAGGTTTAGTGACAAAAGGACCAGGAATAGGAGTACGAGCAGCCATAACAGATTCCAAATTAGTGATGCGGCTGTTCATAGAAGCAAATTGTGTGGTAAGAAGGGCTAATTCTTCAACTACTTTTTCAAGAGCAGCACCAATAGATTTCCAATCAGTAAGCACAGTAGGAGGAGCGGGGTATGTAACATCCATGCCACCGTCGGAGATAGTGATCGAGTTCATTTGCATCAGGAATACGACGACGTTGATTATTATTATTGTTGTTAAGATTGTCACGATTCCATGGTTGATGTTGAGAACGAGAACGAGATTGTTGTCGGTTATTAGGTCTGGATTTAGAGCGATGGCGAGAAGCATTGGTACGGCTTTGTCTATCATTGTTGTTATCAGGGCGGGCAAAACGGTTATGTCGCTTAGCGGGATGAGAAGGAGGTAAATGCTTGTTATATAAAGCACGTAATTTATCATTAGATTGCCAAGGGTGAGAAGAGCGATTAGGTCTAGATGAAGAACCACATCGATCAGGGTTACAATTAGGGTGACCACATCGATGACAAAGAGAAGTGACTTCATCTGGAGAATGCCAGGTAAGGCCAACTTTCTTAAGGGCACATGAAATAGATTTAGCATTTTCCATAGCAGTTTCAGAGGCAAAATGGCAATAGGCGTAGGGTTTGGGATTGTAAGAATTCATAGAGAAGGGAACGTTGATAGATTTAACGGAAATTTCATCGGCAATTTCAGTAAGATCGACCGCTATAGTACCACGCGGAAGACCGGCAAGTAAAGCAACATAAGCGCGTCTTTCAGCGTGTTGGTCAGGAGAGAAAGTAGCGGGGCAGATACGCAAACAATGTCCTTCACAAAGGATGCCCCAGGTAGAGTCGAGGTTCTGTAAAGCACCAGTAGATTCAAAGGTAATGTATGCAGTACGATAAAGTTTAGATAAACGGGTATGGCAACGAGTAATATTGCCGTAACGAGAAAAGGTACCACGCGAGCGTCAGTTAGAAAAAGGGGGATATCAGTAACCACCAGGGTACGCGCGTGTTCATCAGCTTATAGCCTGGGGGTGTCATGCATGCATTAAATGCCAAACAAAGAATCCATATAGGAGGCTGTGGCGTTATCAAGATCTTCCTTTTTTCGGAAGTGGACGATGATCCTCTTCAAATCGTTGGATCCACTACACGTGGCACGACTACCATAAGAGGAGAACAAAGAAGTTGTCGATCAACCGCGTCGCACGCGTCGCGGTTCGAAGCGAAGTGATTCCAAAAGCCATCGACGTCATTAGGAGCAGCCGAGGCGTAGAAAAGTGTAGGTTGAGATTGTACTGCAGCTTGGGACGCGTCCGGAGAGGCAGCACGTTCAGGGAAAGAGACTGCAGGAGTAATTTCAGGGCTTTTGCCTTTATCGTTGTTGTTAGCAGGGGGCATGTTGCGAAGCTTCGAGAGGAGGTATCGGGTTGAGAAGGTATCTCAGCGGAAGTTGTCTCAACAGGGCCAGGAGGCGTGAGAGGTTTATCAACATCCATGACAGAGTCATCAGCACTGACTCTGGTACGTTTATTAGTAGAGGTGGTCAAAGGTGGAGTGTTCGAAGGGCCAGACATAGAGGAACCTTGACCAGAAACGTTGCCAGTTGGAGAACTAGAGGCAGGACGTTTAGATGTAGTATCTTTGTTAGACTGGTTATTTTTCTTTTTGTTATCTTTACCCATTTGTAAAGTGTTGTAGTAGTTATCTAAAATAAAGAAATTATAAAGAAAAAGTAATAAAAAACTCCGAAAAAATTTTTTATTTTTTCGTAAATATTGTCAAGTGAGCAGAACGGGAGAGAGTTCAGTTTTATCCTTTTCCGATCACTGACCGACGAGTTATTCAACAAAATGTTAAACATCGGCATTATAATATTTTTTGATTTACGTTTACTGCGCCATTTAACATTTTGCTAGATTTCTCGGTACCTAGTGATTGTAAAAAGACGATTTATAGCTCGTTGGAATCGCCTCATCGAGACGAATCGAATGGTGGTAAGCTCATCTCTTTGTGATCAATATTGACGGAGTTATTACTTAAAAACCATTTAATATTTTTTAATTTCGGAAATTGATCTAGTGATTGGATTTCGATGTATCTTATACCATTAGATTCGTCTCATCAAGACGAATCGAATGGTAGTAAGATCGTCTTTCTAGGATCAATATTGGCAGAGTTATTACACAAAACCATTAATATTTTTTTAATTTCGGAAATTAATCTAGTGATTGGATTTCGACGTATTTTATACCATTAGAACCGTCTCATCAAGACGAATCGAATGGCGGTAAGATCATCTCTCTACGATTAATATTGGCGAAGTTACGATACAATAAAGTTTTAAGTATAATTCTGGCTAAAATTATGTTAATTTTTAGCCGGAATTATGATATACAAATATAAGAAATTTTTATATAGTCACATCTCTTTATAATCACCAAATATGGACTGTCCCAAATGTGTGACTATAAAGAGAGTTGACTGTATATAGATAAGTAAGTTAAAACAAATTTATATTTTTTTGTATAGATGCTATTGATTGCTACTAAAATAATTATTATATATAATTTATTTAGCATAATAAACTTATAATAGATAATAATGTATTTTTCTGAAAAAAAAAATCTGAATTTTTTAAAATTCTACATTTCTGAAATAAAAAATTTACTACTATTGAGAATTACCTTTTTAGGTTGATCTGTGACTTGTGTTTAAACTATAATTATGTATTTTTTCAAAAGAATATTCTGAATTTTACATTTCAAAAATTTACACCTGAGATTATTTTTTTTTTTTCTGCAGCGCATTTGCAGTTTTATTAAAGTAAAAAATAAAGAAAATATATAAAAATTTGAGTGTAACAAATTAAGATCTACAAAGTAAAATTCCCTAATAACTACTCTAATATAATTAAACTACAAACCACTCGTCATATCGGTAGTATCTTTAGTAACAGGTCATCTTAGCCATAAAGGTCCTATCTTCAATGTCTGGTGATCACAGGACCCAAGTGATTATCTTTTTAACTATAACGTGTTAGATAATAAATCAACTATAAATTTTTATCAAATATTTCATAAAAAAATACTGTATATTATATAATAACAAGAAAAATGTCAGTTATTTTATAAGAATCTGATATTATATATAATAACTAATAAGAGAATGATTAAAAAATAATTAATATTTTTTCAATTAAATTTTTTTTGTAAAACTATTATTAATGCAAGTAATTTGATAATTTAATCGTTCAAAAAATAGATCGTAAGAAAAGATAATAATATTTGGAGAAATATAACAAAATGAAATAACAAATTAACTTTTTTAATATTTTAAAGCATATTAAAATAACAAATTTAACAATTTTATCCATTGTTTATAAATCAAATAATACTTAAATAAATTAAATAAACAATAAGAACATGAGTTTTTACAAGCAAAGAATCAAAGAATTAAAATAATTTTAGATTATAGAAAAACCCTTGATGTTCCAAGTCAAAATAGAATAGCTTGAGAAATAAGGGATATTTCACTTGATGATATTGGTTTTAATCAATCAATGGTATTTTATATGTACAATAGTATTGATATACCTAAATGTGATAAAACATTAACAGCAATTAAAAATTGGATTAATAAAGAATTGAAAAGAAAGAAAAAACATGAAAATTTAAACTATGTATCAGGTTGGTAAATTGTATATTTTGATAATATTAATATAAAATAAACATTTTATTTTCAACTACATAAAATATTAAATTGTTCATATTTTTATATAATAAATGATATTTTTCAAAAAAAATTGCATTTATTACATACAAATTAAAAATCTGTGAATAATTACACAGGTCGAAAAGTGAAAAATCAGTCACCAATCAGTCACCAATCAGGTAGCTGATTGATGACTGATTGGCATTTTCGCCAAATACCGTTACCAATCAGGCAGTTTGCTAACTTTTGATCCAGTGATCAGAAAAAGATGAAATATAGCTCATTGGAATCATCTCAACAAGACGAATCTAATGGTAGTAAAATTGCATTTCTAGGATTAATACTTGATGAGAAATTAAGTAAAATATAAAAATAAAAATGTATCAATTATATTTTATTTAATTTTTTATTAACTATTAATCCTAGAGATGCGATTTTACTACCATTAGATTCGTCTTGTTGAGACGATTCCAATGAGCTATATTTCATCTTTTTCTGATCACTCTGATTACTGGATCAAAAGTTAGCAAACTGCCTGATTGGTGACTGATTGATGCCTGATTTTTTACTTTTCGACCTGTGAATCTTCTATTATACTTGTAACTATTTATCTATACATAATCCAAATGGTGTAGTTATGTAGATGCATTTATTATTAAGATATATAGCACTTTTGTCCACACATCTTATTTCTTTAGGTAAAAGTTATAATTTGGTTAAATTTAATTAGAATAACTATTATAAAGGAGAATTAATAGAATCATTAACTATACATTCATATAATGCAGACTTATGGAAGAGATATGGCTGAAAATTTGATTAGACAAAACTTGTTGATTTACTAGAATTATCATTAAAAAATATCAATAATTATGTTGAAGCAATTTAATCTTTTATTGAGTATATAATTATGTAACTTATTTATAATTATAAATTACTTACAATAATTTTTTTTTTTAAAGACTACCCAAAATAAAATCCTATTTAAAACAGTATATCATTTCTATTCCTGCAGATTTTCCTATTGTTAGCATTTTAAAATCTGATAATAATGCATCAATATCAAATAATATTGCACATCTAATTCCCATTCTATATATATATATATATATATATATTTGGTCTATTACATGTTTTGCTTAACAGTTGTGAATCAGTCTTTCTTGTTTTTGGTTATTTTTTAATCAGCTTTGTTTAACAATTTTTGATGCTAAAAAAAACTTGCGGCTAAGCCAAAACCTTGGAGAATTAATTTATTAATGTATCTAGCAAGTTCCGGATGGAAACTTATAAAGAATATTATAGTAGAAAGGTTTGGCAATACAAAAATTATTTGGATATATAATGTTTTTTGATTTACTTGATAATCTTATTCCAGCAATCCTGAATATCTATACGGTTCTTTTTCGAAATAATAAATTTGATGAATATGTTGATACAATATTTCATCTATGGTGTATGATGAGAAGGTTCCAAAGACATAATTATGATAAAATTCTTCTTGCCTTTTTGTTTGATGTGTATTATTGGCAATCAATTAACCATCCTATCATCAAAACCTTAAAAAATAATTTGATAAGTATGTTATTGAAAATTTTAACAGTCTTTTATGAAGACATACCACAGCAAAAGTTTCTTCAAGTAAATCCTTTAGACGTGATGCTCTATTTATTGATAATTTTCAAAATGAAAATTTATTTGCTACATCATTCGTACCCAAAAAGAGACTACCCATATAAAAAAAAAAGATTTAAATGAAATGATTAAAAGAACTGCTCTTTTTTTATTGGACTTTTTTGATGAGATCTGGAAAAATAATGGAAAAGTAGAAAAAAAATGGAGAGAAAAAGAAACAAAAAACCTCATTATTATTTTACATCCATTCCTATAAGTTTTCCTTTGGGTGCTTTACCTCTTGGATACCATTTTCCTGTACCTCCAAATATGAAAAAGTTTTGTGATAAAAACTTTTGCAGAAATTCAACAAATAAAGAGGTGAAGTTTTGATATGTGGACATGCATATCATGAAGAATGTTTAGGTTTAAAGTGTGAACATTGCTATAAATACTTAGATAAATTTATTGATAAATTAACAAAACCATATAATCAGAGATTGCACTTAGAAGAAACTCAAATAGAATCGGATATTAATGAAGAAATGAATGAAGATAGTTGTGAACTTGAAGTTATAAATCAAAAAAAGTTGAGACCGATTTTAAAAAAAGAATCTTGGATAATGTTTAAAAACATTAAAAGTATTGTATTAAATTTTTTACTAATAATAATATTTTTAGTTTACAAATCAAATTCTCTTCACTAATTTTCTGAACGTATTGTAATAAAAAAAAATTTTTAGTTGAAATTTTATTGGCCAGTGAATGTTGATCATCACGTGAAAATAAACCAATAAGTGGATTTTGCACGCAAGTTTTGCATATGGGCCGATTTGACGCATCATACCAAATAGTAACCAAGTGACATTTAAGTGTCACCTGATCACGTGCAGTCACGAGTTCAAAAACATTAAGTATCTGAGGGACTTAGTTTTTTTTGTGTCAAAAATTTATTTGTTACCCCCAGTGACACAAAAAACCGCGCGGGATGCGTGGATTTTATCAAATGACATCAAATGATATTAAATGATATGAAAAAGTGACCAAGATTTCTCATTTATTAAACTCTTTACTTTCCAAGATTTCTCGTTTATTTAACTCCTTACTTTCCTTATTGAAAGAACTGACAGAATATTTTATATTTTTTTCTTTATCGATTCTCAGGAAAAAAAGTGAGTAGCATGTGACGACATGGCGTTTACCAACCGCTAATCTGATTTTGCACCAATAATAGTTTTTCTGCTTGGTTCCCAAAAGATGAATGAAACAAGATTTTCTCAATCCTATTTTCCGCAGCACTTTACCAATCGAAGTGAAGAAAGTAAATGGCAAAAAAGTAAAGAAAATGATATATATGAGCTCGGACGCGCTTTATTTCCTATGGAACTTCTATGTCAAACTTCTCATCAAGAAAGTAACTCTCGAGAGACAAAGGGAATATCTCTTACGAAACCTGGTAGTTCTGAAGAGACAGTTCATGAAGATAGAACTAAGAAAAGCATTCCATCCATTTATGATAAACCTTACATACAACAAAATAAAGAGATTCAGGCCCAGAGCTTCAGTTTGCCTATCACTAGCGAAACTGCCAGAAATAACGAGATTAAATGTAAAAGAAATAAAAGCGGAGATAGCAAAGATGAGGTCGGAGAATATGATGATATTTCAAGGGGTAAATCGTGCCCTAATAGAGCAAGAATTGAGTCTATGCAAGCATCTATGGGGAAATTATGCAGGATCGGTGTCGTGGGAAGCGATGAAGGGACAAAATGGACATCATGCCGATTTGTACAGCCATGCTATAGAATTGGAAGAGATTGTACTGAAATACCTTTACATAATGTGTCAGAGAGTCATGAATGTTGCAACAATTCATCCATGATAATCGAGATTATTGCGAGTGAATCCAACCGTCACCAACTTGCAAAATCTGTTCATCAAGGGCCCTGTGAAGTATCAAATCTTACTGAATGTATGAAGGTAAAAGCGGGTTATGGAGAAGATCTTTACGATGTTCGAAATTTTGGTTTTAACCATATCATACTTGTTGGGAAGCGAGAATATGGAATAACGTTTTTAGATTGCTATGGTCGAGTTTTTGAGTTAGACAGGATGTCTGATGCACTGTGGCCACTTGGGAATTCTTTGGAAGAGGTGGCAACAAAACCCTGGACTGGCGAGGTGGCATGGGATGTTGATGAAGATGGGGTTGTTTTTGAATGGGAGTATTGTATGTGTACAAATCTTATTTTTTTAACATAATTTTGTATTAACTTTTCTTCTCTCTTCCAGATACTGAAGCTGAACGTACTACACATGATTTTAAACGTGCGGATGATAAGAAACCCTGGAAACTTGAGGGAGTCTATAAAGAAATCCCGGACAAGAACAAAAGTAAAAAAAAGAAAAGCAAGAAAAGCAAGAAAAGCAAGAAAAACAGCACGATTTTTTAATTTTTAAACTTCTATAATCACAATTTTACATATTTTTTCTCTATTATTGGCTCTTACGATTATTATGTAAAATACATCTTTTTCACTTTACCTTTAACCACGCAATATCACTTTTAGTATTTGCTTTACATTGTTACCGATACCCGGAACACCACCGGCAGCACTTTAATTTATAATTTGCAGATCTCTAGTTTATGCTAAATTTTTCACTATCTTTGCGCATGCCTATAATGTTTCTATAATTTTATATCAATTTCTGTATCTAAAATTTGATTACCTCCAAAAAAAAAGATTCGATATAATACAATAAAGCAGTTTACTGTTGTCTTAGGTAAAAATCTCTGTTATTTATTTGATTGTTATAAAATATAATTTTTTCTTAAAATCTTTTTTATTTACAAGTTGCCATCAATTTGTATATTAAAAGAAAAGCAAATGCTGTGTGGTGAAAAGGTATATAGAAGTCTACTAATAAAAAACCAGTAAAAATGGCATATATATATATAAATGTAATAAATATTAATCTAAATAAATTTATTTAATATACTATATTTTTATGTTATTTATTATTTATTATTTTATTATTCAAATCACCGGGGGTGATCATCACCGTTGGCCAGAATTATCAATTTTTACCGGCACTATATTTTTTTAATGCTGGTCGATCATCATAATTTCAGTCACTGGTGATCATCACCTCCGGTGATAGTTGGAAAAATTCTTTATTAAATGTCTTTTTTTTCTTTAGTCCTTTGCACGGCACGCACTCAAGGTACGTTTTCCTTCTTGCATTTTGTTTACTACTAACTTTATTTCGTTTTTTTAGGTCCTTTAGTTCTTTCGGTTTTGCAATTAAGGTATATATGTCCAGCACTACTATATAGCCGTTTCTTATTTTTTATTTCATTCTTATATTTCGTTTCTTACATTTTGGATTTCACTCTTTTAGATCTTTCAGTTCTTCTCTGCAACTACTAAGGTATGTTTTTTATTTTTTTTTGTTTTCGTTTATTTATTACATGTAATTTCCGTTTCCTACTAACTTTATTTCTTCTTTTATTTATGGGTTTGTGGTCCTCTGTTTACCTTCTCCATTTTTTGTTCTTTTTTCGTCTCTTCATTTTTTCATTTTTTTGCTTTTTTTATTCTTTCCTTCCTTCGTTTTTTCCGTTGTTCTTTATTTTCTCTTCGTTCCTTTCATTTTTTTTTGTTCCCACTTCGTCTCTTTTGTTCCTTTACACTTCTCTTCATTCCTTTCATTTTATTTCCCACTTCATCTTTTTTATTCCTTTACACTACTTTTATTCTTTTTATTCCCCTTTGCTCCATTTCGTAAATGTAAAGGAAGTATTAAGACAAAAATTAATTAGTAAAATTATCAAAATAAGATTGTGTATTTGAGAAATACACTGAAGAATCTATATTTGTATTATAACTTAAAGGCGGGTATGTTGAAGGCGGGTATGTTGAAGGCGAGCGTATTGAAGGGTATGTTAAGGACGCGTGTGTTGAAGGGTGTGTTGAAGGCAGGTGTGAAGGAAAATATGTATTTGAATTATATATTGAAAGGAAATGTGTGGTAGAATGAGGTAGATGTGTAATCATTGAAGGATGCATTGAAGGTAGTAAAGTAGTTGAATTATAATGTACCACGTTTTACTTTGTGAATTTGATCAGTTTTTCGTTTTGCAATAGACGGTGTGTTCAGTACTGTATTATTTTCTCGAAGTATTCTACTTGGTTTGCGGCGGTTTGCAGCAGGTTTTGGAGGAGCTCCTGTTAAAGGGTTCAAATTTCTTTGACTCAACTCATTTGGACGGAAAGGATCAATCTCAACTTTACAATCTTGATCAATTGTGGTAAAAAAAATCATATTTCCTTGATAAAAAAGAATATATTAATTAGATGATAATTTAAATTTTAAATTATTAAATATTTAATTACCTTTTTCATTATATTCTTTGACAATTTCTTGAAAAGCTACCTCAATATCTCCTTGATAAATATTATAATTCTTGAGCTCTGGTGGTAAAACTCTTTGCTTATTTTTGAAATAAGCTACTAATTTTTCTTTTGTATCTTTTATTACATTATCATGGTTTTGAAGTGATGTTATAAAAATTCTTGCGGCATGGCAATGCTTGCATACATTACGAAATGATCCATTCCAAATAAAGTCAAAACAATTAAAACATTCACAAGTTAAAATATTTGCTATATAATAATCGTGACGTTCTTGAATGTTATAATTCTTATTTAATTGTTTAAATAACGGGCCCAACTTTTCTATAACACTTTCAGAATTCAGTGGCTGATGATCGTATGGTGATATCACATCACAGTTATGACTTTTCTTTACATAATAAAAATCAGAATTATCTGATTTTTCCACCATGCCCAATAAAAAATACAATCTACCACAATTTAACCTTCTGAGCATATCTTGTGTTATTTTTGGAAATAAATCTTGCTATGAATTTTAATAAAAATAAATAAAATTAAATTGTTATATAAGTAAAAAAAAGAGAGAGAATACTTAAATATAAAACCAACCTGTTCTACTGATTGCATATTAAAAGCTGTAACTAATCCTGCTTCATAAATTAATATACCTGTATTTTCTTCTGTGATATTCTCATGTATCAACTTCACTCCATATAAACGTTCAACAAATGTTAAGACAGTTTGTTTACCAGAATATGTAGCTTCAATAGTTCTATTGATTCTTTCAGTGTAATTGTTAGTTGTCCACAGTGGTTCATCATTAATTGGTAATCTACCAGCATCAATAAATTGGATACACCACTCTTCACATATGCAATTTTTCACATCATCATTTTTAATTTTTTCTTTTTTTACATTATCCATGTTTAAATTATCAATAAATGCATTAAATAAAGTTGTCATAAATAATGCATCATCTTTTGAACGACATCTACCTATTAATTTAAATCCAAGAGCAATTGGATAACTATAAATAAAATCAATAAATTTATCATTAAAGTTATTAAAGTTATTAATCAATTATTAAGCAAATTAATAACATACCGTAAAGATTGATTAATATTCCAATTTTTAAGATTTTCACCAAAAGTTTGCATGATATGAAACCAGCAAAGAATAGTACCGGATAATAAACCATCTACACCTAATTTAGTTGGTCTATGTTTATCGATCATAGCAACAGGATTCCATGGATTTATATTTGAACAAGGTGTAATTCTTCGGAAACCAGTATTATTTGGCAAATTTTCATAATACAGTGACACCTCTATAAGTGCACCCTCTATAAGTGCACGCACTATATAAATTCTCTTTAAGTGCACGGTGGGCCTGGTCCCAACTTATAAGAGCTCTTAATATTTTACTCTCTATAAATGCACACCCTCTCTAAGTGCACATTCTACTATTTTTTTACTATGGTCCCAAGGAGGGTGCACTTAGAGAGGTGTCACTGTACCATGTATGATCACAATCAACTCGGTTACATGGTTATTCTTTATTGATGAAATTGCCAATCTAATTGTATGATTATTTTCTTTATTACTCATGCCTAAATTAAATAAAATAAAAATATTTTGAATTTTAAATTAAATATACAGATTAATAGATGTATTATATTATTACATACCAAATGCAATTGGAGTAGCAAAACCAGCATTATTCTTTGCTATAATAGATAAAATTGGTGCATGGTCAAGATTTAAATCATACTTGCCATCAATCCCTATGCAAACTTATCCATAGTCTCGTGCATTCTTTAAAAAATTCATCTGATAATGTTAATTGATAGAATCTTTGAGGAGAATCTTCTGAAAAAGATAGGTTTGGTTGTTAATAATGTAAAATATACCCTTTTATTTTAGTATTTCAGTTATAAGAATGTAGAATGGTCCAAAGACCAGCATTGTCTTTAAATCTTTTATCATCATGGGCAATTAATTGTTTCAATTTATCATTTGTACAAATAACTTTTTGACTATTTAATGCATTAAAAAGAGTATTTTCATCAGCACCATTGATTGATACTAAAAGTTTAGCTTTTATTTCTTTTGTACTCATATAGTCAGCTCTTCTACTGATAAGAATTTTATTTCTAACATTTCGCAGAAAATTAAATCTTTGAACTTTTGGTGTAGAATTAAGCAACATACTTTGTGGTACATGATTTCCTTGAATGGTTATTTTTAAAGGATGCGATTTAGTAAGAGAAGTAATACGAACTTCACTTTTAACTCGTACATTGCACAAATGCATATCATTGTAATTTTTAAGTCCATTAGAAATTGAGAATTTATACAGCCTTTCTTGCAATTTCCGATCCCTCCACAAGCTCTTTGACAGGTATTGCCATTACCAGCACAATACATAATCCATGACCAACATAATTTATCCTTTTTTTTTAGATTTATTTGTTTTAGAAGTTCATTCCCTTTTGATGTTAATGTTAATACATCATCTATTCTGTTTGTAGATTTCGTTTCATTAGTTCTAGTTGTCCATTCAGCAAAATCTACAGCTCCTTTAACCCTTTGAACATTAATAATTCCTTCTTTTACAAGGCCTGAAGTATATAATCTACTTAAGCATTTTAAACGTCTATCCTTCAATAAAGGGTGGTTTGCCAAGTACCATTCTGAAATTCGTCCAAATGGTACATTTACTGAGTTTTCTGCATCATTATTATATTGTATGTTTGATAAATAGTCTTGCATTTTTAGTGTAAAAATTGTAAAAACTGCGTAAAAAACATGGAAATATGGGAAATTTACACAGT
Source organism: Rhizophagus irregularis (assembly GCF_026210795.1). NCBI lineage: Eukaryota > Fungi > Glomeromycota > Glomeromycetes > Glomerales > Glomeraceae > Rhizophagus > Rhizophagus irregularis. Next base: position 2,615,039 of record NC_089459.1, read on the forward strand.
TAATCGGTCACGTGATTTCAGAAGTTACGAAGAAAATCACGTAAAAAAAATATAAGAAAAAATAGGTTTGAAAGATATTAATTTTAAAAGGTTGTGTATAAAAGATATAGAAAAAGATTATTTCAAGAAACAAAATAGAATATTTTGTAAAAAACAAAAAAAAAAATAAAGAGTATAAGTTCGAGAAAAAAATTTAATCTATCAAGAAATGTACCAAATTTTGTGTTACGCTTTTAATCTATCAAGAAAATTGCATATTTAAGTTTCACAACGAAATCTATCAAGAAAATTGCATAATTAGGTTTCACAACGAAATATATCAAGAAGTATACCGCAGACCTATCAAGATTGACGGGATGATGATTCCGGGGTCACGATCTCTTGATATTTATGTAAAACGTTTGAGTATAAAAATCAATTTTTACATTATAAAAAAAAAAATACCCGAACAGTAAAAACATTTTTCTGTGCAAAAAACAACGAAATAACGTAATACTTGAAATGATTGAGAAAATCCGTTATTATAGTTCTTGTTCATGGTTCTTTTACTACGAGTTCAGCCGTGATCAATGACCTGAAAAATTGATAAAGTTGCAGTGTACCAAAAAAATAAATTATTGTTTATGTGCCAATTTTGTAAATGTGTTCATTATATCGAATCTTTTTTTTGGAGGTAATCAAATTTTAGATACAGAAATTGATTTAAATAGAAACATTATTCGCATGCGCAAAGATAGTGAAAAATTTAGCATAAGCTAGAGATCTGCAAATTGTAACTTATTTGTAAAGTAGATACTAAAAGTGATATTGCGTGGGAAGTGAAAAGATGTATTTTACATAAAATCGTGAAAGCCAATGATAGAGAAAAAAAATATGTAAAATTGGGATCATAGAAGTTTATGAAATTAAAAAATCGTGCTGTTTTTCTTGCTTTTCTTGCTTTTCCTCAAGTTTCCGGGATTTCGGGATAATCCTGACGTATAAAATCACGTTCAGCTTCAGTATCTGAAAGAGAGAAGATTAGTTATACAAAATTATGTTAAAAAAATAAACAAGATTTGTACACATACAATACTCGAATTCAAAAATAACTCCATCGTCATCAATATCCCATGCCACCTCGCCAGTCCAGGGTTTTGTTGTCACCTCTTCCAAATAGTTCCCAAGTGGCCCATCAGACATCTTGTCTAATTCAAAAACTCGACCATAAAAATCTAAAAAAATTATTACAAACTCTCGCTTCCCAACAAGTATGATATAGTTAAAGCCAAGATTTTTTGTATTCATAAGACTTGATACTTCACAGGGCCCTTGATTAACAGAAACTGCAAGTTGGTGACAGTTGGATTCACTCGTAATAATCTCGATTACCATGGATGAATTGTTGCAACACCCTTGAGACTCAATGAGTGTGCTACCCTCTGACACATTATGCAAAGATCTCTGGATTTCATTTTTTCTAATTCTATAGCATGGCTGTACAAATCGACATGATGTCCATTTTGTCCCTTCATCGCTTCCCACGGCACCGATTCCGCACAATTTCCCCACGGGTGCTTGCATTGATCCTGTTCTTGCGCTGTTAGGGAACTGATTACCCCGCTGATATCATGATTCTCTGACCTCATATCTGCTACCTTCGCTTTTATTTCTTTTACATTTAATCTCGTTATATTTGGTGGTTTCGAGGGTGATAACGCGACGGAAGCTCCGGCCATGAAACTTTTTATTTCGTTGTTTTTGATCGTGTGGGTTAGGTTTAACATACATGGACGGAATTCCTTTCTTCTTTCTAGCTTCTTGAATTGTTTCTGCAAGACTTTCAGTTTCCGAATTAAGTATTCCCTTTGTTTCACGACAGTTGCTTTTCTGATTGGAAGCTTGGTATAAAAACTCCACAAAAGACAAAGCACGTCTGCGCTTGTATAAACATATACTGGCGGATAAGGGCCGCAATGCACAAGCTTTCCCTCGGTAATAATTTCTATTACTTTCTCGCCATTTGCTTCCGTTACTTTTGTCGGTACAGTGCTGCGGAAAATAGGATTGTTAAAAAAAACGAATTCCTTTTCTCTCTATAAAATTATATCTAGATATCTACCTCAGGGGTTTCAAAAAGTCTTTTACGATTTTTTTTATCCATTTTTTAGGTGGGTGGTCCAACCAAGCAGAAAAACTATTGTTGGTGCAAAAATCAGGCAATCAGTTGGTGAATGTCACGTCATCACGTGTTACTTACCTTTTTTTCCTGGGAATCATAAAAATGTAGATTAAGGAAAAAGATAAAATAATCCGTTAGTTTTTTCAATAAGAAAAATAAATGCGAAATCGTAGAGTTAAATATCTTTTTATAGAAAGAAATTTATAATTAATGAATCAGTAAAAAAAAATGTATTTAGTCAGTAAAGAAAAAATGTAATGATCAGTAAAAAAAATTGAATCAGTAAAAAAAAAAATGTAATGAGTCAGTATAAAAAGAAATGTAATGAATCAGTAAAAAAAAATGAAATGAATCAGTAAAAATTTGATGCCTAAATCGGCTCTTTTAAGTTTCCTAGCAGTAACAAAGATAGATCATGTGAGATTGCTCCCGCACAGTACGAGTTAAACTAACTAATTTCTTTATTTAAAAAATTTAATTCCATTAATATTTACCATTTTACTGTGCTTCAAGTTATGACTTTCAACCTAATATCGCTGACTACTGCGCCGAGATTATGTTGCAATAAATTTTTTGTATGCACGCAAAATATCTGACTCTCGTAATCCTATTGGCTAATCGGAACTAAAATTTTTTGTACAATATAAACTTTTGTAATACATACTTAACGCAAAGGAGTAAAATTTATATGTTTAGAAAGCTACGAACTTGGGACATATGAAATTGCGAATAGGTTTTTTTTTTTGCAAATGGGCAAATAGAAATTTTATTGATTACTGGCGTCAACTTAATAAAAGAACTTGGTAACGTTTATAATAGTCTTATAATATATAATACTGTTTACTATATATAGACATTTTTTTTAGAAGTTTTTATTGTAAAGCTTTAGTTCATTTAGAAATACTTTTGTAAACCATTTCTTTATAGTTATACTATATTTAAAAATACTAAAGAACTATTTAATTATATGTTAATTATTACTTTTTACGCGTCTAATGTACTGTATAATTTCTATCAAATCAAACATTAATGGCAAAAAAAAAAATATATTTACTTTATAAATTTTAATTCTTAAATATTAATAGTTACTTTATAAACTTAAATATGGTTAAAATTAAAATGTATAATTATTTATTATTTAATACTTTAAAAATCTGAGCAAGACCCATTCTGATTTCTTTATATATCATGTATTTTTTGATTAGTATATTATTTGACTAATTAATTATTTGACTATATGAAATACTTATAAAATTGATGTACTTATACCTGGAAAGTTGGGTTATATTTAATATACAGTATATCTTTCCAAAACATTATAATTGAAGAATTAGATAAATTGTTAATAAAATTAGAATCATAACAAATTGTTATAAAATTTGCATAAAATTATTATTTTGAGCACGTGATGAAATATTTGATTCCGGCCCGACTTATGAAGATGATCATATTTATATTTAGTATAATTATTAAGTTATATGTTTATTTCAAAATCAAAAATTAAAAAATATATATATATGATATATAATTTTTTTGACGATCCTTATTCCTTAATATAATATTTAGGACGTGATATGTTGTTGGTTTTTTTTTTTTAAAGATGAAAATTACGGTAAATTGCGGTATTTCAATTTTATGTAATTTCTTTTATATAAATATCAAAAAAAAAAAAAAGATTATGTAAACATAAAAAATTTATAAAAAATATGTGAATAATAACATTAGGGAAATAAGAGAAAGAACAATGTTAATGCAATATGTTGTGCATTTACTATCATTCGTTGATAATCGTAGTACAATTATGTATATATAACAATCAAACGCGGGTACCATAATAATTTAAATAATTTATTACTTTCAAACTTTTTTTTTTTTTTAGGAAAACAGATTTAAATAAGGACAATGGTTAATTCGTGAAATTATTTCTTAATATTGTTTTACTTAATTAAAATTCGGGTGAGAAAGTGGAACAGAATTAAGAACAAATCACAGAGAACCAAAGAGATTAGAGATTAGATCAAGTGCAGGGAGAACAAAAATTATCTAACCGGATTAATGAAAAGGACACAGTTTAAAATATTGAACTATGATTCTTAAAAATATTCACAAATTACCAAAATAGTAAATTTAAATATAAACGAATCATAATCCTTTTAAAATAGAATGAAATGAAGTATTCAATTGTTCATGTAATAGATACTAGTATGTATATATTTGAATAAAAATTTTTACTTGTTTATTTATTTATTTATTTCTTTTTTCATGTAAATAAATTACTTTTATTTTTATTAATTATTTAAATTAACAACATTTTATTATTTTTTTTTGTTATTTTTTTTTTTTTTTTGCTTCATGGTAATCATGAATATTCTTAATTGTTGTTTTTTTTATCTCATAAACAAACCTGTTGTAAAAAATTAACAATTTAAAAGATTCTTCCTATTTTTCTGTCGTGCTTTATTGAAATTAAAAGGTTTCAATGTGATAAAAAGAAAAAGTGATGGTTTAAAATTATGAAATTTTATTAATATTAATTGTTAAGTTTTAAATAAATAAATTAGAATAATTAGGGGATATGATCTCAAAATGCGGGGTAAAACGGAAAGCGGGGTAAAATCATCACCGAAATCTAAAGATTGCAATCTAAAGATCTACGCCTAACAAATAGGACCTGTTACATTAAAAAGGTATATTTTTTTCTCAAATAGGTTTTATTCGTTCAATAATTTTTTAACAATAATAAGTAGTAACCTAAAAAAAAAAAATTGTTTAAAAATTATTTGCTATTTATATTTAGTAAAACCAAAATGTACGTTTTAAATCTTATTTCCCCTAAACAAAAAACCTTTTTTAAGATATTATTGAATGCAAAAAAAAAAAGGGTCAATCGGAGAAAATATATTATATAATTTATCATAAAAATAAAATTGTTTTATTTATTAAGGTTTTTTTTTTTTTGAAGTCCCACTTTTTTTTTACCTTTATTTGGGAGATGAGAATCGGGTACACACATTCATTGCCCCACACAATATTAACAAATTTCTTCGATAATAATTATTATCATTGATGTGGGGTATTGATGTGGGGAAATGACAAGAATATAAAAAAAAGGGGGTAAAAAGAATATAAAGTAAAGATGATCCGGGCTATTTCGCATGCGCATACATTAAATTACATACGTGATATAGACCATTTATTGTATTAAATGGTAAATATAATATTTACAAGTATGGAACTGTATGGTCATTGGTGAAGGAATTGTTGGCCAAAGCGCAATCGTACCGGAATTTCTTCGTTTGAAAAAAAAATAAAGATTTACATGTAGGCGTACACACGTGTGTCAAATATTTGAGTTGCACGGACCAAGAATGAATAGAAGTTGATATTATTATTAAATGACGTTAATGACGTTAATGACGTTAATTAAAGAAACAAATTCTCAAATTAGGATATCGTATCCTGAGTAAAATAAGCTATTACCAATTCGAGTAAATTTTTTAAAAAGTTAGTGGCTGATTGCATATTACGTAGAAGTGATATTTATTAAAAGAATGAATGGATGTTTATAAAAAGCATAAACATTGTCTTCTGATAAATTTTAACTTAAAAAATCCATTATATGTCGATAGTTATTTAATACATATATTAAATATATGTACAAAATATTAAAGCAAACAAGAATACCATAAAAAGAAATAAACTAAAAAACATTGGCTAATTTTTTTGATTATAAAAGGAAATTAATATGAATTCTTGTTTTTGATTGTTTTTTTGTGAGATACGATTGTTGTTAAAATGAAAATACTTTTTAAATTTATTATTGTTTTTTTTTTTATTAATCATTTATGGAAATTTATATTTGTGAATATATTAAGAATTATAAAAATTTTTACCAAAGATTTCAAAGATTTGATGATTAATTAATTACTAGTATCAAATTTATTACAATGTTTTAAAAAAAATCGATTATAATCATTGCAAACAAAGTACAGTATAATATGTTTTATCTTACAATATCGGTTAATAAGCGGTGATATATTTATTTTTTTTTTTTAGCGTGGCAAAATTAATTTTCCTTTTGTTTAGGCAGATTGCTTTTTCAGTGTACAAACAAAAAGTATCCGAAATGTTACATGGCTTGCACCTGCTTTTTTTTAATATGACGAAAAACCAAATATATTAAAGGATAAATAAATAATACATCATAAACAGAATAAATCAATTGTTTGATATTTTTTCATTGTTCTTTTATGATATGTCATACAACACTACCAATACCAATATTTGGTATATTAGTATATTGGTATATTGATATATTGGTATATATGATTTATTGGTATATTTGATATATTGATATATTGGTATATTAGTTAGTATATTGGTATATACCAATATATCAAATACTAATATACCAATATACGGCTAATATACCAATTACCATATACCAAAATATTACTTCCCCCAATATTACCAAATACCAATATTATTAATATTATTAATATTATTATTGTTGATAGTGTTGATAGGGTAATATCGCACAACGTAAAATGTTTTTTTTAAAAAAAACGGAGAAATTAATTGTATTTTGCCTCGGATAAACAACACATCATTTGTATAAATATAGTATAATAACTGATTATTACAATAAAATAAATTGTTTTCCGTTATCAAATATAATCTTGATTGAGGCTTATATTGGGTCTTATCTAGCAATATCTATTTTCCAAATTTTATATTATGAATTTTTTTTCTGTTAAGGAAAAAAAAGTTACTGTGATTTTTTTTTTATCGAATAAAATATCGAATAAAATATCGAATAAAATATTGAATAAAATATTGAATAAAATATTGAGAATGAGATATTGAATAAAATATCGAATAAAATATTGAGAATGAAATATCGAATAAGATATCGAATAAAATATTGAATAAAATATCGAATAAAATATCGAATAAATATCGAATAAATATAATAAATATCGAATAAGTAAAATATAATAAATATAATATAATCATTTAGTCATTCTCTTGATTATAGAGAAATTTGAGGTTAGATTAAGCAATTGTACATGCTTATATTGTACATATATGAAACCCTACAAACCACAGTAACACTACGGAAACATAGTTACATAATGTTCTATAAAGACATTTTCATCAGTTTATATAATTTTGCATATTTTTCTTATTGACAATTTTTTTAAAACACCATTTTAATATTTTTTTCCTTTTATTCCCAAACATTTTTACATATTCTCAGGGTAAAAGAAATCCTTTTTTTTTTTCTCCTAATTTTTTTATTTATTTGTTTGATGTGTGGGATTTCTCAAAATAGTATGGGCGTATTAGCAGTAGATCATGTGCTCAAACACGAAACAAAAAATTTTCTTTTAATTGATAATTGAATATTTAATTACTATTATTATTTATGCAAGACATTACAGACAAATTAATACAATTAATCCGTTAATTTTAAAACATTTTCTTTGTTATGTATCGCGTGGATGATGATCAGTTTCCTGTCGGTTAAACCTAAACTATACGGAATAATTTTGGTGACGTAATATAAATTGCATTAATTTTCTGATATAAATTAGGGATTTAAAGTATGATTCACATTACAATGATTATTTTTTTTAAAAAGTTTTAAAAACATAATACACGAAACTAGAAGAAAGAAAGAAAACTTTGTTATTTGAAATTTATTTGAAATTTTTCGGATATTTGAAAATATTTTGTATCATAAACAAAAGAACAAATTAATTAATTACAATGCGTCAGCTAAAAAGAAAGTTTTAAAACTTATTATTATTATTGTTGTTTAATTATTATTTATAAAAACATTTATTAAATTTTTATTTTATCCAATCAAAAGAAGAGATTTTATAAGAATAAAGAAATGTCCTTGTCAAAGTTTCCTTGTCAAAAAAGCTTTGACTTTTTATAATTTGTAATTAGTATTACCTTAACATACATGCTAAGTGGCACACACCATTTTTTTATGCGTTTCAGTTGTGTGGGATTGACACTCTTATTTGATAAATAGTGTGACGATACATACGATACATCAGATGATAATAAAAAATTCCTTTTTATTTGACACGTTATGTGAGAGGGTATATAAGTTACACAATTGTTTTTCTGATTTTTTAAGGTAAGATTAAAGTGTTTCATACAAGAAAGTTTTTGGCTTCGTAATGTAACTAATGTATTAAATTTTTTTTTTTTTTTTTTATAGAAAAAAAGAGAGCATTTATCATATTGTTTGTTTTAAAAATGTTAACAATCGAGAAAGCATTTAATGAAGATAAAAAATTTCTTCTTCGTTTTCTTCTATGGAATACAAGATTTAAAGATAGAACAATATACGGATGATTTTTATAATTCCCCACAAAAAAAAAAAAAAAAAAAAAAATATAAGCGAAAAAATCATTTCATTATCTATTGAGTGAGTGGGGCATATTATATATGTCAAGTAAATTAGTACCGAAAAAAATTTTTTTTTGTATTGTAATGAAATCACCTGTATTCCTAATAAAGAATGGGTGGGTGTAACCTAATAAAATTTTATTTTTTATTATTGTAATATAAAGTTTTTTAATATAACTCAGATTAGATAAATCCGCCACACAAACAATAAATAAAAACTTGTCAACGGTAACAAAATAAACAAGGTATTTTAAAAAAAAAAGGTACTCTTTAAATATATATATATATATATATAAAAAAAAAAAATTTTTTAAATATACAAAGGTTGACTGTAATAACTATTTTAGTTATTTTTAATTGTTTAAAATTTTCGAACAAAGCAAATGTTAGTTGAATTAAATGTATTAATGTAATGCTTTATGTAGTGTTAGTCGTACTTATTTTGGCATTTTTTTTTTTTTTTTTATATACAGTAATGCATTTTTATTTTTATGTTAAACTTTAAAAATACCGAAATTTTTTTTTTTTTTATATAGTTGAATGAAATTTATTATATATTTGAAGGTCCTTTGTTATCGTTATTTAAAAAAAAAAAAAGTTATATAAACTCTAAAATTTTCAACGTTTTCTTTTCAAAAAAAGAATTCTCAATAGAAAAAAAACTATAAAAAATATTTAAAGTTTTTTTTTTAAATAACTTTTTTTTTTTTTTTTTTGAGATTTCTTTATTTTTATTTTCCAATATTTTTTTTAGTTTAAAAAAACTTTAGTGAAAATCTTTCATAATTATTAAAAAAAACCTTAAATTTTTTGTTCGTTGAAATAGCAAAAAAAAAAATTTTTTCTTCTTTTTTTTTTTGCACGAACATTTTTTTTATCTTTTTCTTTTTTTTTAATTGAATTCTTTCAAATATTTGAAAGAATTTAAAAACGAAAGACCAAAACAAAAGTTTTAACATTCTTGAAAAAAAAAACCTTTTTTTTCAAACAAAACGAACAAAAAAAAAAATTAATTTTTTGTTCAAACTCGAAATTCAACGCTTTCTCGGAAAAACAAATTCGGAAAATCAAATAAATTAAATCAAATTTATTTTTTAAAGCTTTTCAATTTTCTCCGACTTTATAAAAATGCCTTCAGCTAGTAACAACAACATCCCTACCAGTTTACCAAAGACAATGAGAGAATACGAAGTTCTCGTTATTCCTTCATCTCCAACCAGTCCAACTGGACAATATCATCAACCTCAACCTCAACAACCCATGCTTAGAACTAAAAGGATCAATTGTAACCAGACTAATGGTACCATCTTTTGGATTCCTGATGGATACAGACCTGTATTAGTACGTACCTCTGATTTACCTTTACTTGTAGGTGCTGAGTATAATTTACCATCACCAAGTAATTCTACTGGTTATACGAGTTCGGATGATTCCAATTATTAAAAAAAAAATCATATTCTCAGAAAAAAAAAATTTATTTCAAAATTTTGTTTAAAAAAAGTATTTACAATTTTTTTTTTTGAGATTTCTTTGATAGATATTTAAAAAAAAAAACCTTTCTTTTATAAAAACCTTCATAACAAACATTAATTCCGTATATTTAGTATATAATTGTTTTTTTTTTCTCAAATCAAAAGACGTTGCTTTCAATATTACAATATTCCTTGATTATATATCAAATATCAAAGAATCACAGTTATATCTAAACATAAATATATATATATATCTTTTTTATCAATTCTTTCCGTTTCAATTTATAGAATTTGTAGATATTGTTTATTTTTATTCCCCCCTTTTTTCTTTTTTAAAAAAACACAAAAATTTCTTTATATTGTAAATCTTTTTTTTTTAAAGAAAAAAATTCTAAAATAACAAAAAAAAAAAAAAAACAAAAAAAAATATAGGTCCAGGTCTTTTGAACATCCTTTGAACCCAACATTTCAACATCAACTTTTCTCGCTTTATTTTTCATATTTTTTTTCCCTTTTATCCGTCTTCGTGCAGGCCGCAATTCAAAGGATACGTTCAAAATTACATTGGATCTCAATTCCCTTTATATATATTACCTCTTTGTAAAATTATTTCCCTTCTTTTAAATATATATATTCTTTCTTATTTAAAAAAAAAAACAAAAAAAAACAAAAAAAAAATTTCTTTAGATTTTAAAGTAGAATTTCTTTTTTTTTTCTTCAAAACTATATAAATTCCATAAATTTTTTTTTAACGTTCTTTTATTCTTTATTTAACCAAACCTTATTATCCCTCAACCAATCATCCAATTAACCACAACATTATTTATAAGCTTTATATAATTATTGTTTCTTTATAAATATTTATTTTTATTTTTATTTTTTTTTCTTTATTATTCTTTAAACAAAGAAATGGCTTCTTTTCTCTTATCCTTGCAAAAAAAACTAATTTTAGTAACTCGATTCCATAATTTTATTGGGCGAAAAAAATAGAAATTTGGGCAAAGTACGAGAAAAGGGTTAATTCTTTTTTTTTTCTCTTGTCAATATTATTTTTTTTTTCTGTATAAATATCTTTTTTCTTTTAAGCTTCTCCCGACATCAAAAAAAAAAAAGAAAGTAATATAACTTTTTTTCTTTAGTTAAGTAGTTAATAAGTTCAAATACCATAATTATCTTTGAACGCAAAAAAACTCCTTTCTAAGCAAATTTATATTACTAAAGACCTTCAAATTCCTTTTTTACTTTGTTATATAGTGTATATATATATATATACATAAATTTTTTTTTATGGAGGGTAGAAATATGTTTATCAAATACGCGCAAATGTCGCGACAATTATATATATTATTATTTAACGAAAAAAAAAAACGGTTTTTTTGGTGATTGGTTAAATTTCAATTAAGGTTTTTTGGTTCTTTATTTTTATTTTTTTATTTAGTGTTCATAAAAATCTTTTGAATTATTATATTTTGTTTTTAAAATTTTTTTTTCTTTTAAACGAAAAAAAAAAATAAAAGATTTATGGAATAAAATTTCAAATATAGAAAAAAAATTCCTATATTTTTATAAATATATATACAATACTACAAGTGGTTTATTATTTACATATTTACAATATTTACGAGCGGTTTTATTATTTACAAGTGGTTTATTATTTACGAGCGGTTTTATTATTTACAAATGGTTTATTATTTACAAGTGTTTATATACATCATATACATCATATACATCATATACACATATACATCATATACATCATATACATCATATACATCATATACATAATACATAATATACATCATATACATCATATACATCTCATATACATCATTGTTATCATTGTTAAGTTTCTCGAGTTTCTCGTGTAAAAAAAAAAAATTATGACGCGACGCGAATCTCTTGAAAAATCATTTATTTATTTCTTAGGCGCATTTTATCACATTTTATTTATTTGATCGTCGAGCACAAGTTACCAAGTTACAGGAGTTACAGGTTTGGTTTATTCAGGCTGGCTGACAGAAACACAGCCCTCTTTGTCGTACCAAAATCATAGGGGTTTCAGCTGGATTTTATCGGTAAATCCGCAGTCAAACGCAATCCTTTTAAAAATTCTCATTTTTTTTTCTCTCACCCCCCTATTTTTTTTTATTTTAAAATCTTTCGGTAAAAAGGTTTCTTTCTTGAATTCCTACTTTGTCATTCATTATTATTTCATTCTTTAAATAAAAAAAGATCTACTATTACTACCTATAAGTTCTAATCCTAACATTTTTAACGCCTACTTTTTAGATAACAGGATATAATTTCCTAATTAAACACAATGTATGATATTAAAAGGAAATTTGGCTTTAAATAAATAAAATTTGATTGGATTAATGATTCTTTTAATTTGATTATTTACTTGTTTACTAACACTTTACTAGAAATTCCGAAAACTTTCTTTGTCATTGTTCTTGAGATGAAGTTATGATGTACAAAGGATAGAAAGGGAAATATCTTAATGTCAAAGCCACATTTTTTTATAATGAAAACGCGTGGAACTCATAAGTAAAGTACAGTATGTCAATATCATGCGTGGTATATATGTATATACATAAAATGTAAGGAAAAAAAGAACTTTTTTAGATAAATTAAAAGATAACAAAGAAATTTAAACTTTGATTTTCCCGCGCCAATAAAAAATAATAATAATAATAATAATAATAAAATATAATAAAAAATATATATAATTGATGATAATGATAATAATGTGTTACATAACAAAAATAACAAAAAGAAGGAAAAAAGACATATCAAAAAGTAATTAAAATAAATGATAATTAAAACATGAAATTAATTTTGGTTAAAATAAAAAAAAATTTATATTTATTTATTGTACATGTAACAAATATTATTTTTTTGTGTTCTATTATGATGATATATTATGTTTAAATGTTATGTGTACTGTGTAATTAATTATTGTACAAAAAAAAAATAAAGGATGTTAATGAATGTATTTCAAAATGTATGGTGTAATAAATAATACGGAAAAGATCAAAAACCTGATTTTATGATAAAAAGTTTAATGATATTTTTGAATATATCAAGTATTTAAATTTTTTTAAAAAATATTAATAATATCGTAAACATTATAAACGTAAACCTTTTTTTTTTAAAGTTATGATATAACCCGCATTTGTTTTATTTAATTATTTGTTGTTATTAATCATTTAAAGATATGAATCTAAAGTTATTTCGATCGTAAAAAAACTGCGGTAAAACTAAAATTTTTTTTTTTTTTTTTAAGGTTCGATGGCGCAGCAAAATAATTTATAATTTTATTTTGATTAACTTGTCAAACTTTTTGACCCCTCTTATCGGATGATAATTTCGCTATATTCCGAGTAATATTTTTTTTTTAAAGTTTTTATTTATATATTATTTCCATTTTTATTCCTTTCAAGAAATTTTTTTTTTTAAAAAAAAATTATTTTAAAATCATTTAAAGTAAAGAAATGAGGATTATATAGGAAAAGATGCACAATCTCGTGTTAAAACATGCTAATTTACATGATTTTAATAATTCAGTTGGGCGTTAATATGCTTTGCTTTGCTTTGCTTGTTGTTGTTGTTGTAATGTTGTAATACATTTTCACTTTTTTCTTTTTGTAAGTTCGGGATAAATATATGTATGGTTGATTATTCATATTCATTATTTGTTATTAAATATTGAATAGTGATGGATGGATGAATGTAGTTTTGGAAGTGTTATTAACTAATATGTATGTATGTAGTGTACGGGTACATGGTTCATATTTTTAAAGTTATTTGGTCATAAAAAAAAAAAAAAAAAAAATTTTTGAAAATAATAAAACTTATTGTTCTTTCTTTTTAATTTAGGAAGACAACTTGGCGAAATGGACTCGCATGGACCAATTTCAGTTCGTACCCCCACAAATTTGGTTTAGTCTTTTGATATATTTTTATTATTAAAATGGATTAAGAAGAAAAATTTTTTTTTCTTAAAACAAATATTAATATATCCATAAATGTTTATTCCATTTACCAATTTCCTATCCGGTCTTTCCCATTGTTCTTGTAATATCCTCGTGGAGAAGAAAAGATTATGATTTGTTTAAAAAAAAAAAAATTTTTTTTTTATTCTAAAAAAACTTGAAAAAATTCCTGATAAAGAACAAGTAGATTATAATTTTCTCGGCATATATTTTTAAGCGAAATGTATAAATGAAAATGTATGAAATGTAATGATAAGCTATTTAAACTTGTTTAACATTGAAATTTTTAACCTAATCCAAAAATAAAATTATTATTTCCTTTCCCCCAAGATTTAAAATACCCATTTATATATAATTTTGATAGGTTTCTTATCAATGCATATAATGTTTATTTATTTATTTTTTTTTTTTTCCTCTTTTAAAAAAAAAAAAAAAAATTTTTTTTTCTTCTTCTTCTTGATAATAATATGTAACATTGTTTAGAAAATTGAGAAATAACTTTATTTAACTACTACATTGAGAAAACAGGATTTTTTTGAAAGTTTTGAACGAAAATATATATATATATAGTATAGTATAGTATATATTATACCCAATTTCTCGGGAATTATTATAGAAAGTGGCGGTGTGGCACGTGGCGTAAAATTTGTCATATTTTGTCATACCATCATGATACCATCGATATACATGTTTCAAGTCCCTTATACAAAAACCAATAAGGATTTAATTAAAGATCTGATTGAGCACAAACCAAGTTGATTAAGCACAAGCCAACAGGTAACAGGTTAACAGGTTAACAGGTTACAAGTTCAAGTTTTTTTTTACGATTCGCAATCAAGCCACAGTCAGTCTAAATATGGAAGTTAACCGGTTCATATAAAAATGAACCTTAAAATGTAAAAGTACCAGGTAAATAGTTTCAAAAATACAAGAAAATTGTTAAAGTTTATGTAATTATCAAACTTTTTTCGTAAAAACTTATTTATCATTTCCTAAAGTACAAGTTTATTGTGGTGATACAACTGATACAACCCAAAAATTTTGACTTGATGCATAAAATGACAACTTCATGTTTCATTACTATTGTCTTTACCCGCATAAAAAACACCATAAACAGCATATAAACTAAACTATTAATCTCTTTATTTCATAAAAAAATGTCCCGCCAAATACTTTAAATTACAAGTTCATTTAAACATATATTAATAAAGTTGTTGTTAAAATTTGATATAAAGTTGATAAACTTCCTCTTTATTGTCATTATTGTCATCTTATCACGAAACCATACACGCGTCGGTCACGAATATTTTTTTTTCAATAAAGAAAAAAAAATAATAAATGAATAAACAAAAAATAATTATCAAGTTTTTCCGCAGTCAAGCATGTGATAAATTGTAAAATTGCAAATTAAATGATTATAAATATATATATATTGTTTCCTTTAGTCGTTTTATTAAAAATCATGCAAGCTAAAGCATGCAAGTTATGTAAGTGAGACTTGCATGGATTATCTATTTCATAAGTCATAAGTTCAAAATACCTTGCTTCTCCTTTCCCTTTTACAAAAATTATATTGTTTTATTACCGTCCAGTAAAACCATATTATCATATTATTTTGATATCGTAATCCCAATTATTCGGTTACAACTTTTAATTACATAATTCCTTTAAAAATGCACGGGACCTGGAATAATTAAGAGATTAATGAGATAAATGAGATTAAATGAGATAAATGCAATTAACCAATAACTCGGATCATTATTTATTATATTGTTCTTTTTTTTAAAAAAAATTTTAATTTTTTTTTATTTTTTTAAATAAAAAAAAAAATTATTATTAATAATTTCCAATGATCCGGTTTTGGAATTTTTTGGAAATTTTTATTCTATTTTATTTTTACAATTTTTTCTCTTTTAATAATTTTTTAATATAACGCGTAACCAAAAAGTTTTTTAAATCTCGTGGTTAAATATATAAATAATATTTATTTTAAAATAAATTCAAAAGAAAGGATATTGAATTGTATCGAAAAAGGTAATGATTGGACATCAAAATGTAACAGACAGAGACACGACCTCATTTTTTCAAAAAATACTTTTTAAGACTAAAAAGAGTAAAAAAAAGGTATTTGAATACATAATTCCATTGTTATTATGTAATAAAAAGAAATTATTTAGGACATTTATTACATTTATTAAAAATTTTCGTATTGTTCAAATTACCGCAAAAAATCGCAAAAAAGGAAAAAAAAAATCGCGTTGTTTTATTGATATAGATTATCAATAAATTATTATGTATACTTTTGAAGTAATGATACCATTGTATAAATTATTTAGATTGATGAAAACTGGAAAGTTGATTCATGTTTTTTCCCTTTTCTAGGATATGTACTGTAATGTATCTTTTGAGATTCGTTGGATTCGTTCTTTTTTTATTTATCAATAATGATATTTAATATATATATTTAAAATATATAAACTGACATTTAATATATTTAAACTGATATTATATGTATATTTTTAATATATTTAATATATTTAATATATTGTAATAATATTTCTTTGTTATACTCATTAACTCATTAACTCATTAACTCATTAATCTTATTAATCTCATTAATTTAACCGTATCAAAATATATCAAACATATATCAAACATATATCAAACCATATCAAACATATCTACCAAACATATTCAACCCATATCAAACCATATCAAACCATATCAAACATATCAAAATGTATCAAAATGTATCAAAATGTATCAAAATGTATCAAATATCAAATATATCAAATATATCAAAATATTCCACGGGATTTCCGCTATTTGAACGAAAACGTATAAAGTTTAATCAAATAATAATGTATATTTTATTATTATTATAATTATTTTCAATTATTAATAATTTTCCGATTATTCTTTAACATAATATAAAAATCAATTTTGATTCTTAAATCTCAATTGTTCGATTAGAAAGTTTTTTTTTTCAAGAAAAACTAAAAGTAAAGAAAAATTTTTTTATATTTTCTAAATCTTTTTTTCCGATAAAACAAAATATTTTTCAAAGTCGCATTGTTCTCATTAAAAAAAAAAAATAAAAAAATAAATAAATAAATAAATAAATAAATATTTTTTTTTTCGAAAAAAAAATTTTATTTTTCGCACGCCCCATTAAAAGAAAGAATTTTTATATCTTTTTAATAAAGAATATTGTTTTTTTCTTAATCATTTTTGACTTTTCAATTAACCCGACATTAAACACATACTGAATGAATAAATAAATGGTATAATATATAATAAATAATAATATGTATTTTTTTTATGTTGTTAAACCCTTGTTATTGAAATATATTGAAATATATTGAAATATATGTTTTAGATATAAATATTTTTAGTCATCTTTTGACTCAGTGCCTACTCAGTATAAATGTAACTAAACCATACAAGTTAGTGGTAATATTAACTCTGGAATTCATATGATTGATGTAAAAAAGATTATTTTTATATTTTTGGAATTTCTTAAACTGGAATATATATGAAATATAATGATTGTTTGATATATATAATTTACGCTGTGTGAGAATATATGTAAGTGTGGCTTTAAACATGTTTAATCGACCATGTTACGATTATATTGCTGGGACGAAATAAAATGGTAAAGATTTTCGTGCGATGAATAACAATAAGAAAAATTATTCATATTTCACATGAGGTAACTGTAGCTGTACATGCTTAGATAGATTAGACAAGAATGCCGTAAATTAAACATCATTTTTTTTTTTTAAAAAAAAAAATCAAAACGGTTTTATTGTTCAAAAAAAAAACCTCTATGGTTATATAATAATAATATTATTAATTGTTATTTAGCTTGCTCCAGGTTTTTTATTTTCCCCACATTTTTTTTTTTCAATGAATGTCCGTCAAAAGAAAGGATTGTTAATTGTAGATCTAGATTACATTTTACCTGTCACCTATTCAAATTTTATTTTATTTTTTTTTTAAAAAAAAAAAAAATTTTATTGGGATTTACAAAATCAGGTGACATCAATTAAACTCCGAGAATTTCCGTTAATCTTTTTAAAAAATCGGATGAATTAAAAACTTAATATCAGTAGTATTCAGTACATTAGGAAAATTTATTAAGCGTTATTAAAAATTAAGCTTAACTTTTTGTGAGAATTTTTTTTTTAATGATATCATTTAATAATAAACATTTCATTACATATTCGGATTTCATCGGTCGATGAGTTTTCAAAACTTTTTTAATTAAATTTTATTTATTCCATTTATTCCTTCTCTAAATAATAACAAATTCTAGAATATTACATTATTTGATTTTTGATTGAATGATATTTTTGATATCTCAGAATTTTGATATTTTGAATTTTTTTTGATATTTTGAATTTTTTTGACATTTTGAAATTTTTTTAATGAGAAACCTTAATCCTTTTTTAATATCATAAGAGCACAGACCAAAACATTACAACATATTTTACAACATCTTTTTTTAACAAAAAAATTGTTTAGATATATTGTTATAAAAATATTTTTTTTTTCTCTTCCAAAAATGAATATTATGTATAACGAGACGTTTACGTTATTATCCTATGTGATAAATCTCGTCTCTTGAAAAAAAAAAGGAAAAGAAAAGAAAAAAAAAAAATATTTTTATTATTTGATAAGCACATTCGAATAATATGTAAGAAGTACTCATATTTTTCTTTTAGAAAGAAGTCATTTTTTAAATCGTTTTTTGAAACAATTAAGGGAGAAAATGATTTTTTTGATACGCACGTCAGTGTACGTCAGTGTGATAAAAGGGTGTGTTACCATGTATGTAGGTGAAAAATAAGTTTATATAAGATAATATTTATTTGTTATCTTATTGTTTTTTTTTAAAAAAAAGCATATTGTTATATTGTTTGAATTAATTTAGAGGGTATTCTTATTAAGTTATTTGTACTAAATTAGTGTTTTTTTTTTTCTTTGGTTTTTTTGGAAAAAAAGTTAACGAGAAAATTCTTAATAATGAAATCAAAGACAATGCTTTTTTTTTAAAAAAAAAATCGAATCATTCCAAAACCATATTAGAAAAACAATAATAAAAAATTAAAATATTATATTATTTCATATCATATTTAGTCTCTTTTCTTTTCTTTTTTTTTGCATGGATATTATTAAAGAAGGAATCAAGAAAACCAAATAAAAAAAACAACTATAATAATAGAATTTATACTATAGAAACTATACCCATAGAAATACCATAGAAAACTATATTATAAGAACTGTGCCATAAATGCTATACCATAGATGCTATACCCATATACCCATATACCCATATACCCGTATACCCGTAGAACGCAAAACTTGGTTATATTGATTGTCATCACATCACCATATTCATTTTTCAATATTACCTTTATCTGCTATATTATAACTTACCGGTATATTAAATTCCAATTTTCTATTTTCTAATCGAAACGAAAAATTTGAAATTTAAACAATTTAAACGAAAAAACCCATTAAAAAAAAGAGACTTAAACCACTTAACCACTTCAGCCTCAACCTCTCTCGCGAGAAAAAAAAACAAACAATATTATAATAGATTGTTCATTTGGCGTGTATTTTATTTTATTTAAACCGAAAAAATTGTTACCAAACTCGTGTAACATAACGCCACAACAATTGTTCTCCCGGAATAATATAATATTGTTTGCTTGTAAAATTATCATTATAATTTAAGGTTGTCAGCCAAGCGCCTTTTTTTTAAAAAAACCTGTTTACTTTAAAAATAAAATTCGTCATATAAACTCATTCCTGTCAAAAAATAATCTTTGTACTTTTTATTAATTCCCGATTGGATAAATTAAATTATTTAAATTAACGATTCAATATAAATTGTTTACATATTGTTCTTTGAGGTTAAATGATTTTTTTTAGGTAATCCATATGTATATATTTGATTTTCCCATTATACTGTTATCAAAAAAAAATTTTACGTTTATCCCACGTACGACAAAATGTAAATATTGCCCTTGCATAATCAACAATAATAATATTAATGGTCGATCTTTAAAAATTTCTATTGTTTTATTGTTTTTATTCTCATAAATAGTTTTGTCATTTAGAAAGCCTCAACTTACCGCCTCAACCTGCTTCACTTGTTAACCTAGTAATAATAATAATAATAATACGGAAATCACCGGATATAATATTGTTCTTTAAAAGATATTACGAAGATAACAATTATTCTTCTTTCCAAATAATTTTTCCTCTTGGATAATAAAATGTTGTTGTATTACTTTAACTCAGTTATTTGCTACCACAATACACGAGTTATTCCCATATAATACCATTGTATGATTGATGTTTTTCATCATTGTTTTTTTAGGGGGATTTGTGTCGTGTAAGAGATGGTATCGGGATATCTTCGGGATGTCCTTTAGACAAAGTTGTCAAGTTGTCGCTTTATTGGTACTACCTTTTAAGTTTTAGGGCATAAGGAGAATTAACATTTGAGTTATATCCAGGTATCAGTAATGTTAGGTGATGAATACCGTATACTATACGATGGATGAAAATTTGTTACAATGATACTGAACCAATGAAAAAGAATGAAAGAATAAACGTTGGGCACCATATCCAAGGGCGTGGCCAGTCCACAGTAAATCAACATTATCTTAAGGCTTTATGGCATCAGGGAATTGGATGGCAGACGACGGCAATTATACAGTTTGCGGCAACTGCGGCCAAAAAGAAAAAGGCAGATTTCAAGCGACAATAAATTAGTATTTAGTACCATATTAAACGTTGGGATACCCAGGTATTTGTGAAAAAAAATATATGAAAACTTGGAAAAATTATATTGAAAATAATTACAAAATTAAGTTCATAAATTTATGTCCATAGATTTCATATATAAATTACGTTCATAAACATAAATCCTATATAATTTTCCTCACAGTTGGAATTTTGATCACGTTATCATATAAATTTTTGTATAATATCCAAATATTTGTTTAAAACATAATACATTCAAACAATTTATAAAATGCTACGTTCATAAATTACGTTATTAAATTACGTTCACAAATTATTAGGGGTAGGGATAAGTCGTTGACATGATTCGTAACTTCATACTTCATAGTTCATATATTTACTAGATCAAAAATATCACTTTGAACAAAAATTTCATAAAGTAAAACATATTAAGCATATATTAAATTATATTTATATAAAGCTTAAAATTCATGACAATTTTCTTCTTTGTTGCTTTAAAATTTACTCTTCTAATATTTAATTAAATTAATAGGATCATAGTCCATATTATTATTATCCTCTTTATTATCTTTATTTTAACTCCACACATAATCCATTTAATCCATTTTCTCCATCCTGAAAGATTGATTTTGTAAATCTATATAATCTTCTAAAATCAAAGTAGTTTGTGCTTTGTAATGTCCCATGTCCCGCATTTGATTTAACATAGGCGGGATAATTCATCACAGTACATAGGCAGGATAATTCATCCCAGTACATAGGCGGGATAATTCATCATAGTACATAAGCGATACTTCATCAAAAGACTTTCCACTTTTTCTGGTTCTTTTTCGTGATGGAGCAAGGTTTGTATTAGTTTCTAATGGAGTTTAAATTGTTTGAAAGTGTATTTGATATTTCATGTCAAAAGTTTATTTCAGGTCTAAAAGTCCAAAATATTTCGCGTAAAAAGTATAAAACCAAGTTTAAAAGCTGTATAAAACTGTAAACTGTAGTACTGCCAAAATCATTTACGAAGTGACGTGCCGTTACGTTTAAAAAAAATGCCGTAACTATAAGAAATTCAAATGTCTGCATTATGTCTGTAAATTACGTTCATAAATTACGACCATAAGTTACGTTCATAAATTATTTTCATAGATTACGTTCATAAATTATTTTCATAAATTACGTTCTTAAATTAAGTTCAAAAATTACGTTCTTAAATTATGTTCAAATTATGTTCATAAGTTACGTTCTTAAATTATGTTCATAAATTATTTTCGTTCTTAAATTATTTTCATAAATTACGTTTTTAAATTATGTTCTTAAATTACATTCTTTAAATTACGTTCTTAAAGTACAGTACGTTCTTAATAAATCACGTTCTTAAATTTATTATAAATTTGGTAAACCGCATAAATTTATTATAATGCAAACCCGTTAAATGCCGGATGAGTTATTCGTTCCAAGATGGGTGTGCTCGAACAAGATGGGTGCTCGTACTCGCAATTCAATTCCCTATAAAAAAAATTTCTGGAAAAAACTCCGATAAATGATCATTTTTCTAGTTTTTATTCCGAAGAAACTCAGACACGGGATCATTTTTCTGAAAAATTTTCTATAGAGATCATGCATTCATTTAGAAACTCAACCGTCTTAACTTTAACATTATCTACAATCATATAAATTCCATGGCAAAACTTTATAACACTTTTAAGAAAAAAAAAGACCGGATGTCCGGATCTACTGCGCCTATACCTAGTTCTAAATGTGTTATACCTATCCTTCAGTTTACGAATATTACATCCATATTCAATTATATCACCCATAAATTCACACTTTTACATCTTTGACTCAGTAGATATTAATAATATGCAAAATAATTCAGTACAGACAGATTAAACTATTTTTGGGATTCAATTTCGCTCACGTCCGGGTCTAATGTATATGATCACAATTGGATATATATAGTTATCTATGATAATGTTGGCAATAAATTTAATAATAAATTTTATAATTAAACATTTCTTATAAAATAAAAAATAAAAAATGGATAAACTCCGATAAAGGAGAAACTCCGATAAATGATCATTTTTTAGACATGTGGTTGCATCCATGAACCGAGGACAATGGGACAAAATCATTGTCCCTGCATGTCAAACTATCAAACGATTAAACGATTTTAGCTAAACTCGCTTGTCAGGACTCAGGACAAAAAACAACAGCCGAACAACCAAGAACAAATACTTTATTACGTAAATTATTGATTTGTTAACCCGTGACGCAATCTATCCTAATGACTGCGGACAACTCTGCGGACAACTCTGCGGACAACTCTGCGGACAACTCTGCGGGCAACTCTGTGGGCAACTTTACGGACAACTTTACGGACAACTCTGCGGACCTAAAAAAAAAATGTGACATGTAGAAAGATCTCCCGGGAAGAGCATCAACCAAGGGAATAATTATGTTGATAATATAAATAAGAAAAAATTTTAGAAAACATTCGAACAAAATATATAATATTTATGCCGAATTAAATTTTAAATAAGGATAAAGTCACATGACAATGTCAAAACGTATAATAAACTCACGTGCTCATTTCAATGTAAAAAAAAAGTACTTTATATCAAATAAATAATTTTTAAAATGACACGATTCTTAACCGCTAAAATAAAAGGAAAAAAATAAACGTTAATTAATTACGTACTCCGAGAATCATCCTTATTTTTTTTGCCTAGATGTATAATCGGTATCGGGCCGTTCGTAGAATACATATCGCGTCCTAAGAGTCCTAAGAGCATAACAGTATTTAAGTTGTTCACAAATAAACAAAAACGTGGCAATTATCCTTAGGACATAGAAATCGATGGAATTGGAAACGAAAATTGATGATCGTAAAGAATTTGTGAATTTGTACTACCGTTTAGTCAATATAAAAAGATCCTTGTTTTGTTCTTGTAATAGAATTTTCGTCCAACTACTTTATTGAAAAATATAGTATTACAATAAGACAGGGATAAACAAGTTTAATAAATTAAAATAAGAAAAAAAGAAATCCATCTCCGATTAACCTAAGGTAAACATTAATCTTAAATAGGGGGGAATTAATATAAGCATTAATTTTCATTACTTTAATTGTCTTGTTTTTAATTAAAAAGACCATTTATAAACAGGTTTAAAAA
The DNA here is from genome assembly GCF_026210795.1 of Rhizophagus irregularis. Classification (NCBI taxonomy): domain Eukaryota; kingdom Fungi; phylum Glomeromycota; class Glomeromycetes; order Glomerales; family Glomeraceae; genus Rhizophagus; species Rhizophagus irregularis. The sequence goes on from NC_089459.1 coordinate 2,639,043, forward strand.
CTTGCTTACCCATTATTGCCATTATTGTCATTATTGAAAATCAGGTTGAAAGGAATTATTGAAAATCAAGTTGAAAAAGGGAAAAAGGGGAGAAATTGCGAATCTTGGATCTTTGACCAACTGTTATTATAATAATATTTATATCATAAATCAAATTCAATTGGGTTAATATAATTTTGTAATTTTATACTAATAAAATATTTATATAATTTTAAACACATTACCTTGAATGAATGAATACAAGACTAATAATAATAAAATATTTGTATTTACTTTAGATTACACATTAATGAATACAGAATTAACGGTCAGTTAAGGGGTAAATTGTGTTAAGGAATTAAGTTTTAATGATTTAGTTAATTCAATTTCGGGAATACTCCAAGAGATTCAGAAATAATATTCGATTGAATCAAAAATATTATGCAATGGTGCATACACACATACACACATACACACATATATATCATATATAATAAGATTTCATAGTCCAATAATGAATAATCCAATGCCATATCATAATCCATGCCATATCACGAATTTTTAAGGTAACTGTAAAACTATTTACAATATTTATAAGCAATAATAAAATTTAATCAAATTACTTTTTAATCAAAATTTGGAAATATTAAATTTAAAATTTGAACACATGTAAACATTACCAGCAAACGACAAATTATTATTATATTTTTTTTTGAAGAGTTTTAAACTTAAAAAGTTACTGCGCGATACCAAAAAATACCACGCGTTACCGTACGAGTAGTAAAGTTTTTTTTAAAAAACAGTAAGTTTTTAAAAAAATATGCGCGTTATATATATGTGCGATATATATTTATTATATATATACACATCTATAATATACTGTATATAAGACTAATTATGGTTAATTATAAAAAATTTCATTTAGAAAATCCGAATACTAATTTTAGACAAAACAATCTTGATACAAGCGCATGTAGTGTATTTTTTTTTTTCAAAAAACCCCTCAAAATGTAACAAGATTAATATTCTTGGAACAGTTTTTACACAAATAATTTATTAAATTTTATATGTGCTTTTTATAGAAAAAAAAAAAAATTTTTTTTCTTTCTTTTCCATTTAATTTTTAATAGAGGATCTTTAATTTATTATTTATTTATTTATTTATTTTTTTGAAAAAAAAAAAAGAAACTAATATATATATACAGTGTTTTTTTCAGGTATTACAAGAGATTCTAAAAAAATTTTTTTTTTTACTTAATTTTTCATTGTTTCAAATAAAAAAAAAATTTAAGCTTAATTTAAAGCGTACAACATTTTTTTTTCCTCCCAAAAAAAAAAAAAAAATTTTTTTTTCAAAAAAAAAAAGGGACTTTTTAAGGCTAAAAAAAATCAAAATTTATTTTTTATTTAGGCATCAAATAATTGTAATGCAGAAATTAGAATAATCCAGTTTAAATACGTATTTTTATTGCCTTAATAAGAAATTTATGTAAAATGAAGTATAACAATGACGGACACATGCAGATAAGAAAGATTTTAATCATCACAATTACAGGTTTATTGCCAACAAGTCAAGTAAGAGAATACAGTTACGTTCAATCAAGTTAAAACAAAAATCGCACTAATTTATTTTTTTTTATTTTTAAGAAATCAAAAAAAAGTGGAAAGAAATATTATCATTGGTTAGTTTACTCAATTCGGATAGTTAAGTTCGGGTAGTCAAATTTGAAATTTCTTTCACCCCCCCTTTTTTTTTTTACAAATCTTGGCGCTTCTTTGCATTTCTTTGCGCTCCTTGAGAATTATTAATTTGACCATATTTTTTATATTTTTTTTTTAAAAAAAAAACCAGAATTTTTTTAATATTACGCGTTTTATAGCTCCGATTTAGATGATCTTTTTCATTCATGCAATTCATGCAAATGTGAGTTTGTGACTTAAAATAACTTGAATTAATTTATTAATTGATTAATTGATTAATTGATCAGGTCAGGGTTGGTCTAGGTTTATGTAATTGTAATAATAACACAAAATTCACAAATTAGTAATTGGAAATATTAATTGTTTATCGATTAACTTATCATTATATTTTTAGTTTAGAATGATATAATTGGTTAAATTAAGGTAATCATGTTTTTTTTTGTTTGTTTTTATTTATTTTATGAAAAAAAAGAAAAATTTTTTTGTTTACCTTACAATACAAAGGTTAACCGCATTATTTATTTGCCATACGTTTTACCTTAAATTACCTTAAATCTAAAAAAGAAAATTATCGGGTTGATTCTTATGGAGAATTCCTCTTTTATTTTCGCGAAAAAACCAGAATGATATGATAAATTAATTGAGGTAAAATATTTTAATAAAGCACAACATGTAAACAATGAGATAAGATATTGTCTGGGTTCGTCAAATTTGTTCAATCTTTATTCGGGTTCTTTATTCCGGTTATTTAAGATGATTGATAGTGATTATATTGTGTACATCCTTTTTTTTAAGTGAATCTTTATAAAAGAGAATTCATCCTTTTTAATTGGTCTCCTTTTTTATCAGTTGATATAGAAAAATGACAATGTGTGATTATTAATTGGATCGTCTTTTGATTCATTTTTACGGTATTATTAAAAAATATATATACCTTATGTATATAATATATACATATATATTTGTATATATATACTGATATACAATTATATAATTTTTAATTTAAATCGATTTAATAATGAGGAAAATAAATAAAAATGTATGATAATTAAATGCGTGGCATTTACTTTTTAATCTATTTAAATAATGGGGGGGAAAAGATTTAATTAATTCAAAAAAAAAAAAATGCAATTTTTTTTTTATACGTAAATATAACGTAATTATAATTAATATACGCAAGTACAATATACAATCGCAAGTACAATATACAATTATACGATATATAATACATTGGTGATAAATTAAAATAACATGCGTGTATTTAATTAAAACTTTCACGGAATTTTTATTGATCCGTGAAACTCCGTTTGAACGAATTATCTATAAACTCTATCAATATTCATTGATCCGTTCGGAAAGTTCAATTACATGTACAGCGACATGAAGGAAAAAAATTTTTTTTTAATTTATTTTATACATTTATTTAGTTTTATTTAATTTTTTATATTATATATATTATTATTATTATTATTATTATATATATATTATTATATAGTATATAGTATATAGTATAGTATTTTTTTTTATTTTTTTATTTTATTTTATTTTATTTTATTTATTTTTGGTTTTATTAAACATCAAAAGTACTTAATTTGGAGATGAAAGAAGATCGGATAAAAAAAACTTTGAAAATCATCACACGTTAGAGAATACAGGTGTGTAACGTACATATGTCTTGATACATGGATATTTATTTTTAGTATTTAAAAAAACTAGATTAGGTAAACATACAAACAATTTAAACAATTTAATCGATAAACATGGGTTAATTGTACAGGGGCAATTAATCTCAATCCCAAATTAAGTAATACATTCAGGCGGTCATTTTTTTCCGAAACATTTTTAACGGGCCTTATTATTTACATTTAGGAAAAAGTTTTTCTATACGACTTTTTATGATTCTTTTCTTATCTTCTAATGATAGATATATTAAAAAAAGTTTTTATTTGTAATGTAATAAACCTTCTTTTTTTTTTTATGATTTATTTTTTTTTATTTTTACATTTTTTTTACATTTTTTTTTTTCTCCTCTTTCGAATTTCCGAATAAAGTTAAAGAGAAAATTTCCATTGTTAACTTAGAAATTTCATTTAAATATTAGTAGACTAATTAGAAAAACAAAATAACCATAAAGGTTCTTATTTATTTAATTATTTTTTTTTTTTATATATTTCGGTTATTTACGGTTACTCTGCCACAAAAAAAATTATATTAGATAAACGCCTTGTCGTATAACCGATTGATTTCCCTTTCGAAAATTAATGAAGCGAATGAATCAATTTTGATTTATTATTGCGAAATATGGACATTTAATAAATATAAAAAAAAAATTTTTTTTTTTTTTTTCTCTTCATATATTAAAAAAGAGCTATTCAATGGGTTCATACGTTGTATAAAAAAAGCGAAGTAAATTGGTTTAAAAACAAAAAAAAAAAAAAGTGAGCAAGTAAAGTTTTAAGGGGTGAAATTTTTTTTTTTTAAAAAGAAATGTAAGAGAAATGTCGAGAATCTAACTAAATTTGGGCAGATTGGATAATTTATTTTTTTTCAGGGTATTAAAAAAGTTTTTTTTTTAGGGAGGGAGGGTGTGATCTTTAAGAAGGTTGTTAAAAAAACGATTTACTATTTTTTTTTTTTGATCGACAATTTCGACAATCATAGCCCCCCCCCCGGCTTACATCATTTGCATTATTACATTATTTACATTATTTTACCAAAATAATTTTTTTTTTTTATATGTACATATGTACATAAAATTGGATAAAAAGTTGAATATCACAAAATAAATTCTTTGATAACTATATAAAGTAAATTATGTGATAAAACTGAAAAGTATTTTAATTTTTAAAATAAAAAAAATATATATATTATTATTATTGTTTGTGTTCCGTTTCTCACCTGTTCTTTGAGCAAGCAGCTTTGTTTATTACCTGCCAATCAAAATTCTCAAATAATTAAAATAGGACCAAAATAAAAATCACTGTAAAAAAGCTATAACATTTTAGTAATGAGGTTTAACATAAATAAATTTGATTTTGTATACAAGTTTTTAATATAAATAATCGGATAATACTTTGACGTTAGGAACTTTAAAGAATCGAAAAAAAAAAACAAATTTAAATAAAAATATTTTTTTTTTTTTCGGTTTAAAAAAATTTTTTATTTATAAAGATAAGGTAGCTTTCATTTTCTCTCTCTTTCTCTTTTTTTTTTTCTTCTTTTAAAAAAAAAATTATCATACATTTTTTTTTTTACAAGTCTTTTCTCCTCCAAAAACACCTTTCCTCAAAAAACCTTTTTTTTTTTTTCAAAAAAAAAAAAACGAAAGTAAAGAAGAAAACAAAAAATTTTTGTTGAAGAAAAAAAAATTGTAAAGATTTCACGTCATTAAATCCAAAGATTGGATTATTTACGATCATTTTTCAGTATTTATTCTCGTACGTTCGTCTCTATTATATTTATTATATTTGGAAATAAATATTTTATTTATTTATTTATTTTTCTTCTTTTTTTTAAAAAAAAAAATTCTTTTTTTTTTTGTTGTGTTATCATTATTTTTCTTTCAACAATTTAGTATACGGAGAAAAGCTTTTCTTTTTAATAATTTATTTTTTTTCCCGCCTGTTCCTTTATCTCACTCGGTGATATTCACAAATTTACCATATATATCATTTTATATAATACATATATATTATATATATATATATTATTTTTGTAGTTTTGTCACCTATTAAAAAAAAAAATATTTCAAAATGGATTCCAAAATAAATAATGATATTGATTCATCTTCCTCCGACTCCACATCAAAACCTTCCACGACCTCGATAAGAACCAATAATAAACAAAAGGTTCCATTCACATTAAAATATCAATTAAATATTCGTAAGAATTCAAATGATTCATCCTCTACCGTTAATTCCCCTCTTCCAATTGGCGCACAAAGTGGACTGCTTGCAGACCTAACTTTTGATCAGGATAAAGGACAGTTTTTGTGGGCAACCGAAGGCTACCAACAGGTAAATATATATATACGTATATATATATATTTTAAAAACTTGAATAATAAATTTATTTTCTTTATAGAATTTAAAGAAAAGACGTGTGACAAATAATTCAAACACCGGTGGTAATTCATCACCAAAACCTTATGATATGTGTAAAGTTCCAAGACCACCTAACGCGTTCATTATATATCACAGAAATAAATCTAAGGAGTTGGCAAAATTTAAGTCTAATGGAAAAAGTGAATCCAATGAACGTCATCCATCAAAAACAGTTGCAGAAATGTGGAAAGAAGAGCCCGCTGAGATTAAATTACAATATCAAAGAGAAGCAGATTTGGCCCTTGTAGAACATAAAAAGAAATATCCTTTTTATAAATATAAACCTAAAAAGAAGGATGGTAAAAATAAATCAAAATCCCAACAAGTTAATAATAAAACTTCAAAAAATAAAAAATCATCATCAATAAAATCTTCAAATGACAATAAAGATAATAAGAAAGAAATAAGTAATGAAGATGATGATTCTCAAGTTCCTATAGAACATAGAAAGCAAGCGGCCATGGAATCTGCTTTTACCGTATTTGATTTAGATACTCCAAAGGAAAATAGTAATAATAATAATAATAATAATTCTCCACATAGTCCAACGAACAATATTACCATGTCAAATCCACAAGTTATGACCCCAATTTGGACTGATTATGATAAACAATTTTTTGATAGTCCAATTAACGAACGATTAAATTACTCTCCTTTACAATTACCTTCACCACAACCACAATCACAATCACAACAACAACAACCACCACCACCATCATGTCAATGTACAACCCATTGTGTAAATAACAACAACAATAATAATAATGGTGTTGCAAGTATTGCATCCGTTACAACAGCTTTAGAAACATTATCTTCAGAGCAATGGAACGCGGTATCTGAAATATTTAGTAATGTACTGGAATGTATGGGGGTAATGCCTCACTGTAATAATCCGACAACCCCAATAGAAGCAACACCAACTTCAATAGCGCCTATATCAGGTATGTCAGGAATTGCACCCTCAGGAATGTCCCAAAACTCAATAGCCGGAATTGATATTACAACACCAACAACAACATTGGATAATATGATGATGACAACTTTTAATACTACAGATTATTTTCAAATTACTGCGCATGACTGGAATGATATGGATATTGATGATATGGGTGACATAGCAACAAACTACGTTGTACCCTCACAATCAGCTTCGGAATCTGTTCCCCCGCCAACGCCAACCAGTCCAACTGATTATTTGTCTTGGGCTACATCTACACATCAATCAATAGATTCTCAATTTGCTGTTGCTGATCCAATAACCAATGTTACTGAACAATTTTCACAAATAAATCAAGCAACCAATAGTGATTTATTTACTTCAGCAGATAGCGATAATATTTGTACTTTATTTAATTCAGATTTTGATAGCGATTTTAATTTTACATTATAATAGTAATAATTATAATAAATTAATATATACCTAAAAATAAAAAAAAAAATAAAAATTTAAATAACAACACAAATATACAAATATAATTTTTTTTCTTATTCTCTTTCTATATTTTCTTTCTTTTCTTTTTTTTTAATTAAATTATATATACATAATATTTCTCTTTTTTTTTTTAATTTCATTCTATTTATTTTATTTATTCATTTTTTTTGTACATTTTCTTTTTTTTTTTTTTGTACATTTTTATTTAGAAACCTAATTATATATATGTAAAAAAAAAAGAAAAGAAAAAGAAAAAAAAGAAAAGAGAAAAGAAGAAAAATGATTGTTTATAGATTATTTTTTTTTTAATAAATACATAAGCATATGGCATATGGTTTGATTTTTAATGTAATACTTTCAATAAATGATAAATTCTTTTTTTTTTTCTTTCTTTTTTTTTTTTGAAAAAAAAAATTAAAAACATTTTTTTTGAATTTTGAATTAACCTTTTTTTTTTTTTTGAAATGATATTTTATTACTGAAACCTTTAAAATTGTCATTTATCGAAAGAAATATTTGTCGTCTATCATTTGAAATTAATTGTCAATTGAAATTTGTCATGTCATTGAAATTTTGTCATTGAAATTTTGTCACATTGAGATTGTCATTCATTAAAATTGTGAAATTGTCATTGAAGTTGTCGTTCGATGCCTTATCGGATGAAATTTATCGGAAGAGATTTTTTGTCGGTTATAGGGTAAATTTGTTTGTTGAACGGAATTTCCTATACGTTTTATTATTTGTCCCTGTAATTTTTTAATGTTTATCGGATAAATTTCCTTTACTTATTTGTTTGTTCGAGATTTTCTATACTTTTTTTTTTTTAAAAAAAAAATTCCATGCTTTGTTTTACTTGAACGAAAATAGAATGAATAGAATTTTTTTTATTTCTTAGAATAAAAAACTTAATAACTAAAGTAATAAAATAAATAAATAAATAAATAATTATTTTTTTTTGTTTTAAAAAGAAAGGATAAACGAAATGAATAAATAATATTGACGATACTATTTGTTTTACAGATTACGAATATCATTTTAGTAATAATAAAAATATATATATATTATAATGAAAACTTATTTAAATTAATTTATATTTGAACTTATATTACGCTTATACAATTTTGTTTAAAATGATAAATTAAAAATTTTTAGTAATAATGAAAATAATCTTTTTAGTAATAATAGATAATGAAATAATGTAATTAAATAAAAACAAAAAGTTTATGGAATGATATTAATTTCTAAAAATAAAGATTAGTATTGTAATAGAAAATGCATTTTTTCTCAAAATAGTAAATTTTCGTAAAGAAATGATATCAAAAAAATGCCGAATGTTTCAATTTTTTTCAACGTTTCAACTTTTCAATGTCTCAAAATGGCTCAAATGTTTCAAATGTTTCAAAGTCTCAAATATATTAAAAATTTTTTAACATTTTTTTACTAAAACAAAGAGATTATTTTTTCGTAAAGAACAAAGTATCTTGATGATATCAATGTCATAATGTCACAATGTAATGTCACAATGTTTCAATATCTCATGTTTCAAAGTAATAAAGTTTATAAAGTTTGAACTTTAATATTTAATTAATTTTACTACTATGAACTTTATAGTATGAACTTTATTAATTTTAATTAGTATGAGCCTTATTAATTTTGTTAGTACGAGCTTATTAATTTTATTAGTACGAGATTTATTAATTTTATTAGTACGAGCTTTATTAATTTTATTTAAATTTCTTAATCATATTAATTCGTTAAATCATTAAATCGTATATATTCGTTAAATCATTAAATCGTGTATATTCGTTAAATCGTATATATTCGTTAAATCATTAAATTGTATATATTCATTAAATCGTTAAATTGTATATATTCGTTAAATCGTTAAATTGTATATATTAGTTAAATCGTATATATTCGTCAAATTACTTTATCATAATATATTCGTTAACATGTTAATTTTATTAAATTTCTTAATTATATTAATTCGATATATTCGTTAGTCAATTTATAATTCGTTGTATTTGTTGTCTATTGTGTCTATTGTGTATTTGTCGTCTATTACTTAATCATATATATCCGTTCTTATATATCCATTATCATATATATATACTTCGTCAATTCAACTCGTTGTAATACAAAATTTCCTTATCATGTCAATTCAATTTGTCAGCTCGTTAAATTTCCTTATTTTATCAATTCTTTTAAAACTTTTGACATACAGATTAAACAACATTTTTAGGCAATCAAATCAATAAAATTGACGCGTTCAAATAAGTCATTGATTTTAACCTTAAATTAATAAACCTGTTTAAAAAATTATTAAAAATTATAATAAAAATCAAGAAGATCTCCTTGGAAAAGGGTTCAAAAAGGGTTCATAAATATTAAATGATCATAAGATTTCTAAATAAACGTTAATCGTTCTTCATTTTATTAATTCATTTTAAGGGTATCACTAAATATAAATACAATTAAAAAAAAAAAAATTTATAATAAATAATTTATATCTGTTGTTAAACTAATTAAATAGTATGTATAAAAAAGGGTTCATTCGAAAAAAAAAATTTAAGGTTTCAAATATTTTGAATTTCAAATAAAGAAAAAACCAATTATCAAACAATTATTAACCAATTATTACCATTTTTTTAATTTGTTTATGTTTTAATAACAAAAAGAAATCGTAAATCTTTAACAAAAAAAATAAAGAAATTATTAGTTTCTTTTCTTTCATCAAAATTATCGATTGATAAATATTTTGTTGATCGAAAAAAAGTGACTAGGTGATTCTTCGTAGGGGGAGAAAGGGGAGTAGCAATTACAACATTAAAACATTACAACATTAAAACATTAAAACATTACAACAACGTTAATAACATTAATAACATTACACCTTTTTTTCCATTGTCATTTTTTCGGTCGATGAAAAATTTTGCTTAACTAATAAATTAAAATTCTCCTAATTAGGTAATTAATGCTGCGTCTTTTCGTCTTTTTGACATATACAAGGGTGATATTGTTCATCGTGACAAGGGTTAAAAAATAAACAATGATGATACAAGTCTATTGTTAATAAAGAAAACCTGTTATATATATTTATATATAATAATATATATATGATATATATGATATATAAATAAATTTCCAAATATAAATTTATTAACTTCTAAATAATCACAATACGTAAATCAAGAAGCAAGTGGTAAATCATCAAATATTTTTTACATGTGTACGATAAGTATTAATGTGCATAAACAAGTTTATTTTATAATGAAGAAAATAATAAAAACATTTTAAATTAAGTTTCTTTCCATGAGAAAAAAAATAAAAACACATGAAAAATTCTTGCACTGCTCACATTGTACATATTATACATACACATACATATTTAAACACGCATATAACTATCTAAAGTAAAAACAATTTCAATTTTTCCATATTTAATTAATTGATCGGTAAAGAAGCTTATTAATAACATAATAATAGTTGAAACAATCATTTTCATTACGTAACCTTCTCAAAATCAGAAAAGAGTTATTTGATCACACAAAATCACACCTTTTTTTTTTTTTGAACAATTTGAAAACAATTTAAATTTTTTTTAATATAGGAAGGTAACATAAAAGCTTGAATGTTTATATTTTTGTTTATATAAAAAAAAAATCTGTGTTTCGGTGGTTCGGTGTTTCGGTGTTTCGGTGTAAAAAATATTAAATCCCAAAAAATTCACAAGTTGACCAACGAGAATATAGGGATTCACATATTAGTATATTTATTATTAGCATATTAGTATATATATTTATTATATAGCACATAACTTCGTATTAGCACATACTCACATTGCTATATTACTCACATATTGACATTGCTTATACACATTGCTCATTTTGCTCACATTTACTCACATTACTCGCATATTCTTATATTCAAATATTCTCATTTACTCATTTATCTCATTCATTCTCTTTTTTTTTTAATAATAATAATACATGATTGTTATCAGTTATAGTAGTGCGTATGCATTCTCTTTTTTTCAAATGTCTTGCATACAATATAAAATTATTCTTAAATATTGTTATTGTTATTTTTGTACATTTCGACACATTTAAAACAATTTTAAACATTTCACAAATTTCACACAAATTTCACACATTTTAAACATTAAAAATATTTCACACATTTCAAAACATTTCACACATTTTAAACATTAAAATATTTCACACATTTCACACATTTCCACATACAATTTTTCATTAAAGACTATCTTCGATTTGTTCTTTAAAATAAACCTTAAAAATAAAATATTCTTTTGAACTAAACCATTAATATAAAATTAATTGGTAAATTTGTGTAATTACGTATTAATCACATAAAAAATTATCAATGAGAAAATAATGCATTTTTTTTTTATTTTTGTTGTAGATCCAATGTGATGATTAAGCGTCATAATACGATAAAATTCATAATTTCCAATAATTCATTTTAGCGGGTAAATTGGGTAAATTCAAATATCACATTACCGTTATATTTTTTTTTTTTTGTTTTTTTTTTAAACAAATTTTTTCAAATTAATAATTACAAATAAGCAGGGTATAAATATTTAAAGATAATGTAAAGCATCACCCTAACTTTAAAAAAAAAAAATTTATTTATTATTTAGATTTGTTTCACTCATGCCCTTTAAAAAATTCGTATAAAGTTAAAGATCATCTATTTATTAGTATGACAATATTTTGTATATATAATCGTATAGGTGGGTTTCAGTTGTTACAATTTGTTAACAACATGAAAAATTTATTTATGAAAATCCCGTTTTTTATCGTAAACAGACGAACAATTAAAATTATTTTAAAAGAAACCAAGGCAGTTAAAAATTTGTAAATAAATAAAAACTTTAAAAAATTTTTTATTTTCGCCTAAAATACCTATTATGGGATCTATCACGTACTATGTAGAGACGTTAAATATTATTTATCATATAAACAAATTATTTCAATATGGAAATTATTTGTTTGCGTAAAAGAAAGTAAAGAAAAAAGGTTTTCATTTGTTTTACTAAGAAAAGATTAAATGATAAGATTTTAATATGTTTTTAATATGTTTAATATGTTTTTATTCCTAATTTATAATTACAATAAAAAATTAATATGTGATTGATTCAAAAATTTTTGTCTCATGAATCCTGTTTTGTGTTTGTTACCTATAATAAATACTAATAAATAACCTTATTTATCTTTTTCCTTCTCTTCCCCGTCCTTTCCTTTATCTCTCTTCTATTATGTAATCATGATATATATCAATTTATTATTCGTTCGCATAACTTTATTACATTGTTTGTAAGAAAATCACAAATATATTAAACTCTTTGTTAAAAATTATCAAGGCATTCTAAAAGAATTTTTATTCATTCCCGTAAATTTTATAAAGAATTTTTAATTTCCGGAATATGTTGATGCATTCAGCATTCATCATTATTTTATTACTTTACTACACACATGAAAAATTTTAAAAAAAACAAACAAGCGATAAAAGTATCACTGTTTAATTAACTTTTTTCCTATGCATATCATATGATCAATTTTAAAAAAGGAAACTTTCTTTTTCTTTTCTTTAAAAAGGAACATTTAGTAAATAAATAAATAGAAATCCCTCTATTATTTTTTCTTTTAGATTATGTTATACTTATATTATTGTAGCTTTATTTAAGTAATTGAAATACCGATTATTTATGGTTTCTCCACATGTTTATTTTTTTACACCGTTTCTCTCGCGCAAATCCGAAATTTATATATCACATATGAAATCATATCATGTTATGTTTAAAATGTTTAAAATATCTAAAATATCTCAACCCCCCATTCCACATTATTCGAGGGGTTCAAATTTGAGGTCTTTTTTTTTTCCAAAAAATATTTATTGATTGTACTTTTTAACTTGTAATTCTCTGTATTACCTTAAATTAAAGTTCTGGTCATCTTACTAAAATTCTTTTATTATTATTTTTTTTTCAGATTTATGATAAACAATTCGCGTTATTAAAATTTATATTTTAATTATATCGAATTCTTTAAAAATTTTCCGTTAGTTTATTTTCAATAAGGATCCAATTATAAAATATTTCATTTAACTATGATATATAAAGTTACTATTGCTTCTTTTATTATACATGATCATCATAATCCCGTATCATCCGATCAATTTTTTAAGGAAAATAACAAAAGTTAAAAAAAAAATAAAAAAAAAAATATTAATGTAACATGGTTCATATAAGTTTAACATGGTACAAAATTTTTAATTTATTTTAATTATTGGTTCTAATAATAATTGGTTCCTTTTTTTTTTTTTTTGCTTTAAAGTACAAATATATATATATTTTTCAATATTCTATCGGAAAATCATCTTTCTAGTAATGTAGTATTACTATTACTTAATTACTACGTGTAAAAAAATGAGAGTGTAGGTTGATCATAAAAAAGTTGTTTTTATATATCGGCAATTATTGTCCCGATGTATTGTACCTCTCAACCCCTTTCCCGCGAAATTTTTTTTACGTCATTTTATGATTGAGAATCTAACTTTATAAGAAAATGATGTTATCTGTTAATCCAACGTAATCTACCAGTTTCATTAGCTATAATTTATACTGCATATTTGACTAATGAAAATCGTAATAATGTTTTTATGCGCATTGTTGCAGTTTATTTCCATTACCCTGCCAACCAACTTTTTTGCGTCGGAGCATATATTTAATTATTCCTTTTTTTGGTTCATTCATTTTGACATATGCGTCATTTTTTTCGTTTCACTACTTAAGACCCACGCATTCCGTTCCGTTAACCGAAAAAATTAAAATATTAATCTATGCATGTTTATACTTTTGCCAAATTAAAAAATTGGATTACTAATAATTACTCATTCGTCGTTAAACATTATGTATTACACAAGTATACCCAATATTTGAGTAATTCAAACACTTAAATATTTAAACATTTAAACATTTTTTTTTTATGTCCCAATCATGAATCCAAATATATATTTTTTTTTTCATTGAAATTTTCGTCTTTTTTTTTATGTCACTGGTCACTGGTGTTACTTTTAAATAATTCGGGGAAATAAATATGATGAATTTCTAATAAAAATAATTTTTTTTTTTTCGCGCAGTGCATAAATGATATGTTACATTTATGTTCCTTTCATGTTTTTCTATTTTAATTTTTTTTCTTGGTATAAAATGATTCGTTAAAAAAAAAATTTTAATCATTATTGGTATTCACAAATGTATATTCGGGTATTACGTTTGATGTGAGGTAATCCTTATATAAATACATATTATGCATATATAGTTTTATTTTATTTTATTTTATTTTATAATATTTATATTAATATTTTTTTATTTTTATTTTTTTTTATTTTTATTAATTATTATTATTATTATTAATTATTATTATTGATTTTTTTTATTTTTATTTTTATATTTTTTATATTTTTATATTTTTATATTTTTATATTTTTGTATTTTTGTATTTTTGTATTTTTGTAATTTATTTTATTCTTCTTTTTTCTTTAATTTTCTTTCTTTTTCCTTTTCTTTTTCTGTTTCTTTGTTATTTTTTGTTATTTTTTTTGTTATTTTTTTTTTTAGCGCGACAAAAACAAATAATTAACAAGCATGATTATTTAGAATATCGTGGAATATCATGTATGAGATTTCGTGATTTGTTGATATTTGTTGATGTTCTTCTTTTATTTTATTTTATTTTTTTTTTTGTTACCTTACTACCCAAAAAAACGATTCTTTTAATTAAAAAACTTTATTTTCATTTGATATTTGATATTATTATGCGTATTTTTTTTTTAGTCTAAAATAAATAAATAATTAAAAAAAAAAAATAAAGGGATCAAAAACGGAAAGATGAAAAGATTATCTCTTTTTTTTTTTTGTAATCATTAATTATTAAAATTATTAATAATTTGTCTCTCTCCCCTTAAAAAAAAATTTTTTTTTTTTTTAAATTATCATATTTAGAATGTACCGTACTGTAACTGCTGTACATACGTATAGGATATTACAGTATTTATTGGATCGATCTTTTAAATCAACACATAACATATCAATATTGCTATAAAGAAAATCTATAACATATTTGGTTTTAAGAAAGAATCATGCTTTATATTTAAAATTATATTTAAAATTGATTATTTATATATAATAGATTATCAAACGTTGGTTTGAAACTTAAAAAAAGAATTTGTTCGTTTGATAATTTTATTATAATTAATAAATCGGAATTATCAATTTTATTAATATAAAAAAAGAATGATTAATAATGCACTGAGTAGCTCTAGTGGTGTAGTGGTTATCACGCGTGCTTCACACGCACGAGGCCCTCGGTTCGATCCCGAGCTGGAGCAAAATCACTTTAAATTTTAAAAAATTTAGTTTACATTATATGTATTACACACAAAATTTTCACATAACTTTTTTTTTTGTCATGTGATTTTTCATCAACTTTAAAATTTTTTTTTTATATCTGATAGTTGGATCATATCATTCACATAAAATAAAAATAGTTGGATCATATCATTCATATCAAATAATTCTAATCTTAAGATTAATTATCTTTTTCATCTTGGTAAGGAATTTTTCTTTTTGGGATGGTCTTTGTTGGTTTTTGGTTTTTGTTGAATTATTAATTAATTTATTTATTTTTTTTTTAAAAAAAAAATTGATTATTTTCACATCGTATTATTTATAACTGCCCATCAAACCCAAATCACCTTTTATTAATTTTTCATCATTCTTTTTTTTTTCAAGTTAATCAATGATTGCCATGATCTAATTTCTAATTCTCAAACAAGTAATACAAGATCAATCGTAAAAAAAAAAATTTTACAAATTATAAAATTTACAAGTGTCCAATTCCTCCAAAAAAAAAAAAAAAAAATAAAAGAGAAAAATAGAAAAAAAGATGAAGAAAGAAAGGAAAAAAACCAATGTCCGTCTATTATTGTACTTTTTATATTTGAATATACAAAGAATTTTTTTTTTCTTTTGTGCCTAACAAAATAAGCTTTTTACTATTGAGAAGGAATACTATTGTCTAAGTAAACTGTAAATTATATATATTTTTACAAGGTTCTATTGGTTAAACTGAATGTTGGTATCCATTCAACTTTTTTTGTGATGATATATAATATTATGTCTATCTATGTTTGTATCTGTTTAGTATTTTAAGTTCTATATTATCTTCTGACATCTTTAACGATATAACGATACCATTTGATAAATGTTTATTATTATTTTTCTATTAATAATTTAAGGTCTATGACCACCTTCTCTATTTCTCTGATTTGGATCTCGTCCAAAAATGTCAGCAAATCCTTCACGTCCATCATGTCTCATCACTCCGAATATATAATCTCTTGCGTTAACAGATGTGTCAAGTGGTTCAAAATCTTCGTTCATATCATCATTATTCCCAATATCATTATGACGATTATTTCGAATATCATCTTGAAGATACATTTGTCGACGATGATTTTGAAATTGTGGATGATGTTGAAAATGTAAATGATGATGAGGATGAAAATCGGTATCATCAATATTACTATCAAGCATTTCATAATCCTCTTCAGGAGGAGTTGGCGTTGATGAAGGATGTGGAAACGGCGGGGGAAGAGCTATAAAACGTAAAGGACTTCCATCATGAACATTCAAAGGTGGACTTGGTTGTGGAAATGCACGTGGAGGAATATTTCCTATCTGAAAATGATTATCTGACATTGGAAATAGAGAGTTATCAGTTTCTAATCTGATAATGTGAACGGGTTGATTAATTGGATGTTGGATATGCACTTGATAATGAGGTTGATTTGGTTGTCCGCACTATTAACCCAAAGAAATTTGAGTCTGTAAATTATTAAGTACAAAAAAAGAAATTGAAAAACAAAATTTTTGATTAGTAAAAGAGAAATAAACAATTATTTCTACCTCGATAGGTTCCAAAATGTGTGGTGTTGTCCCTGGTACGGGTTTTAAAGCAATTAGAATACGACCTCTAAATGAATTAGCGGTTTCGATTTCTGATTGATAAACAAACGCCAATCTATTACAATATTAGAACAGGGGCTGAAATTGTTATTATGTTTTGATAATTAAAGGAATGTACATTAAAAAAAAAAATTATTAATATTAACTAACCTTGAACTTTCTTCAGAATCATATATACTTTTAATACTAATGTCAACCTCTTGATCAGCTCTCTCTAATTCTTGTCGTTCAGATTCCAAATTTGCATTGGCGGTCTTAAGTTCTTCAATCCTTCGTTTATAATCTTGCCGTATAGCTGGTTGTTGCTGTTGTGTACCCCTGTAAGAATTATCATTGGTGATGATTGTGAAAATTATTTACGCGATTATATCACCATTGGGCAAGGAGAATGCGTATTTCTGTTGTACAAAGCAAAACCATAAAATTACAAGAGCTTTGCTCAACTAAAAACAAGCATAAACCGTATACTTACTTCCAACGAACATGATTCTTTGAATTTTTTTCAATTAAACCAATTCCTTCTAATACGTTTGTAATGTCATAAATTCTTCGCTTTTGAACCTTTAAAGCTACTGCTGCTGTATTTAGGTCCAAGTCTCCATCTTTTGCTTCCGTAAGAAGACTCACAAATTTTTTTGTAAGTAACCCGAGAGAACTATCATAACGGCATGCACCAGTGATAATGCTGGGAAGGTCTTGATAAAAAAAAATAAAGTTGATAAACTTTAGAGAAGGCGTGTTGTTCCAACATCTGACATATTCAAGTGTTAAAAGTTTGACGAGTTTTGTAAAGAGCTCCGGTTGAATGGTTACCGTTCGTCTCCTTTTTAGTAATATTTTTCCTTCGTCGAGGTTGTGTAAATGGGTTCGACCTTGTTGAAGATGAGGGAGGGTTAAGTATTTCTCTTCTTTGTGAAGTTATGCTTCGACGAGAGTTGGCGGAAGTCGAATTCAACGACATCTTTTTAGAGTGTTCCGTTTCTGAAGGTTGCCCGAATAAAAAAAACTATTTAATCTAATGATATGCAGTGCAATAGGATATTAATGAGACGTCACTGAAATTTGAATGAAAGAACCCTAAAAAAGTTCGTTATGCGATTATCAACCAATAATATATTATTTAAATAATATGCATTGGATAATTTTAGTCTATCCGCGTCAATGGGGCGTGCGGGGAATGGTTCTAACTCGTGTGAAACCATTATAGGTTCTTCTAAAAGAAGCATTAATTGTCGTAAATTTTGCCTAAAGAGTGAAGAATGACTAAAGAATGTTTATACTAATTAATATAACAAGAAAAAAAAATTCATGTTTTGTTAATTAATTAATTAATATTAATATTATAATTGTTATTTTTTTTTTCATCATTTGTCTTGGAAAAAAACGCGCAAAGACCGTACCTCCATCATTGTGGCATTGTTTTCTGAATGACAACTTATACAACCTAATGTCGTACCATTGTCTTGAATATGTCGTACAAAATTCTGAATAACAATGAATACAATGAACGGTCATATTTAATTATAAAAAAAAAAAATTTTTGTTTCACAGAATGCATTTTCGGCAACTCCCGATAGTAATACTAGATAAGAAAGGTGTTATCGATTTCCTAATTATTTTTTTATCGCATAATTCGGCGTTTATTCTCGCAAGATCGAATAAAGACCCTGCATTTAAATTGTTTTGAACTATAAAATAGCTAAAGTCAAAATTACAAGAAATTCTAAAGTAAAATAAATCATATGAAAGTTTTAAATTAATTTGTTAAATGAAATTTTAAAACTTAAGTAGTTTTTCACATGAATTATCAGTAAACATTTGCTATTTAGCTTATCATAACTTGTTCTCATCTCTATTGTTCACCGATAATATCAGACCATTTCTTGTCTTTTAGTTCCCTAAGAATGTCATCCTTAAGCTCTCTTGGCTTACCAACACCATCATATCCAAAACTAGTATATAATTGCACTAAAGTAGCACCAGCTTTTGCATATTCAATTGCATCTTTAGCGTTTGAAATTCCTCCACATCCAACCAATAAGAGTTTTCCATTTGTATGTTGATATATTTTACGTAATGCTTTTAATGCTAACGGTTTAACCGGCGGTCCTGATAAGCCTCCTGTTTCAGATATTAAAGAGGCAACTAAAAAAAGGGGGGGAGTAAGTCAATTGAAATAACTTAGATTAGGTGCTTTACAAAAAGGAATTATTGCATCCTTCAACAAACCGCTTTGTAATGTATCTGGTCTTGATATAGTAGTATTAGACACAATAATTCCATCCACGCCACTGTTCAAAGCTGTATCTGCAATATCTTCCAATTCATTATCGGAAAGATCAGGTGCAATTTTAACCAACAAAGCTGGACGTGGTTCATGTAATGAATTACGTGCCTTTGTAACCTAAAATGTCATTAAAAGAAAATTTTTCAGCAAAAAAAATCAAAATAACAATTTATTGTATCTTATACATGCCTCTTTTAACAATTTCTCAAAAATTTCTTTTCTTTGTAATCCTCTTAATCCAGGAGTATTAGGGCTACTGATGTTCACCACTAACACATCAGCATAACCTCCAAAAGTTTTTATTCCTTTAACAAAATCTTGGACGTCTTCAGCGCTACGCCATTTATTTTTTCCTAAATTAATTCCCAATAATTTATCTTCTCTTAAACTTCTATTTATTCCTAATGCATCAGACAATGACACCTCATCTGGTGATGAGGCAAGTAATGCTGCTGTTATATTAGGATGGAGTTTTGCTGAATGAAAAAGATATCTTCTTACACGATCACGTAATCGTAATTCTACTTGCTTGTGACCATCAGAATTGAAACCGTAACGATTTATTACAGCCTTATCTTTAGGGAGACGGAACATTCGTGGTTTTGAATTTCCAGGCTTTTTTTTTTTACATTACAAAAAATTAAAAATATCCATTCATATATATATGAGTAAAGGAAATATTTATTAAAATTAAAATTACCTGAGGTTCAGGAGTTATACTTCCTACTTCAACATATCCAAACCCTACATCAAATAAGCCATCAATGGCTTCCCCATGTTTATCAAATCCTGCTGCTAGACATATCGGATTAGATACTTTTTTACCCCATACCTATTCAACAAATTTAATTTCATCAAATTAAAAGATTTTAAATATTAACCAAAATATTAAGTAAAGTGTGAATTCCGCTTACCTCAACAGAAAGTTGTTCATCATCAGGCAATCTATCTTTAGCATTTAATCCCCATTTAAAAACCCATATAGCAAATTTATGACTTGACTCAGGAGTGGTTATATTTCTCAACAACGGCATAAAAAGATATTTATGAATTGCTGCCCTAGAATCAAAATAATATTCTATAAAGAAAATTGCACTAATTATACTAGCTGTCCCAACAATGAAATTTCTGAATTTATAAATAGGAGCTTTATTTGTCGTTGTCGTTGACGTTGAGTTTGTTGCATGTCGCTGAAAAATGAAAGGTATTTTACGGACATTATGTGAAGAATATGCGATTGAGTGAGATATTTGTGGTAACGATAATCTCCTAAATATATGAGGCGGTATCAGAGAGAAACTCATTACAATGCATTGACAAAAAATTTGTTTAAAACACCACTTCTAATATTTTTTTTTCTTCCACGTGACTTCAATAAAGATCATCTCATGAATCAGAGATTTATTGATTTTGTCTTGTAATGCTAACCTTTGACCAGCATTATAGGCGTTTGGTAGTGATAATAGTGATAAATAAGTGTGACAACATGAGAGTAGAAAATTTGATTTGTTTTTATTGTTTAGTCTGGTATATCGACATTAAAAAAAGATCCGCAAACTTATTTAACTGTCAAGCTATTTAGCTATTCAACTAACCTTTTGGGAAATACGTGTAATTATGTGTTTAAATACGTGACACAAACGATCTTTGTTCAACGGGTTCAACGATAGATATTATTGGAGGAAACTCAAATAATTTGCACGTGAGATTTTCAAATATAGTCTCATGCCTTATATTCGTTCGCGTTTCTTCTTTTATCTATAACGGCCAGAAAGATTCACATCAAATAATTATTATAATAAAATGAGTGTTGTCAACATTACAAATATTAAAGTTCTCAATAACCCTACTTTATTCACAGCGGACTACCAGTTTGAAATTACTTTTGAATGTATTTCTGAGCTTAATGACGGTATGTCAGGTTTTCGATTTTCATAAAGTAACGTAAATGTAAAATTTTGAGTAGCTAGTTATTTCAAGTCATATATAACATACATTTTCGGTTTGAGAACATGCTTAGCTTATGTTCACGTAGTGATCTTAAATTCTACGCGTAAGAAAAATTGTATATTTTTTATTAAATTAGAGGGTTCCAAAGAATTATTCATTGAAGAATTCAATTAATTATAAATAGAAAACTACAAGAGAAATAAATGGACTCTTATTTGAGTGCGATTTTTACCAACGTGTAGTAATATAGTGATATTATACTTCATCCTTTCTAATTTTAGATTTGGAATGGAAAATTATTTACGTGGGATCTTCGGAAAGTAAAGAATATGATCAGGTTCTCGATAGCATTATGGTTGGACCCGTACCTCCTGGTGTGAATCAATTTATATTTCAGGTACCATACACATAGATTTTTTTTCTCAATCAAAAGAATTGCGAAACTTAACAATGAACTTTTTTTAAGGCACCAGCACCTAACCCTGATCGCATACCTCCCAGTGACCTTTTAGATGTTACTGTGATCATTATTACATGCTCTTACAGAGATCAGGAATTTGTTCGTGTGGGATATTATGTTAATAATGAGTACATTGAAGAAGAGCTGAGAGAGAATCCACCAGATAAAGTTATATTTGATAAACTGTATCGAAACATTTTAGCGGATAAGCCTAGAGTGACTAGAATGCCCATTAAATGGTATGTTAATTAAGTATTTTTAAGGTTGTTATAATATTATATATGAATCTTTTTGCTCTATTTAAAGGGATTCGGAGGATGAAACTGTTAAACTTAATCAAGAATCGGATGATGTAATGGGAGGGATACAAGAACAACATTTTTCAAATCGGTCACATCCCGGTGATAGTCAAGGGCAGATTGAGCAAATTGGATTCATGCCACCCCTTCAAAATCCTGGACAACCATCATCAGCAAATTATGATCCAATGTCTTCCGTTAAAATTGAATCAATGTCTTCTTAAGAAAAAGTGCTGGAATCAAAGTAATAATCAAAGATTGATTCATTATTTTTGCAATTATGATGTATGATACTTCTTTGCTTTCAATTGTTTATTATAATTATTTTTTATAATTATGTTCACAGTTATTGAAATTGAATTTTTTTATAAACTTTATTATTGATCATTATGCATAATATTCAAAAATAATATTTGAGTATGCGATTTATATAGACTATATTACACACATTTATAGTTTTTTTTGTATTTGTTCATTCCATACATTGGAGTTAGTGTAGTATTATCAAAACTTTAAATATTTTTAAAATAAAGGATTGAAAAATTTTTG
This sequence comes from Rhizophagus irregularis, assembly GCF_026210795.1. Classification (NCBI taxonomy): domain Eukaryota; kingdom Fungi; phylum Glomeromycota; class Glomeromycetes; order Glomerales; family Glomeraceae; genus Rhizophagus; species Rhizophagus irregularis. The sequence goes on from NC_089459.1 coordinate 2,661,854, forward strand.
AAACTTTAAAAGACTATATTATGATATAATTAATATGTATCATTTTCTTCGGTGCTGGTAGTAGCTTTTTTAAATTTCTGGGAATTAACAACTCCTAATAAAGAAGTGCAAACCTTATATTTTGATCTAATCTTATCTAATAATTCTACAAATTCAATATTTTGTTGATTTTCCCTTGGAAATAATGAAATCATTTCTCTTAATGATATGAATTGTTTTACTATCCTGCATACAAATAAATTACAAAGAGAAATGAATCGAAAAAAGAAGTTTTTTTTAAGGTATGATTATAGAATTACCTGATTACCTTTCATTTATTGATTTTTTAGGTGTATTCCATCCTTTGTCAACAATAATTTTTAACCACATCTCTGCTACACCATTATAAAATCCAATTTCTTGTGATATTTCATAACCTTTTTCACATCCTAATATGAAACCTTCTAATTTTCCTGACTTTACCCCATCTTTTACTCCATCTTCTTTACCAATCTCTATAAACCTGTAAACAATATTAAGGATATTAAAAGAACTAAAAATTATAAATATCAGCAAAATATAAACTAACATTGATTCAAGATTTACTAAATCATCAAGATCTAATTCTGTTTTAAGTTGTTGCTCCATGGTTTTAAAAAAGCGAGTTAACATCTATAAAATGGCCATTTATCATGTAAACCTTGTGAAATATGACGATCATTAATGGTCGCACGAGATCACATGACACGAAAATATTTATATATGGGAACGACCGACGGGAACGTGCATGAAGTATATATAGAACCTTTTTTTTTTTACAACACCTTTTATGACAAAAAAATGTCTCAACAAAGAATGAATTATCCTAGTGGTGGGACCTCACAAAATGTGATAAACATTGATAATATTGAAGTTGTTAGATCAAGAATGATACAAGTTAATGATGCTCAATCAGAATTTTTAGCGAATTTATCTGCTTCGGATGATCCTACTTCACTTAATTGGTAAGTAAAATATTGGCTATGAAATTTGAAGCTTCAAATCTTAATGGAAATAATGTTTGTCTTCAAATTTTACTTATCATTTTTTTTTTCTTAAGGATTACCTTTTTGAACAAAATTAATACGTTTTTATCAAAACACACCGGTTTATCGAATACTTTTATTGAATCAACATTACGTAAAATAATGTTATATCCAAAGGAAGCTCCTCCTGTTGAATTAGAACAAATATTTAATACTTTATTGCGTACAAAACAAATTCCTGAAATTGAAAATTTAGAACAAGAAATTAAACAGGAAATTTCTATACAAGAAAATTTATTAAATTTGGAATTAGAACTTAAAAAAAATTTAAATGATATTGACGATGATAATAAGTGGGATAAATTGTTCGATGAGTGGGATAAAAGATATAAAGAACATGATTATATTGCTTCTCAATCTTCTATAATTTGTGAAAATATATTGGGTGATAATAATAATCTTAAAAGAAGATTAGAGGATACTATTGATCTAGATAAAGAGTCACGTGATGATGTGGAAAATGTTGAGGATTTAACTATAGAAAAAGTTTTAGCTTTCATGTCAAGTGGAATTCAAGAAGGAAAAGGTCCAATTCCATTTAAATAAATCAACATTTTTTATTTTATACTCAAATAACTTTGTAATAGCAAATAATAAGGAATTGATTAGAAATAACTGCAAATTATTAATCTAGCATTTTTTTTCATTTATTATTTTAATTAATAATTATTATTATTATCACTATTATAATATAAATTATTATTAATATTTACATGTAGGGAAGTCTAGCACAAATATATACAAAAATTTAATGTAATTAACATTTATTCCTCTAACATAATCAGTATGCCATGCCTGATACGGATTCATTCTCGAAGCACGAGAATCCATGTACATCAAATAATTAAATGACTGTTTAAGAATATTGAAAATTTCCTGTATCTTTTTTTCAGGAACGTCTGAAATTAATTCCGACTAGTCTAGGTATATTATTAGTCAAGTCTCTAAGAGCGTACTCCATTGGCTCGTTTCCGAACATATTCGTCAATCCACTCCATTATTTTTTCAAAGTTGACGCGGGGGCTTGTAAAACCCGACGCAAACATTTGTACCTTGTTGAGCGCTATTTCCTTCTTATTTACGAGCTCTTGCTCAAATGCTTGCCAGATAGGCATTTTCTCGGGTTGTTTAAGATCTCGGTATTCTAAGTTCGCGAGATCGGACGCGAAGAAATAGGTCTCATCTTCAGTTTTTACGAAACTGATATCCGTTCCGCACCAAGTTTTTTGTCCTTTTTGTCCGGCTGGTGGGATGCTGTAATAAATAAAATACACAGTTAGCAATAAATTTTGTACGAAGGAAAAAAATTGATCTAATACCTGTAGCTCCAGATAAGGTGAAACTTAGTCGCGCCTTTGGGAATTACTTGTAGTTCACAAGCATGATCATCCTTCATTGAAAGACTAACGAGGAAACGAATTACGGTAGGAATAATTCTCAAACTCTAAAAAAATTGGAATTAATTATTACACGCTATATTATGTTTATAATAATTGCAATAAATTTACTTACTTCGATAAATCTATCGAAGTTATATATATATGCAGAATTTAATTCTTCTTTTAAGAATGCATGTAACTTGTCCTTGTGTGGGTTAGAAAAGTCTTCTTTCGTATGAAGTTCGGTACCAAGTCCATACATATATAAAGTCAGAGCGTATTCGTCATTACACCAACTTATATCGACGCCATACTATAAATTAATATCAAAAAGAATCATGAATATACAAATCATAAGAAATATTAACGAAAAAAAATATATATATAATTTACCGGGTCATACTGTAATTTAAGTGTGTCAAAATCAAAATTAATTATATTAATATCATCTTTTTTCTTGTCACACAATATACGTTTACACTCGGAGGCTGCTTGTGTCATCATAACGATCTCTTCAAAATCCTCAAGGAATGTTGTCACGAAATTTTTTTTGTTTTTGTATTTGTATCTAAAAGTTAAGATGCCTGATGATTGATCGTATGTAATATTGGCTAAAAGCAATAAGGGAAAATATAAAATCACATTATTTCTTAGTAAATGCGGTATTTGTTATAAACAAAGGTCATATAATTTATATATTTTTTATAACATAATAACAAAATAAATTAATAAAGACTAACTGTGTAAAAAGTTTTCAACCATCTTTGGTATATATCTGGATTGTAGGCAAGTAGTTAAAATTACCTAGAGGAAGAGTAAAGATTATCAATTTTCTAGTAAGTTGTTAAATAGTAAAAAACCGTAAACTTACTTCCGGATTCGTCATTTTCGTTAATCGTGTGCCAGCAAGACGTACAAAAACGTCGCTAAATATGTTCAAACACAAATCATTTGCTCTAGGAAATCTTGCCAGCAACGACTTTATGCTAATTTTGAAAGTAGGTATTATCGTGGATAACGATAAAGGAGTATTTGCATCAAGAAAATCTAATGACTTGTCGAGTGATTTATCAAAATCCACTTCAGGTGACATACACTTAGCAGTTTCTATTTGACGTAGTATATCACTGGGTCTGACAGGCTCTAACTTCACTTCTTTTTCGCTAAAATAAGACACTATTTTCTCATAATCTATGCGAGAACTTAAAACATTGAAAGAATATTTTGTAAATATAATATTTAAAGCTCTATAAATGTACTCAATGGTAGTAAATATGTTACATACCGAGCTATTGACACAATTCTTGAAAGCAATAGCTCATCGATCATAAACCTAAATTTTATTAGATAGTTAGTTTCAATTGCTTATATTAATAAAAATGTAAATGTAAAAAACTTATTTATAAAACGTACGAGTTAAAATCTGTTTCTGAAGTGTCAAGCGTTCGTTTGGCTGGTCTCGATAATGTTGAACCTATTTCATCCTCATTCATCTTATCAAAATTCCGCTTACGATGATTATATTCATTTAGATATCTATACTTCATAGGATCACTTAGAAATTGTCGGGGTAGCTTACTATCCGCTCTTAATTTTTCAAAATCAAATACTGTATTCCCTAAACGAATAGACCGAACCGAAGTGATTTTGTGAGAAGGTTCTTTAACAAGATCGCTGAGAAGGAACTTTCCGCTTGATGTCATACGACTTAAATTATTTTGATAATGTTTCCGTAAGTAATACTTTACATTGAAGTATAAACAAAAAAATATTTAAATGTCTATTTAGATACCTTAATTCGGCCAGACTAAAAACTATACCATTTTCTACCAATCCAGCAATAAGATAATTTAACTTATCATGAATACCTTCGTGAGGTAGCATAAGCATCTTCTTAACATCTTTGACGTCATTAAATTCCAGGATTATCTTTTGGTTTGTACGAAGCTTCATGTTATCTTCTGGACGTAACTGAATTTCCCGTGGAACATCAAGAAAAAGTTTTCTGGCCATCGATTCAAGTCGAGATATCATCACCACAGATCTAAGCACTACAAGTACTTCAACAAGTTTATTATGGTCATAGCTAAGTTTATCCTCACATGCCTTGATTTTATCTTAATTACATATAAGAATATAAATATAGTTTCGTGTAATTTTAATACAATATGCTAATAAGTTACATACCGCTATCTATCTCTTGTTTCTCATCTTCAATGAAAATTCTCCCGCTATGAATATCAATTCCAATATTTATATAACAATCTTTGAAATCGCCACACAATAGTACACGCAACTTTTGTACATGTAGGTATTTTCTTGCCACTTCGTCTGATAAGGGCGACTCTGATGATTCTAAATCATGTACAAGTTCTGTAAATAAAGAACAAATTTAATAATAATCTATATATTAATGTCATGAAATCAAAAGCTCACCATTATTTCCACCAACAATTTCAAAGTCATCTTCAGTGTAAACACCTTTTTCATCATTTTTCAAAATGTCAACAAATTTATTAATAACTGCCTGGGCATGTCGTTGTGTAATGGACAGCATCAAGTGCTCAATATTTAGATTTGTTGGATCCTATGAAATATAAAAAATACTCATTAACTTTTGAACTTTTCAAATAACTTCAATATAATATAGAAAACATACAAATTCCCAATCGATAACTGTCCATTCACTAGCTTCCGAACCTTTTAATCCAGTCCACCGTACGCGTAAAAATTTATGTGGATAATTAATTCCGCGAATATCGTTTAATGCTCCGAGTTTTACATACTTAGTATCAGTATACCAATGTGATCTTTTAAGGGCCTTATTAGACGAATAGAGTAAATGACGATCAGACTCTTCAGTTATCACAGAAATTTCAATAATATCGTGATTAACCTCCGTTTCCGAAGGTCGTATGGCTTAGTTTACGAATGATTCGAAAATGTTAATATTTGGTTTATTATAAGTTTAATTGATCATATAGCGAAGTTAATAAGTTATGAACCTGCCAGTGCTTGCTTAATATAACTTTAAGAAAAGGAAGCAAAAGTACCAAAGAATTAATATAACTTGAAAATAGGATTAATAAACACAGTAAAAAAGTATTTGAAGAAAAAAAAGATGGATAAATTACTTCCAATAATAAATCTTTAAAACACTGTCTTCATCATTAATAATCATTTCAAAATTATTAGCCCATCTTGTTTGTCTCATATAATATGCCTATCAAATTAATAGAAATTAGGACAAGATTGAGATGGAAAAAAAGAAAAAAAATAATCATAAAATGTAATTACTTGTTGAGCCAATATATTAAGTTGCAAATCTAAGCAATAATTATCTGTTGCAAGAATGGTTAAGGTAGTTAATTGTATAAGTTCATAAAATCTGTCGTTACAATTATAAAAGGATACGTAAATATTCGTATAAATTTACTAATGGACAGAATTTAGCTGTGTGAGGTAAAGAAGTCGGTTCTAACGTCTCGCCTATCCGTTTCATACTACTTGAAATCCTTTCAGAGATAGGCTTTAGTGGTGGTGACAAATACTGTTTTTGAATTGTGTCAATTAATCTCGATATTTGTTCATCATGAAGTGAGAGCTTCACGTCTATTGAGTTATAGAAAACAATAATTTGATTATAAACTTAAAAAGTATCTTTGATATTATAGGACAACTAAAGAAAAAAATTTCTTAATACCATTAAATATTTTGTTACTCGCAGATTGGATGAGAAATTGCAGTTCAATAATCCACCAACGTGAATCAATTCCCATATTATCAGGCGTCAACACAGCCTTAAAATGAAATCAATTATATTATTGAAGATAGAACATAACAAAAATACTGTTCAAATTATTAAATCATCACCTCAAATTCCTTATCGACTATAAACTTTATTTTTCCATTCAAAATTCTATAATTTCTCATGCGTTTCGGTATTATTTCTTGTGTTAACATTCGTATTTGGATGACACCATTTAAAGCCTCTAATGTTTCTTTGGCTTTATCATCGTCTAAAACGTCAGGTGCAAAGCATTCCTATATCATTAAGAAAAAGAATTTGATAAAATGTCATTTTAAAAGAAAATAACAAACTATTAATTACTTTCATAAATACTTTTTTTAAATACCTTAATTATACTTGGAAATCTCTTATAAGTTCCCTCTTTAAGCACATCTGACGAACTTGTGACGTCAGGTGAGCGTAGACTAGAATTCAAAGTATTGAGCTAAATATCTTAAGCTTTTAAGAATCTAGAAAAAAGTTTTCCAATATTACCTAGAACCGGGCATGTGAAAACTCCACTCTCGCATTTTTGCCTCCACCTCGTTACTTATAAGCTTTTGTCTTTGTACGTCCTTGTAATGTATCTATTCAGTAAATGATGAAAATATTAAAATATAATAAAGTAAAGTTTCTCTCTAAAAGCTAATTGATCTTTTAAACTACTTATAAATTTAATGTATACTGTATATTATGTTTTAATCCAAAAATCTTTTACCTCATAGTCGCGTACTAAGCCAGCTTTTTCAGACCAAGAGACTAAGGTTTTTAATTTTAGCCAATTATTACGTTGTGGTAATAGGTAGCTATGCATGAAGGATTTTCTACGATCCGTATCTCCTGTTTCCGGTGATCTGAAAAAAAATGGAATTTCTTTTAATCTCAAAGATACAATAATATCTATATAAAAAACTACCTACTGCCTGTGAATGAATGTAGCTAGTCTATCGTGAGCATCGCAATTAACGGCGTCCACTACATCAATTAAAGGTTTCCATACTTGTGGTTTTACAGTGTGAGATCGTTGGATCTCGGGTGTGTTTAAGCTTTCCATTATAGAAAAGATAAAAGTTATTTTAGGGTGGTTGAAGGGAAAATTTGCCGAATTTAGGGTTTCTGATCGTTTAGCACCTGATCCGTGCAGATCACAAATCACAATAATAAATGATCGGCTGTGCCATATTTATCAGTTGGCTTAATTTGAGAGCATAACTGCATAAGTCATGTCAAATCAAAAAAGAGGAGTGTATGAAAAAGGAGCGGTAAGTTATTAATACATTGTTTTTTATAGACGTAATTATTTATTGATCATAAAATTATATAGCAAGATACAAGTTTCCGTCGTACATGGGATAAAGAAGAATATGAACGTAGAGCACGTGAAAGGGCACGCTTAGAACGCGAGAGAGAGGAAGACGAAGATCGTAAACGCAAAGGTCTAAAACCAAAGCATACTGATGATTCTGAAGAAGAACCCGCACGAGAATTTTTAAGAGCTCGCACGGAGAAAATTGTTTTAGATTCGAATTTGAATAAAGTTCAGGTAGTGCAATCTACTAGTATTGCCTCCAAACAACCTGGCTTTTATTGCAAGTTATGTGATTGCGTTGTTAAAGACAGCGTAAATTATCTGGATCATATCAATGGAAAAAAACGTAAGTATGCTTGACTATTATGATTTACGAAAACTTGAATCAATTATCTTAAACTTTATTTTTTTTTTCCTCTTAATTAACATTTAGATCAACGAAATCTCGGTATGTCAATGAAAGTTGAGCGAAGCACAATAGACCAAGTCAAGAATAAATTAGCAAGCTTGAAAAAGAAAGAAGAAGCACCAAAAGAATATAGTACGAATTAAATTTTTTATAGAACAGTTGAGCAGTTGATTCGCAACTCTTACTCAAATTATATATTTTATTATCATAGACCTTGATGTACAAGTTGAACTATTACAAAAACAAGAGGAAGAAGAGAAAAAACGAAGGAAGGAACGTAAAAGGGCCAAGAAAAAGGGCGAATCAAGTAAAAATGCCGGTAAAGAAGAAGATAATCCAGATGAAGTAGCTGATCCTGAGATGTCGGCAATTATGGGGTACCATATGTTTTCATTTTTAAAATTTCAGCTTTATTTTCTTTATTTTTTGATAATAATTATTAATTTATATTTGTTTATTATAGAATTACTGGTTTTGGTTCTACCAAATCTTAAAGGTCTTCCAATACATATACAAGGTTCGTTCATTATTTATAATGTACGAAATACTATATTTTCTATTAGTATTGGCTCGAGACTAAATATTTAAATTATAGAATTATAGAACAAATATATAATGAAATTATAGAATTTAGGACGTCGTAATTTTGCTGTAAAGAACGAGTAAAATGAACAAAATGGGTTTAGCTATTACTTTCATTTTCGTATGTATTTAGGAAATTTGGATGACATTGCGTATTATTCATATACAATTGACAGAGTCTTTAGGCTTAAAAGAGCGTATTTGTAATTTATGCTATAATTAGTTTATAATATTTTGAAATTTAACAATCCATAATTATAATACTAAAGCGAGATACTAGTAAGTTATTAATTAAAAAAAAAATGATTTTTTATTTAAATTTGATTCGTAAATATAAAAACAATGTTGTCGATCATGTGTTGTACAAACTTAAGTAATTAAGAAGCGTAATTTGAATTATTTATATACATTAAATTAAATAGAAAAGAAAAAAAAAAGAAAAAATGCCTATATTGCCTACTACTTCACCGCGATCTACATTTCCTTCTGATACACATCATAAAAGAAGGCGACCAACATACTGGTCAGCCTCTATTCCGATATTTTTACGAAGACTATTTAGGTTTCCACAAATGGTATATTTCATTAATAAATTTCGTTCAAGTTTTATTCATGAATTTTAACGATTTTTCTTTCTTTTTTTTTACTTTATGATATGGATTATGATGATATGTTTAGGATTTTGAATTTGCTCTTTGGCAAATGCTTTATTTATGTATAGCGCCAAGAAGAGTGTAAGTTCGTCATTTCTCATTTTTTTATTGGTTGATTTTATTTATATTGATAATTAATATGATTATTTTAACAGATATCGAAATATCTATTATCATAAACGTAAGTTAAAACTTCCAACTCAATTTGATCCATTTTAATGAATTTCCTTTATATTGACACATCATTATAGAAACAAAAAATCAGTGGGCAAGAGATGATCCAGCTTTTGTTGTAATATTATCATTTTTTTTAGGAGGTAAAAATCGACTAATGATTTACCTGTTTTTGATTTTTATATATTTTAAATATTTATATTTATTTTAAAAAATTAGTATCAGCAATTGCATGGGGATTAGTGTATGGACATGGATTCATAGGAATTCTTAAAATGATATTATTTATGGTATTTATAGATTTTGTAGTAGTTGGAATGGTAATTTCTACAATTTGCTGGTATGTTAAAACTTCATATTTCTTATATATATATGTATTTTATTTAAAAAAAAATTTAACTTGTGTGATTTCCGAAAATAGGGCATTTGCAAATAGATTCTTAACACATAGACATACACTTCATGCAGTTGAACAAACAGTAGAATGGGCATATGCATTTGATGTACATTGTAATTCATTTTTCCCTTTATTCCTAATATTATATGTAGCTCAATTTTTTTTAATGAGAGTTTTGGTAAAAGATATTTGGATTTGCTTATTTCTTGGAAATACAATGTATTTAGTTGCAATAGGATACTACTGTTATATTACTTTTCTGGGATATAATGGTAAGTTTTTATCTCAACTTTTTTGGAGCAAATTTTTTCGTATTTTTTAAAAAATAATAATAATGATAATAATAATAATAATTACATATATTGTTTTTTTTTAGCATTACCATTTCTCTTACATACTGAAATGTTTTTGTATCCTGTTGTTATGTTTTTAATCATTTATTTTATATCATTATTTGGTTTTCATATTAGTGCAAATGTATTAAGATTATATTTTGGTGAGTAAGGAAAAAAAATCGAGAGGTTTTTTTTTGTACAAAAAAAGAAAAGAAAAAGAAAAAAGTGAATTTAAAAAAATGGATTAATGAAATTAATGAAGAAATAGACATTTTAGTTAGTTTGAACATTAATATAAAATTAATAATTTTTGTTAAACAATTACTTCCAAAAATTGATTCTAATGTTAATTTTCGCTTATTATATAGAATTATTATTAAAGGGCTTTGAGAGCAATTTTCTCAATAAATAAACTGAAGCAAATAATCAAAATATTAAAACTATTTATTTAATAATATCAAATAATAAAATTAAAAAATTAAAAAAACCGATCTCTATTAATTTTACATTACTACAACAACCTAATAACAAGTGAAACAAATTTACACATAAGAGTGAAGAGTAATAGCAACAATAAAAAAAAATGAGACTAAAAAAATGTGTGAATTTAATCTCTAGGAAGTGCACACATTTCACAAATAGTTGTGTGGCCTTTATTAGCAAAAGTACAATGTCTACAACTCCATTCTGGTGCTGATGCTCTTGATGATGAGCTGCTACTACTACTACCTCCCGGATATGCTAGTCTACCTCCATTTGTTGATGGATGATCTAATAATCAAATAAAGGAAAATTCAATTATTTAACTTATTTGCGTAGAAATATAACTAAATTTAAAAATATTTACCACTTTCTCTCAAAATAGTAACTAATGTTTGCCATCCTGAACTTAGAGCTAATTGTTTTGCATCTTTTTCCTCATGAGAAGTTGCTAATCTTGCTAACGCCGCAAAGTCGTCCTACACAGTTTAAAAAAGTGAGTGAGATCAAAATAACATTATTTAATTCCGTGTTCAAAAATAACTTACATCACTCAATATTTGAGTTTTTTTAATAAAAGTTAAAAGTTGAAAATCTGATACGGAATTAACGTGTACATTCCCACTATCTTTGAGTCCAAGATGACGATACAATATTCCAAAATCCTGATCGTCAAATTCAGGTCGATTTGCAATAGGGAATTGTACTGGTGAAGTAAAGAGTGGTGAAGGGTTGAACGGAAAACCGTGTGTAACCTAAATTGAAAAGAATTATAATATGTATGTATATTTTTTATACTCAAATAATAAACCTGATTGAACTTACGTTAACTAACAAATATTCTACGGGAAAACATGGTTTAGCACTTTCTTGCACATTAACACCATATTTATTTTTATACTTGTAAAATACTTCAGGGACATATCTTTCAGGAGTACTTTCTTTAACTCTCATTATATTCGGATCCACACTTGCTTCAATTATGTCTGCAGAAACCATAGCTGCACCAGTATTTGATACTTGATATGCAGTAACATCAATATCCCCACTTTTATTGCCACTTACAACACAAGTTACAAATCTACTACCAAACTTTCCAGAGGCACTCCATTTTGTACATAATGGATGCTTATTTTGCATGGCTGCTGAGAAGCAACATTCTTGAGAGGTAAGAAAATAGGAGTCGATATGTCGTTTGCAAATTACTTTGCCTTTACTCGTGCCATCATCAGCAAGATCGGTATATATCATTCCAACCTAAAACAAAGATTACTATGATTAAAAGAGAAACAAGATTTTCATATGCAAATGAAAGTAAAAAGGTATACCTTTACTAGACCACAAGCAGCAGCTACTTCATCAACCAAATTTTCCTCCTCCCAGGGAAGAGTAAGCGTCAATCCATCTACTTCACCCTCTTGAGGTGGTTCATAGATAGCCTCAACTACTGCTTTGACTCCTAAAGGAACGTCAGGGTAAGGCTCATATCGACCATATAAATAACCAAATCGTTGCAAACCAGATTTTCTCCAAAAATTAATAAAATTATTAATTAAATCTGATACAGAGAATTCCACGTGATCTACCATACGATATTGCTAAGTTTTCGAAGATATATTAGAAAGGAAAATAAATAATACGAAAAATTTTAATTCGATTCTTACCTGAAGCGCTAAAGTAACAGCACCTGGTTGGCACTTTGTACATATGCCCTCTGGCCATGGAGCGTGGCCACCTGAACAATTTGTTTTTACCCGAAAATCCGGTTCTTCTAATGGAGGAATAAATTTGGAATTCAATTCATTCAATTGCTTATTTGCTTTGTTAATACTTTTTAAATAAGCATGAAATGACATGTGCTTGATTCCTTTTTCCGTTAGATAACCTTGATCGTAAGGCTAGTTACAAAGAAATTGTTTAATTGCATATCTTGACAAGAAATTCTCAAAATGATTATATAATTACCTCTAAAGGCATACAATAATCACACATGCCATTTGCCGAATGTTTACAGCTACAAAATTATAGTTATAACAATCATTAGCAATTTGACGCGTCATAATAGTAATAATTTTCGTGACATGCGACGTACAATTTTGGATCTTTATCTCGTTTTATCAAACCATCTTGTTTTTCTAGTAATTCATCAACTGGATCTTGTCTTACTGATAGATTGGATGATGTAGCTTTCGAATCTGTTTGAATCGTATTTGATCCATCAGTTTCCAGTGTAGGTTCTTTGAATGTCACGAATAATAGATCACCATGTCTTTAAATTGAAGGAATTCGGTATGAATTAGAATTTGAAATCAAAAGATGATCAAGAACGTTATATTTACTTAATTCCTAGTTCTAAAATTGTCTTTCCATTAAGATTCACTATTGGGACAGTAGTATTTGTTGGAGTATCAGAAATCCCAAGTGAATTATAATCTGTTAACTCGAGTTGCTTTGCGATCTATGTAAATTTCAAGTCAATGTATATAACAATGAAATAAATTGAGATCAAATATTAAATAAAAAAAAAAATCTCACCTTCGTACCAAGAGTTAACATATCTTCATTTGGATCAACCTCGAGACGAAATGTACCCTCTTTGGAACGTATACGTACCAACTATGTGAAGTAACCAAATTACAAATTAGTTAATGAAGACAATTATCTAAAGTTCCATAAAACTGTTCATACCATGACTAAATTAGCTCGAGTTTGTTTAGTTGTTATTTGAGTTAAAGAAGAAAAAAATTGACAGTGATCTGTAAAAATATACTCCCAAAATTTAGTATTTATCTAATAAAAACGTAATTACTTATATGAAATGAATACGTAATTGATCTTAGTCATAACTGCGGAGCTTCAGGAATAGTCATATGGCGCAGTCAGATCTACAAGTACACTATATCTCAAAGCGCCATGAATTTATTATTTTCGGATCTTTAAAAGGGTTTCATGCATTAAAAGGTTTAATTAATCATATATAATGAGATTAAATGTTTACTACCGAATTTAATTTTAAGTTATATAAGTCTGAAGTTCATTAATACTAATACATAGTTATCTGAATGTATGCTATTTTAAGTTAGGATAAAAGTTTGTTATTAATCGTTATTAACTTAAATTAATTATATTTCAATGTACATTGGTCGGAGTTGGCCATTTGTTGCTACATTTACAAAACAAAAGAGCTAGATCGCAAATTTAATACGATCAATCTGCAGATGTATAAATTGGAACGTAGCTTTACGTTTGTTTCATAGGAATATATTCATTCTACAATATAAGATGATTGGATTTTTTTTTTTTTGGCTGAGTGGATTAAATTCCAATATTTTTTTATTTTCATTTCATTCCTTTTGAGTTTTGATCCTATATAAAAAAGGATAATGAATATAATACATATGTGATAGTATAGCATCTCATTCCTTATATATTTCGATCATATGCATTTTTTATCTTGACATTTGGAACATAGAAATATAAGATCTTTAATATATAATAAATAAACAATATATCTGAATGTCCTAAATACAAGTTGAGATAATAATAATAATAATACTTTTACCAAAAATATAAAATTATTAAAGTTCAGACACAATCTTTGGAGGTAGATTATTATTATAAAAAATTGTAATGTATTCCCTTAGATTAATCTTGATCATTTCTTCATCATGTACTTGTTTTACGTAATGCCTAAATGTCAAATGTTCATAAATTTTTTCATAAGTAAACGTTCTATTATGATGATCTGGACAGTATTTACAATGATATAAAGAATATTGCCCTAATCCTCTTAACAACGTTTCCTTAACTGTCAAATACAGTCCCGGCTCACATTGTATTCGTGAAGCTTCGTTTGCCAGTCTTGGTAATACTTTATTAAGTAAGAAATTTTCAGTCCAAGAAATTCTTGGATCGCCATTATGATAAGGTGGATTATGAAAAGTAGGACAATGTAAAAGTATATATTCTCTTGGATCGTAAAATCCTTTAATTAAATCAGGTTTTCCTGAAAATGTTATTTGCCCGTTATCTCCAATTCTATTCGGTATATGTTTCGTTCCTCTTATGATAGCTGTTTGTATCATCTGAGACTTATTTAATGTGACTATGATTCCAATCGTTAGTGGATGTAAATTTCTTTTTAATAAAGAATTTGCATTTAATCCAGACGTTAATTGTCTCGCATTAGGAAGTCTTGGTTGTGGCCATATACATTTTACCCATGCACGGAGTGCATTTTGTTTATCAATTTTAGCAGCTAAAAATTCTTTCGTTGATATTCTTGTTAAACCTAAAGATGGAGTTATTGAAATTTCTGAAACCTCTCCTTGATGTGATGAATTATTATCTTTAACTGTACTCGAATCATTTGAAATGATTGATGACGGAGATACTTTTACTGGATTCCTTAATGAGCCTCCTGGTGATTCTACAATTTCATCTTTAAAATTTACTAATTTTTGTTTACCTTTGTTACTAATTGAGGTTGTGGCAATGGACATGTTATAATTTTTAATATTATCTTGCATGGATTTACGTCTTTCTTGCATCTTTATCAAGTCAGCTAAAGTAACGTGAACTACGGGAGGAAAATCTGATGTACTAGTAGTAGCAGTTGTTGTTGTGGAACAAGTTGTCGCGGATGCCACGGATGCTGTATCATCATCATAAATATTGACTCTGTTATTACGAGAAGTTGTATAATTCAAAATTGTATTTTTGTTATCCGTAAAATTTTCTTCTCTTGTATCATCTATATCCCACGCAGATAAAGTTAAAGATTCTTCAACATTCATTGGTACTAAAGAAAATGGCTGTGGAGCTTGTTTTTGATGTCCAATTTCATTATTTACAAGAAAAATTTGTTCTTCTCTAGCCATTGAAAAAGAGTCTGGTGGTTTCCATGATGTATAATTTTTTCCTGCATTTGAAATTTCTGCATTTATTTGATAAGTAGAGGTAGCGTGAGTACTCATTTTTTTTTTTTTTTAACAAAATTAAAGAACAATAAAAAATTAAAAAGTTTAAAAGGTCTAGTCATTAAATAAGCGAAATATTTTTGATGTTGTGTAAAAAAAGGTCTGTTTCACAACAAATAATTTATACAGATTCGGTTTTTGTTCCGTACATTGAAACTATCATTATATTAACGCCAAATAGAAAAAACTGCGTAATATTGATGATCATCCTTAATTTTGTTGGTTTTGTTTCTTATTTGGGTAAATGATCGTAGTACAACTACATGTTGAAGTTTTTCCGGTTGTATATACACCGCAAAATGTATAACGTGGAAATAACCAAAATTTTACTAACATTGGTACTGGGGAACATGTATTTTAATCCATTTTCAGTTATATATCCGGTATCCTATCAGGATCATGATTGTACATTATTTTTATTATTAAGACATAATTACGTTTATTTACTACAATTTCTTCTTGTCCTGGATCAGGTTTATCTTGTAATCTTGTAAAAGAAAGTGTAATATGTTAAATATCATTGGATATGACATATCTATGGTTAATAATATCAAATAAGTATAAATTAAAAAAATAAGTTTGAAAAAGATATTATTTATTTTAGTCCAATTTATTAAACCAAATAAACCAAAAACTTGATTCATCTGATAATGAAGGATATAATTGGTAATCTATTGAAAGTTAAACCTGCGCAATGCGCAGGATGAAACAAAAAAAACTATTATCTGACTGATTATGTGAGGTGAGTCATACATATCAAATAATGATAAGATATGATTATACTATATTAAGAAAGTCCATCCCATATATGGTTCATGTCCTGCGGTTTGGTACATCCATACAATACGTATTTTCGCATACTTCGCCAATATGTGTCACACACAAATAATTAAGTGCGTCAAAGTGCGTCAAAACAATAAGTTTTTTTCTTGGCAAATTCCCACTCCCACACACAGGAAATTTTTTGACAACAGATATAAAAGCGTGTCTCGTTCACTCTAATTTTTGATAAAAAAAAAAAACCTTTAATTTTTGATTTTTATTCTTTTTTATCAAAAATTTTACGTGTTTTAAGTTTTATAAGTCATGTCTTCTATTTTTGACAATTGTTATATTACATTCTCTGGCGTGTTTAATGCTGGTAATCACGCTCTCCTTGGTTCTATTATTCGCGAGCATGGTGGTCAAGTTGCTTCAAGTTTATCAAAAAGGTCTACTCACTTGGTGGTCACCGAAGAAGACTATAAAAAACAAAGTTCAAAGGTCCTAGCTACCAAAACTAAATTTGATAAAGTATCAATTGTAACTTGGAAGTGGGTTGAAGATTCTATCGAAAAAGAAACAAAACTCCTTGAATCAAATTATGCTCCTTCAGATAATACCGATGATATTGATATGGAAGACGCGAATGACGACTCTACTGTAAATAGAAAACATAAGCAAAGTGATGATAAGAACGATCAAGTTAATAATGATGATCAAGATAACAATGAAGTCCTTCCTTCACGAAAACGTAGACGTGTTGCTAAGAAAGATGCGATTAATGACAATGATCATGATCAAAGTACTACTACTGCAACTACTTTAGTTGATACCACTTCAACTATACAAAAAAATACCACTACAATTTCTACTAGTTATCAAGTTGATCAGAATGACGAAGTTGCAGAAACTCGAATTGTCGAAGAAAAAAAAATGGTCAAGGTTGTGCTTAAGGGTAAAGCGCCGGTTGATGAAGCCTTCGATAATAAGAATTCTGTACACGTTTATTCTGAAGGAGAAATTGTTTGGGATGCTCTTCTTAATTGCACCAATATTGGGAATAATAATAATAAATTTTATATTATTCAACTTTTGCAAACCGATTCTTTTAAAGAATACTACGTTTTTAATAAGTGGGGAAGAGTTGGATATTCTAATAATCAAACGAGCTGTTATGGTCCTACCACATCATTGGATCAAGCAAAACGCGAGTTCAACAAAAAATTTAGAATCAAGACTAGTAATGATTGGTTAACTGTATGTCAAGATTTCACTAAATTTGTTCCAAGTAATGGTAAATATACTTTATTGAAACGCGACTACGATGATGATGAAAAAGAAGACGAACAAAAAGATAAAAAAGATAAAAAGAAAACCAAGAATAAAGAAAAAGAAGAATCTAAACCCATTCCAGAATCAACCCTTCATCCAAAGGTTCAAGATATCGTGAATATGATATTTGGTAAGATGTAAAATCATTATTTATATTAAATATAAAAAATTATTTTATTTATTATTAATTCATAAATTATAGATGTGAACCAGTGGAAGGAGGCAATGAAGGAGTTTGAGTATGGTAAGTAAATTAATTTCAAAATAATAAAATTGATATTTTAAAATTTCTTAATTTAACAATTTCCTTATCTCAAATAATTTAGATTCTGTCAAATTACCTTTGGGTAAAATTGGAAAATCCACAATTAATCAAGGATATGGTATACTTAAACGGATAGAATCTGTGCTAATGGGAAAATCTACTGAAAATTTGGAAACTTTGTCTAATAATTTTTACACAGTCATTCCACATTATTTTGGCATGAGAAAACCACTTATCATCAATAGCTTGAATTTACTAAAGGCTAAATTGGAGATGGTTGAAACCTTGGGAGAAATTGAAATCGCTAATTCCTTGAATATTGAACGTGAAGTTGATATCAATCCACTGGATGCTCACTACAATACTCTTAAATTAGATAGGTTGGAACCTTTGGATCATGAATCTATAGAATTTAAAATGGTGGTTAATTATGTTAATAATACGCATGGTGTCACACACTCTCATTTTAAACTTGATGTCTTGGAAGTGTTTGACTTGGAACGTAAAGGAGAAAGAGAAAGATTTCAACCATTTTCAAAATTACATAATAGAGCTTTGTTATGGCATGGAAGTCGTATAACTAACTTTGCAGGGATCTTAAGTCAAGGATTACGTATTGCGCCTCCGAATGCGCCTGTGTCAGGTTATATGTTTGGAAAAGGAGTTTATTTTGCGGATATTGTATCAAAATCAGCGCAATATGTTCATTGTAATTATGGAAGCAACATTGGTCTCATGCTCTTAAGCGAAGTCGCATTAGGAGACATGCTTGAGTTAAACAATTCAGATTATAATGCAGACCAAGAAGCAAAAAAGCAATCAAAACATTCTGTTAAAGGTTGTGGCAGAATCATTCCTGATCCTGAAAGCTTTATCACTTTGGAAAATGGCTGTGTTATTCCTTGTGGTAAAAACAAAGATATATCAGGCGGTGGTCATTGCTTATACTATAATGAATATATTGTTTATGATGAAGCTCAAATTATGCAAAAATATTTGATTAAAATGAAATTTAATTATAATAATAAGTATTATTAGCGAAATTATTTAAATTTGCAGTTAAGATCGTTAAAAATACTTTATTATATTTAGTAATTTTATATTTTTATTCACAATATCTTATATATATTTTATCATAAATTAGTTTGGGGTTTTTTAAATAAATAAAGTAAAAAATTAAGCAACATAAGGATATGTTTTTAAGATATATTAAGTATAATAATTTTTATTAAGACAAATTTTAATAATACATTAAGAATCATAAAATGGAAAACTATGTAATGAAGGAACGATTTACTGATGAAAAATATAAAAATTCTACTTTGTTAATAATAAAATAATAAAATTAATAAAATCCAAATTCTGGTTAATTAAAAAAAAAAAATAACAAAAAATGGAAGAAAAAAATGACAAAATAAAAAAAAAATGAAAATAAAGAAAAAATAATAATTTTAGAAGAAAAGTAAGAGAACACGTAAATTTGCGGTAATAGAGGAAAAAATATAATTTCTAAATTAAAGAAAAAAGAAAAAAAAATGGTTATTATAAAAAAGCAAAGTATTACAGTTTACAGTCCGTAATTTAAATAGAGTATTACATCAATTTTTAATCGACATGATGCCAAAGATCTCAAGGTTCTTATTATGGTCCATGGCATATAATGCGACTTTATAAAATAAATAAAATAAGTAAAACTTGCATAAATTTTCAATAAATTTAGCAGAAATTTGGAAAATCTCAACAATATTAACCATATTGGCTATTTTAGTATTTAATAAAATGAATTTTTTTTATTGATATAACTGTTCTGTATATATTATTAATTTAATATTTTACTGAATAACAATTTAATGTCTAAAGTCTAAACCCGATTGTATTTATAAACAAAATCAATAAATAACCAAACAAAATAAAAGAAAAATTAAGAAAATAATCTTTTAACAAGAAAATAATCTTTAAATTCAATTATGGGGAAAATTTTACATATAAAACATCATTTTTCTTAATCAGTTGAGAATATAAATAAATAAATATATATATTTTTAAATATTTATACCAAAATTTTTTTTGTAATAAAATCCATTAGATCTTTTTCCACAAAAAAAACAAGATCTTTTTTTCCACAAAAAAAAAACAAGATCTTTCACAAAAAATCAACAGAAAATATTAATCTTTTAACAGAAAATAATCTTTTATTAACAGAAAATAGAATATTTGGGAAGAAAAATGACGGAGGATAAAAGAAATAGATAAAAAAACAATATACATAGTAACTAGCTGTCACCCGTTGCTTCGCGCCGGGACCAATGAGTTTTTTTAAATAGAAAGATTTAGTATTATAATGTAATACTAAGTAAATTAAAGAAGTTTTTTGTTTATAATTAGGTAATAATTACTTAACAAAAAATATGTATTAAATTATATTTATAATATTAGAATGATATAAATAATAAATTATTTTTAGAATAATGTATTAATGATTTGATGTTTGAGCGTAGAGTGAAATTCGGATTAATTAGGAATTGTGAAAAAATAATTATCAATAAAAATTGATTAATTTTTTAGAAGTATTCTTGAAAAAACTTAAATATTATGAAAATACTACAAATATTTATATTAATTAATTAATTATTTCTTATTTTTATTACGTCAATCTTAAACTTATAACCAACTTAGGAAAAATATTTGAACATTTAAATGTATTAGAAATCTGTTCATTTCATTTATTATTATTCTCGTAAAAATATCAATTTTTTTTGATTTTTATGAATTTGAAAATCAAACTATTTATCCAGCGATTAATTTAATTGAAAATCTTAATCATCTTACTACATGTTATTATGATTTTTTAAAAAAAAATTGAAAGAAAAAAAAAATTAAAAATAAATTTGGGGGAAAGAAATTGGTTCAAAAAAAGGGAAATTTCTGAAAAAAAAGGAATCTGAAAAAAATAAGTATCGAAAAAAAAAATAATTTTCAGTTTGGGGAAAAGAATGAGAAAAATCAAATTTTCGGTTTGAAATAAAAACTAACCCGAAAGAAGAAAGGAAGAAAAAATTTTTTTCAGTTTGAAATTGTATTAGTTGATTGGAATGTACACGGATAAATAGATCAGGCGGAGGTATGATATGTCACGGGTTTTAATTATATGGCATAGATTTCAAGTTACACAATTCAAATTATTATGCAGAGACTAATCCAAACGTCAGACATTTTTTAGTTTTTTAGTTATATAGATTTATTGATTTAATTACAAAATATCTATATTATTAAAAACAATCTCACAAAAAAAATTCGTTAATATCATTAACTAAAAAAAATCTCACAAAAAGCCATAGGACATAGTTCTATAGTCTTGACCCAAGCCAAAAAAAAAGAATAGACTATTTTTTGGGTTAAAAAAAAAATCCCCTGAAAAAAAATCCAATAAGAATAAAAAAATTTTGGTTAAGTTAACCAAAAGAAACAATAATGATAAAAAGAGGGATAAAAAAATTAATAAAAAAAAAGACTAAAAAGGTAGTTTCGGTTTTTTGGTAAAAACTGAAAAAAATTATTATTAAAGAAATGGTTCGTGGTAACTAAGAGAGCGGAAATGACCAACAAATAAATGCATATACTTTTTTTTGTTAGTAATTAATCCATCAGAATAAAAAAAAATACAAGTTAAAATTTTAATTAACTGTAAATGTATTAGTTTAAAGATTTGTTATCGTAGTCAGTTAATTATGATATAATTATGATATGATAATTACATCGAACGCACACTTTTCAATGTTACACAATTCAAATTATTTATACAGGGTAATCTAAATATGACAAAAATTTTTTAATTAGATAGATTTGAAGATCTTCATCTTCCCTATTTGAAGTATCCCATTTTTTATTCTGACGAATTTTAGATTTAGTAAACCTTTTTCTTGTTCCTTCAAAAATATCGTTTCCTACTTTTCATAATTATAAACTTTTCAAAATTTTCTTTTTTCGATCTTCAACCCATTTCTTATTATAGTTAATTCCCATTCCCAAATCTAAAAATAGATATCTTAAAATTAAACTAAATATAATACTGCGCCCCACACAATAAATTCTCTAATTTCTATTAAAAAAAAAAAAATAGTTTTAGTAATTTCAAATTTCAAAGACATAATAATTTCATAACTTTCACCAGTTTAGATAGTGTTGATATTAGCACGCCCAAAAATAATACGACCATCTGGACGAGAAATGTGTTTTAAGATGTATATGGAGATTTAGGGTTTCGACTAGATTACAACCATTAGATGTGAGGTACTTTATTTATTTATTTGAAACACCCGGACTAGCACAGCAATTTAAAAAAATAAATATTTTAAACTGTTCCGTTAAACAAGAATTTTATTAATAGGAGATACTGAAAAAGAACCAAATTTATATTGAATAGGTGTTTATTTAACTTTAAAATAGATTATTTTACATACAAATATAATTATTGTTTACTCTCTCCCATCACTACACCAAAGAACAAAGTGAACTGGCAGGATGTTTTAGAAACGAGAAATATCTCATCAGACTATGTAAATACAAAATACCCTTGATCCTGGTTGACACGAGTCAAATTATAGAACAAGGTCTAATTCAAGAATTGACTCAGAATCAATGCGAAGTTTGTCTACAATTAAGCACTGTTAAATCAAAGTCTGCTCTTCCTTTATGATTTAATTTTTAAAGGTATGATTACAAAAAGTCACAATTTAATAATTAATGAAAATTGAAAAATCAAATAATTTATTTTATTAATATTTTAGAAAGCCATGAGATAATTTTTTAAATTAAATACGTAAATATGAAATGGAATCAGCGTTGTATAAATAAATAAACGCGTAAAAATAATATAATGTTTATAATTATACAAGTTATTTATAATATATTTTTATATTTTTAGTTCATTTAGTTATTTATAGTTCATTTATAAACAAGTTTTCATAGTAGATATTTCTTTATAATAGAAAGAAAAGATTAAAGAAAAGATAGAAAGATAGAAAGAAAGAAAGATGGAAAGAAACGATAGAAAGATTAATTATTCATCATAATTGACAACTTACTATCAAGAATATTTTAAAAGAATGTTGTTTTCACTGACATTATGAAAAATAAAACAATTAAAATAAAATTGAATTTTTTACTCATTGTAAATTTTCACGCATTAAACTATACTTTTTTTTATAAATGAATTATATTATGATAACAGTTAATAAAAAGATAGAATTATATTAATAAAAAAAATGAATATACTATTAAATTCTATTAAATTCTATTATGTAATTAGACGTGTACTACATGAAAAGAAATTAACCACTGCACTGGGAAACTATGTTACGAATGGAGAATTATAAGATGTATAAAGTCAGTATAATTATTCTTTAATAATAATAATATTTGTAACTCAACTGGCGTATGTTGTTAGTAGGATTAGACTAAACTTCGCTAAAGTTCATATATTTTGATATAATATATCAATTTTTTATGTTCCACTGGGAGCGCCGTGAAAATCACATGCGATACGAACGCCCAAATGTGGAATCTCCAGGGTTTACAA
The DNA here is from genome assembly GCF_026210795.1 of Rhizophagus irregularis. NCBI lineage: Eukaryota > Fungi > Glomeromycota > Glomeromycetes > Glomerales > Glomeraceae > Rhizophagus > Rhizophagus irregularis. The sequence goes on from NC_089459.1 coordinate 2,685,342, forward strand.
CATTTATCCCATTCCTCCCACATGATAGTGCCCCACTGTTTATTTTTACACAAAAGCACCTTCGCTCTTTACCTTTTATTTAAAAAAAAACCTCGCCCTAATACCTTTATTAACATTTTTTTCGCGAAACGCGAAAGAATAAAATTTCTTAAACGTTGCACAAATTTTGTGGCTAGCTGAGCCACAATCGTATTTAAAAAAAGGATGATAATCTACAGGTTAAGTGTGCCATTACTTCAACTTATAAATTAACTCTTGAAGTCTATGAACATTAATGTCAACCATCCTTCTTAATCATTATAAACCAATCTTAATTTAGAGTAAATAAATGTTGTTGATTTAACATCTAATAAATAAGCGATCGTTTTCTTTAGAGAATTCATAAAAATGTAAATAAACAAATCGTCATTACTGTTTATTGATTTGCAGATTTGCAATTATTCCAAATTTGCAAATAATTTACATTGTTTTCATATGATATATACATGCTAACTATACTTTTAATTATTAAAAAATTTTTTTTCTTTCTCCCTACAATGTTATTTTTTATTCTTTTGATCTTTATCGGATATTACTTTCATAAATGTAGACCTGACGCAAACTCTTTTAGAGAATACATATTGACCAATAATTCTAATTCCTCTTCTTCGTCTTCTTCTTCACAAGAATTATTTAAATTTTTTAACAAACTTTTAGTTGGACAACCAAGTGTTCCAGAATTCAAACTTGATGACTATTATTGTTTTACTGTCGTAACATTCAGGGATGGAACGGCAACTTATGTAGGTTTTCTAAATAAATGGTATATATGGAGCAAGATTGAAGTAGTCGGTTCGAAAGGAAGAGGTAAAAAAAAGAATTCAGTGACAGAAATGCAAGTCATTGAAGGGTTAGCTTACGAAGATAAAGAAGTCGCTATAAGAGCCAAAGGAAAGAAGGATTGTGTGTATCATCTTTGAAGAGCGTTTTTATTATAATTTTTGTTATTTATGCAATTTTTTTTTTTTTTTTAAAAAAAAAACAGATCATACGGCAGCAAGATCATTTTTATCAGCGGCAAAGCAATTCAAAAAAATCGGTGATGAATCTAATCTTCTCGAAGCCGCAAATTGTTATGAAGATGCTTACAAAGCCTTTCAACAAGTAAAACAGAATGGTATTTTATAAATATAAAAAAATTATTTAATTGGTTTATTCGGTTATCGTCAAATTTATGTTTACCGTTTTTTTTTTCTACAGATAAAGCGCTTGAAGCGTTGGAGACGGCAGCTTCTATTCATGAAAAGAATATAAGACAAAGCACTCGTGCAGCACGTATATACGAAATATTAGCGGATCAGTATAAAAAATCGAACAGTTCACAATATAGTTTGGAAAAAGCACTTAAAGTACGTAACACTTTTTATCAATTTACCAATAAAATAAATTATTTTAATATATTTTATTACACACACACACATATATATATAGATGCATCGGAAAGCTGCTGATCTGTTCGAACTAGACGGTGATGGGTAATATATTTTAGCAATATCCTAGTTGCCACAATTTACAAATTAAATCATCTAAACTTTAATTTTCGCGTTTTTTTTATAGCCGTTTCCTATTTTCTTTAATATCGCAAGCTGAATTATCTGCTGAAATTGGATATTATGAGCAAGCAATAGATCTCTTTGACAATATAATGACACTTTCAGTAAATGATTCAGTGCTTAGTTATAAGACCAAGAGTTATATTTTTTGGCAGTGTCTTTGCATCATTGCTTTGGATGATTGGGTGAGACTTGAGAAGCAATTCAAACAATCTGTTGAACAATATCCGAGCTTTGCGGATAGTAGAGAATGTGCTTTTATAAACGTAAACTCATTCATAATGTCATTTAATTAATTATTATTAACGTTGCGATTTATTTTAATACATATATTTCTTTTTATAGAACTTGATTCAATCCAAAAATTCTTGTGATCCATCTGAATTTTCCACAGCTTGCAAAGAGTATGACCAACTTACAACATTAACACCATGGCAAACTCATATTTTACTTGAAGCCAAAAAAGTTTTAGAAGTTAAAGATCTACGATAGATAATTATTCGAATATTCAAATTATTATTTATTAAAATAGAATTATAATACATTTTATGAACATTCATTAAGCTTGACATTTTGACTAATTATTATTAAAATTCATTATACACCAACTCTATATTCATAAATCTTTTTTGCATAATAAGCTCCAACTCCAACTGATAATACACTTAATGAAAGAGTAATAGGTTTTTGGGTCTTTATAGCACGAGGAACCATGCTAAATGCTAATATAGTGGATGCAGCTTTAAAAAAAAAAAAAATTTAATTATCCGAGCTTAAGTTTCCAAAAAAAAGCGATTTTTTTTTTTACCTAGAGCTGTTTCATGCCCATAATCTTTATTTTTTTTGATGATATATCTTTAAAGCATTAAATAAAAGTTAACTTAGTCAAATTACAATGAATCTCATAGGTAATTCAGCATACCCAGCAATTCCATATAAAGTTCCAACTCCTACTCCTGCAATTAGCGAGGGCATTGAACGTGCTTTAGAATAAGCGGCGATACCTCCAATGCCACCTACCGTGTAATAAATGTAAAAGTAACTATTTTTATTATTTTTATTAATTATAGAAGAGTAAATAATAGCATGAAACTTGAAAAGTTGAGATTAAGACGATTAAGACTGGTCTAAGATTTTGTTACCCGTAAGGATAATTAAATTAAAACATACATATAACTGCCATTGTATAAGAAGGATGGTGCGACATTTTTTTTAAAAAAAAATTTATATTAATAAAATAAAGTATTAACAGTTAATAGTTAATAGTCGAAATAGTGATTTAAATCAAAATCAAAATCCATTCGCAAATTACGTTTTCAGCTTGTCACAAACGTGTAATCACCCAATAATAATTATGACCGAATTTTTTCATAGTGTGGTGTGTATATATATTATGTAATTATTTTCTAAGTAGCTTAACATTTTAGTATTTTGTTTTACTATTTTTTAGTGAAATCAAATAATTTATTTTTTTCTTAAATCAAAATTTCTTTATGGAACCAGAAGCCACAACATCACATACTTTTCCTTTTAACAATAATGAATCAGAAAGTTTATCACTCTCGACTTATTTAAACTCATGTCCGAAAATTTTTGGATATAGGTTAAAAGAAAGTGCACAACAAGAAATACTGAAAAGACTATTCTCAGAGCTATGGAATTCGAATGAAGACCATAGATCTTTATTTTTTCCAAACGGTTTTGGTGAAGGACCTGATGCGTATAAATTGAGTCTTTCACAAGGAGAAGAATATTCACCAACACAAAAAGGAAAAGCTTGTGGTCACGTCTTTAGAAAAGGAGAAGGTGTCTATCGATGCAGGTGAGAATTTCATTAGATAATTAGAGTTGGATCGAGTGGGAGTTGGTATGGGAATTGCCAAATTATATCTGATCAAGGATCTGATTTTTTTTGGTTGTTTGATTCATTTGTTATACTCTATATGAATTGTTTCACAATAACATAATTAAATTGTATCAGATGAATTAAAAATTATTTATAAAATTAAATACCACAAGATTATTTTTTTTATTCGAAGAATATTTCTAACGCAGAAAGATTATAATTATTGTTATTGCGTAGAAACTGCGCACTAGACGAAACGTGTGTCTTTTGTTCTCGTTGTTTTCATGCCACTAATCATGAAGGACATGACGTTACTTTCTCTGTGAATTCTGGATCTGGCAGTTCTGGTTGTTGTGACTGTGGTGACCCGGAGGCTTGGAAGATTCCTATACATTGTGCTTATCATTCACCAGATGCTTCTTCACCAGATTCAAGTGAATTTGAACAAATACAATATGAAGAAATATTACCTGATGATCTGTTAGATTCCATTCACGTTACTATTTCTACTGTCCTTGATTTCATATTGGACACTTTATATGCTTCCCCTGAGGAGATGTCTCCCCTTAGTGAGGAAGAAGTCAGAGAGGAAGCTAAACGAGCTGCCAATTTTATTAGAGATCCTATAAATAATGTTGATGAGGAGAAATTATTCGCGGTTGTACTTTGGAATGATGAACATCATTCTTTTCACGAAGTGATTGAACAACTAATGGATGCAACCAGTTGTAGCAAAGCAGAAGCAAAAGCAATAGCTGAAAGAGTTGATTCTTATGTACGTAATGTGGCTAAATTTGTATTTTTGTTGTTAATATATGTCCGATGAAAAAATCATTTGTTTTTAATATGAACGTATTTTATATTTTTAATCAGGGACGTGATATTGTTCAAATATCTGAAGATATACAACGTCTTCTTAACATAGCACGTGCAATAACATCGATAGGACTTGCTGTTACTGTACGTTCCGCGCGTGATACTTTCCGTGAAGGAATGTGTGGTCTTTTCATTGATTGGTTAAAAGATCTTGCAGGAGGCAAAATTGGTTCGAATGTTACTATATTGAGAAATATAATTTGTGAAGAATTATGTAAAGAATGTAAAGTATGGAATAAATCTCGTAATGCAAAACGAGCAAAGATTGATGAAAAATGGAGGATTCTTAATGATATTGGCATAGGGGACACACGAAATGGTGAAACAGAAGGCACCACAAGTGAATATATGAGTGATGATGAAATGGTAATGATTGATGATGACAATGAAAATAATGAAGATGATGCTTCTAACAATTATAAGCGATCCTCAGAATTTAGCGGTGATTATGATATATCAATGGAAGAGGATTCTAGTGATACAATTGAACCAATGGATGAAGATGAATCTATAATATATCGTGGAACCTCTTCATTGATGAAAACAGTAGAAGATTTTAAAAAAGAGTTGCGATTGGATAGATTGTTGATCTTAGATTTAAGGCTTTGGAAAGAAGCAAGAGCCGGATTAAGGGAATTGTACATTGGAACATTAGTAATAAATCCAGAGTACAAAAAAATAATGGGTATATTTTTTTTTTAAAAAAAAATATATTCTTTAATTTACTTGGTTTTTTTTTTAATTACAATTCAACATTTATTTGCCTTTAGGTATCCGTTTTGCTCGCAATTACGTTAACCTTGCAAAAGCATTTCTTACTCCTGACCGCGAACCTGAACATTCAATTATTCTTTTTTCTGTTCAACTTTTTACTGTTCCCACTATTTCTACAATTCTTGTCACCCAATATAAATTCCTTACGACAATTTTTACTATACTTCATACATTTTTTACTTCCAACGCTGTTGGAGATGATTTAGATAGCATCGATCTAAATGCTAAAATCGATTGTGATTCCGAGGCCTTCAAAAATCGCCGTTACTTTCATGTATTTCAAGATCTTCGTTATATTATCAGTAATGATTCTGTAGAAAAAACTGTGCCAAAAAATCCTCATTATTTGCAACAATACCTGAATCTAATCGCATTATTTCATGGAATGAATCTAAACATTCGTGCAACTCAACAACATGTTGAGTATGAAAATGATAGTTGGGTTAATGCATTTAACGTCACTTTGCAAATTGCGAAAAGTTGCCGTCAATTTTCTGAATGTTATACTGGTAATACCAGAACACTGTGTGTAACAATTCGTAAAGTTTTAAGAAAATTGTACGAATTAAGTTCAAGGCGTGATAACGATGATGATGATGATGATGATGATGATGATGATAAAATGGACGAAACTTGCGATGCTCAACATGAAACTCCTTATCACTCTAGTGTTTGGGGAACATCTACACCTGGCTCATATGGTCCTTTCGCAAAATTTTCAGATGAAGAAAGCGAAGATAAAGAGAGCAATCTTTCGTCGTTGCGGGGAACTGAATTTCATGATGTGATATTTCATCAAAGTCCTTATTTTCTTTCATTTCGAGTTGTTAAATTTGAAGTTGCTTCACAACCCGTTAGCTTTCACAATCCTTTACATTGGTTTTTGGCCGAATTATTGGAAAATGTTAATTTATTGGATGACGAGTTGTTAATACAACATGGTTTTGGTAATTTCCAAAGTATGATAGGTCTCGATACTGAAAGCAATGAAGAAGTGGTTCAACGTGTTAAAGAAAAAATTTTAGGAGTATTTGACTATCCATTACGAGGTAAGTTACAATTGTTAATCACGATAAATAATAAAACTATAATAATAATGTTTCTCTTTTTGTTTGGATCTTTTATAGTATTAGTTCTATTAGTACAAATTCGTGCTGGGTTATGGGTACGAAATGGATTTGGAATTCGTGGTCAAGTACGTATAATTTTTGAAGTATTATATAATTTTTATTTTATGATTTAAATCTTATTATTTTTATTCATTAAAGTGCCACCATTATCGTGAAATTTCTCTACGTGAAAATACTTTTGATGAGGATATATTCTTATTGCAAACAGCTTTTATTATATTAGATCCAAATATAGTTCTTGCCACTATTTTAGATCGGTTCGATCTTGTGGAGTGGTTCAACGGCGGAACTGATCATAAAATATATGATAATTCACAATTGACCTTTATTTCTGAAGAATTATTGACACTTTTGATTATATGCGTTAGCGAGCGTTCAAATGCAGCTGGATTGACCATAGAACAAGAAATTAAAAGAGAAATTATTCATGGGCTTTGTTTAGGACCAATCGCTTACTCGGAGCTTATAAAACGTATACCAGAACGTTTAACACAAAATTCAATGTTTGACGAGATATTAGTCAAACTTGCCAATTATAGAGCACCAGATAGTTTGACTGATCATGGTATTTATGAGCTTCATGACGAATATTTTGATGAAGTTGACCCGTATTTTGTTCATTATTCTCGCAATAATAGAGAAGAGGCTGAGGAAGCTTTGAAAAGTAGATTAAAGAAAAAAGATGGAACTCACTCTACTCCATTGTTAATACCAAAATTGCTTCCTATAAAAAGTGGACCATATACTAAACTGGGTAACATTTTACATACACGTTTGTTAAATCAATTAATTTATTATGCACTTTTGCATGTAAGAAATGATGAAAAGATAAAATCTGACACACTTGTAGAAGAGGCATTGCATTTGATAATGTTGGCTCTTTTAGATGAAAATAATAATATCGTTGGAGAAAGCAAACGGAAGGGGAAACAAAAGGCTACTGATACTTCTATTTCATCAGATATAGATGAGGAAATGACAGGTTTTATATATTATGCAGTATCTGACTTTTTCCAAGTGGATATGAAACCTCAGGGTACTTGTTTATTGGATCTTTTATTACAACTTTCTTGTGAACAAAATTTCAAAGAATTTCATAATAAGCTAGATTTTATTATAAGTAAATTTGAACAATTTGGTAGTGATAGTGTAAAAATAAAAATAGATCAGCATCGCGAGAAGGTACGTATCGATTTACAATCAAAAGGAACCGAGGATAGTGAACTTTCAGAGTATGAACGCAAGAAACAAGCAGCCAGAGAGAGACAGAAGAAAATTATGGAGCAATTTGCCAAAGCTCAACAAAGTTTCATAGAAAAACATGAAGATTTATATGAGGAATATGAGGATATGGAAGAAGATTGGGAGCATCCTGCAAGCGAAGTACAATCAGGAACTGATTCTTCAAAACCGATGGAAACAATTTGGTCGTATCCTGCAGGAACTTGTATAGTGTGCCAGGAAGAAACAAATGCATCTTCATTATATGGGATGCTTGGATTAATTCAACCATCATCATTATTACGTCGTACTCCATTTGATGATAAGGATTATGTTTTTGAAGTTGTTAATTTACCTGAAAATTTAGATTTCACTTATGACCGATCAGTTCCATATGGGGTTGCATCCTCAATTTATAATAATGATGCAACATCATCATCTGAACCCTCGCACTTAAGTAAAGGATTTCCTTCAAAGTCATGTCGACAGGGATTATATGCTTCTACCTGTGGGCATTTAATGCATGTGAAGTGTTTTGATACCTATTTCGCTTCATTGGAACAACGACATCAATTACAATTAGCAAGGAATCATCCTGAAGATGTCAAACGCAAAGAATTTATGTGTCCATTGTGCAAAAGTTTGGGTAACGTTTTATTACCGATAATTTGGAAAACTAAAAAGGAAGTATTTCCAGGAATATTGGACACTCAAGAAGACTATGATACTTGGTTACGTGATAAAGTTGGTCCTGGTTTGGAGAAATTGAAATCATCCTTTTCTGCGGGATCAAATTTACCATTTTCTCATAATGATCCAAATAATTATACAACTTTCACCACCGGAACGCCTATCGATGCGAGAGAGATGTCCACTAATACAGGTTTTTCAAACTTTACTCAAACCCAACAAAGGCGACGAAATAGTAGTATTAGGGATGCACTTACTCAATTTGTACACATGTTAAGAACTCCAGTTGCAAACCAGAATAATGACGAAAGTGGCTCTTCTACAGCTGTTTCTGATGACTTTTCTGTCCAGGGATCATCTACGAGAGAAGCGTCCGCAGTTTCTGATGACGAAGATCAAGAAAGCATTCGTCGTATGTACAATCGTTTGGCAGATGTTGTGCAAATGGCGTATCGAAATATAACACCGGAAATTACTTTCCAAACTGTGCCATTAAAATCTATCGAATATATGTGGGATTTATTCGGCTACACAATCTCATGCATTGAAATAGGCCAGCGAGGGATTGGTAAAACTACAAGCGAAGGTCTTGTTGGACCGACATTAATAGATGGAATCAATTCACAAACATTAACACTATTAAGAGTTCTCTCAGAAACAATATTTACTTATATAAATACAATGCTAGTTGGCCAAACTGGTGAATTTGGATTGAAACAGATAACTTTACATAGGAATCAACAAATATTTTATGGTTATCCATTGTTCCAACAAGAAGAAAATGTACAAAATATTGGATCAAAACCTTTTGCTGATGATAAAAGGAAAATGATTGGGCCATATGGGCCAAGCTTTTTGTTTACACAGGTTAAACCTTTATTACTTGAAGATCCTTTCTTTGTTCTTGTAGAAATTTGTGTGTGCACAGCTTCTGTGACTGAATACGAGGTATATCATATGATGCGATTGTTATATACGGCCGAAATTGTTAAAGTAATAGTGTCATTGATCGAATCTGCTATCAATGATAAAACAAAGGAGTGGATAGATGATGATCGAGTTAAGAAGAAATTTAACGGATTACGAGATACTTCAATAAGAGATTTTGTTATATGGGTTGCAAAACAAGTAGGCAACAATGAACATGATATCGTAAAATTTTTGGATGGAATCGATGAATCGACTTTTATAAAACTTATTAAGACATTCTGTTTACCTTATTTGAGAAAATGTGTCATTCTTTTGCATGCAATGTTTGGAGTTGCATTTCCAAAAGGAGTTGATACAGATGAGACTGAACTCACGAGATTAACCAAATTGCTTGGATTTCCTTCAGTAGAACATATTTGTTCAATACCTACCACATCAGCAAACGATATAACGATGTTGTCGGTTATTTCGGGATGGTGTAATCATTTGTATACGCTCCGACAAGTGCCGCCATCTCCAATAACACCATCAGGAACACCACATGATATAAGTATGATTCACGGTCTTCTTGTATCAAGTGGAGTAACTTCGGGTAACTCACAAGCGCCACAAGAACATCATCAGTTATATCAAAAAATTGATGTTAAAGTCAATCATCCAGCTATATTTGAACTTGTAGGTTTACCAAAGAGATTAGATTCTTTATTTGAAGAAAGCCTGAAGAAAGTTTGCAAAAAATGTAAAACAGTGCCACATGATCCAGCCTTATGTCTATTGTGTGGTACATTCGTATGTAGCCAAAGCTACTGCTGTTCAGAAAATGATCGTGGTGATAATGATCGAGGTGAATGTAATCTTCATACAAAAAGGTAACCAATTTTAATTATTTAATGTCTTCCGCTTCATATTTCATTATTGTGTTTTAAGTTTAATAATTTCTTCATTTTTTTTCATAGTTGTGGTGGAGATATAGGGATTTATTTATTAGTAAAGAAATGTGTAATACTTTTACTTCATGTTGATAACGGTTGTTTTATGAATGCACCGTACCTTGATACACATGGAGAAACGGATCTTGGATTAAAGTAATATTATCATTCTAGTTTAGCTTATTGACTTTAATTATTATTAACTTTCATTTACTAAACATTTTTTTATTTATTTAGGAGAGGAAGACCACAATTCCTTAATCAAAAACGATATGATGAAATTCGTAAATTATGGTTAACGCATGGCGTACCGATACATGTTGCAAGAAAGATTGAACAGACATTTGATTTAGGGGGATGGCCAACAATGTGAATATATAGGAACTATAATTTTTTTTTATTTAGTTTTTCTTTTATTAATTTTATTAGGTTATTCTTTCTATATCAAAGAATGCAAAAAAAAGTTATTTCTTTAATTTTATGAGATTAAAAAAAAGCTATATAATTTTCTTTTGTATTTTAAACCTTTTGCTATATATAATAAAAATGATTCACTTCGTTGAATTTAGATAGCGTAACCACCAAAAAAATCATGAATCACGTGTTCTCAAATTATTCATCTCATTTTTTTAGTTGTTACGCTTGGAAAAGATATATCACTTTTTATTTCATATCCAATATTTTTTTTTTTATTGTACTATTTATCTTATATTTATTTTCATAACTAATATAGTTAATTTAAGCCTGTTGGTAATTCAAATATAAGATCGCTAAATTGCTAAATTTCTAAGTAAATTACTTAATACAGATATATTAGTTAAAGATCTTAAAATTAATTATATTTACATTTTAATAACAAGTAGTTTAAAAATATAAAATATTTACTAATTTCTATTCTAAGACCTATTTATCTGTCTTTTCAGAAAGATTGTTCGATGACCTATGCTTTTTATTTCCCTTTCTTCACTTTGAGAATCAGAATCCGGCTTCTGTGCCTCCTCCAACAGCCATACAATATGTCCGAGAACCTTTTCCACCTTAATTTGCAAATTCTCGTCGTTATAAACAACGACCACTGGTTCCGATAGTTTGAAGCTCGGCCAACTTGATCATCCCATCGAGCATCCATGAAATAGAATTTTTCGGCATCAGTAACTATCCCAAAAACTTTCCGAACGTCTGACCCTCCTCCATTTCATTGTCCTTGCGCTTACGATTAAATAAAGATGACTCTAGCTGGACTGCACATTTGAGCAACGCCTTTCACAAAATCATCTTTTTTTACCTCCGTGACCCTAACCGTTTATGCTGTTTGGCGCAAGTCAATCGCGAAATCGAGAGGTCCGTACCCATTCGGTCCTGAAATAACTTTTTGAGGGTGGATCTTCCCCTTGAAATTATTCGCTCCAGCAAGCAAGAATAGACGTATAATGATTTCGTGGCTTCGATTGAAAGTAAACTGAATGGGAGTGTTGTCGAGGCGGGATTTTAATTCTACCATGAGTCCGTTCAACGATTCCTGGGATGGTTTAATGTTACCGCACGAAAAAACAGGGAAGACTACAATCGTTGTAGTGTTTGGAATCGAATATATTCGAATATACTCGAGTATTCATTTAAATTTATAAAGTGTATTCGAATAATATTCGAATAAGTTAAATTTTCTTTTATAGTAATGATTTACATAATTTTTAGCCCGAATTATGATTTTAACTCAGTTAAATTTAAGGATTTAACGCCCAATTAGAATTTTAACTATACTATATCTGGCTAAATGAATACTCGAATAACCATTCGAATACTCGAGTTATTCGAATAACTGTTACATGATTCCAAACACTAAATTGTTGGATCCTCCGTCTCTCCATCAAGATCGTAAAGCTGACACACTTTTGGGAACGTCCAATCCGAAAAAACTTTCAAGGGTGTTTCTATAAACTTGAGATTGTTCTTTGACACGAACAGCTGGAGCATTTCACGAAGGTCTTGATCGTTTAGGGGGGAGTATTTTCCGCTGTCATTTATTATGCTTAGCACCGCTCCATCATTTGCAAGTGCCGGTGGTTTCTCCATTTTACGTATATACTTTTTGAGGTTATCGAGGGTCGCATTGTTCGATATTCATGGTCCACTTGAAAACCCTTCGTTCGTTTAGGACTAACGACAAACAGGGCGGACATCCCCATATTATCAAGATATTGCCGATCATTTTGCCGATCACTCGTCCAATATTATCACAAAAAAATACCGTTGAATTAGTTTTTTCACAAATTCTACATAATAATGTATAAAATTTCGATTTTATTTACTTTATTTATTTATTGTTAATAAATTAGTTCTTAAAATAATTCATAAAGATTTTGTCAAATATCAAACATATATCAATTTTACAATAATTGTAAACATTTATTTAATGATAACTTTTGGGTTATCAAAAATTTTCCAGGTTTATTTTAGCCATTGATTCTTGAATACCTAAATAATATACTGTAAAAGTTTCAAGTTTCGCCCGAAGATCTGTGGCTTCGCCGAAGCTTCAAAGTCAGATTAGCAGATGATCGGCATATATATAGCATATATATTAATTATTGAAAATTTGACGTAAAACCTAACTTTGGAAACACACCTTATTTTTCCACAATACTTTTATATTAAATTATTGATAAATGAAACTATTAAATAAAATAATTTAACATAAATTGTCAGAACATTTATTGCTTGGAATAAAGCTTCAAATTTAACGTGATATCACTTATACAAGTGATCGACATTGTGATATAATGCATGTCCGCCCTGTTACTAACGACAACGCATAGCGGACATCTCTATTTTATCACAATACTGATGATTATTTGTTGATCATTTGCCGATCATTTATTCAATTATATCCCATAATATAAATACCGTTGCTAAAAAAATTTACATAATAATATATGCTCAAATTTTACAAATAACTTAAATTTGGTTTTAATTTATTGCATATTAAATTTCATTAGAAACTTTTTAGCTTTTATTAATATTTGGCATATATTTATTCATTTTACAAAATTATTCACTAAATATGTTACTAATAAAAAACCTGCATTATGAATCAGATCACTGCATTATTTTTTTATTGATTCTAGGAATATTTGTGCAAAGTATTGAGTTTCGCCCATCTCCGCCCATCAAATTTTGTCTGATGATCGGCAAAAACTTATGAATTATCATATATGAATAATGTGTTATAAAAATATTAAAAAATTATGCTAACAATTATATAATTAAAATTATATGATAATCCAATGCTTAGCTTAGATTTCCATAATTTTTTTGCCACATTATTTTGAAAATATTTGTGGCTTTTGCAATAAATTTTAAAATCCGGAATTATGTGATCGGCAATGATCGGCAAGGTGATATAAACATGTCCGCCATGCTGTCGAACGCTATAATGCAACAACCTGGTTAGATCCTGGCCAGGAAAAAAAATTACGCATGCTGAGTCAGATGTATTAGCAACACAGGTTTTCCGAGATACAGATATCGGTAATTTTCAAGCTGAATGTATCATGATTTGATTAAATTTTATTTATAAGCATTTCATATTACAAGCTAATGTATAATACTTTTAAACTAGCTGGGGAAAAAGAAAGAAATTATAAAATTAAGAAAATGAGAAGAAAATAGTAAGAGGAGGGAGGTTTAACTAATTTAAAACTTGAAATAAATTGAGCTACTAGAATTCTAGTTTGCTATCTCTGCAACTAATAGTGTAATCAATTATTAAAAATAACTTTCAATACAAATTTTGTATATATTATAAGATAATGATATAGTTGCGATAAAAAGAAAGAAACCGGGTTTTCTGTTACGAATAGCAACCGAAACAATCGTAACAAGTAGAAAAGTCCCTAGTATTTTCCCTTGAACGTCGAGATCTACTTGAAAAGTGCTTTGTAATTGAGAGATGTCTTCATTTCTTTCATGATTAAATTGTAAAGAAATATTATCATAATCGTTGGTGAGAATTATGCTGAGATTTGTTCCAGAACTTTTCAAGTATTCCACTCCTAAAATGTTTACGTCCGTAAAGTGGGAATTGATGGGAGGCAAGTAAACGACAGTACGTTTGTTGTTTATGAACACTTGATAAATTGGTGTGCGAGATTGTAGTTTGAAAGATTCGTACACTTCTTCGCAAATGTATGTTTTTGGGGACCCAGTGTCCAGTATAAAGTGGACGTTTTTTGTTTTTTGTTTGATAGTAACCGGTAAAGAGACGATGACTCTTAAATTAGAGCCGAATATCACGCCGTTTGTTTCCTTTAATTCTGTTTGTTGAGTATCCGATAAGTATTGAATTTTAAGATCTTTAGATATTGTTTCATGGAGGTCTTTGGAATTGAGATCAATCAAGAGAAGGTCAAACATATCGGCAGGATAATCATCATTCCCAAGCATCTTGTAATATATTTATATCTACAGCGGAGTTTAGAAAAGTTTTTAATTTATCTTTATCCATGACGAAAGTTTATTTTATTTTCTAAGTCACGTTCATTAATGGATCATCTCGTGATTTACATAACCAATGAAAATGATATGTAAAGCCATTTGACTCAGTGTGCCAAATTGCTGCCTGGTCACATAATATAGTCTTACCAATATAAGTAAGATTTTGGCACTTCTCTGTATTTCACTGCACGTGTCAACGGTGATTTTCTCAGCGAATATCAAATATATTAAAAGGATTAGGGATGGTAATATGTCCGCTTTGACTTTGAGCATCTATAGAGCCGGAAAATTTGATTAACATCGTGTTGATGTTCTTTTCGAAGCTAGCCGAGCAATAAAACCAACCTACCTTATTATAACTTTGCGGAAAAATTTGATTGTTGATTTCGATGATGTTAATAATGGTAAGTTTTATTTTTCGCTTGATCTTACGCAAGTCAGATAAAAGATTCACTTACTGGAACATTACCTCTTTATATAATTCGCAGGATCGATTTTGGAATACGCTTTTGGCGAATATGAGTGCATCCCAAAAATCTGATCAACAGATCCCGCTTAAAATCATAATAAAAACTTTAACGATACCCATATACAAGAAGGTCTTTTTTGTTATACATAAATCTTTGAGTATATGCGAGAAAATACTTGTTCCCGTGATACATATTGTCATTTCTAACATTACTGCACATTTATCAATGATAGTTTGAAACTTGTTCGAGAAATTTTAGCATACACAATTCCCTCAATCACTCAACCGACACCATATGAAAAAAATATAATGTCTGGTAAATCTAATTGTGCCTTTGCTTTAGCCTTAGCCCGCTACATGATGATGCTATTCTAAATTAATTTATTCAGTTTTACAAGATAATCCACTAATAATTATACCTTCCAGAATTCTGTAATTTCGAAGTTAATAAAATTTTTTTACAATAGTAAATCTGACATTATCCATCGGAACTATATTATTACGGATCTAAACCACACTGCATCATAGGTGTAACCGTGAAGATTCTTCACGATCAAATCATCATACAGTATAATCTTTGAAAACAATTCCCTCGAGAAATGAACAGAGTTACACAAATTTTTTGACCATGAATTGTGAGTGAACTCGAGAACATTCACATCGCTTATATATTCCTTCCGCCACCTTCTTACACCTTTTGCAATACAGATGTGAGTGATGATCGCATTCCTTACAAACCTTACATCCATGCTTAAATATATGCCATTTTTAAAAGTAGTTCTGCCTTAGCAAAGCTCTTTATAAGCTGTACTATCCTGATTGTTTATTAAGAAATTTGGAGATATATAAGTATTAATATAGTCAAAAAAAATTCTTGTATGACCAATATACCTAAAGTAAAACATTCAAATATTGATAATAACAAAGCTGTTAGAACTTTTGGTCAGGAATATGAAGCAAAAGAAGCTGGTAAAGACTCTTCCTCAACAACAAAATGTCCCAGTCATAAGTCTAAAGTAAATAACCATATATTGATATGTTGGAACTTCTGGTCAAAAGTGTAAAGCAAAACTGCAAAAGAAGCTAGCAAAGACTTTTTTTCAACAGTAAAACATTCTGCTTGCAAATGTAAGAAATCATAAATAATTTTAATAATAAAAGAAATTATTAGAGCATTTGAATGTTGGTACTTTGTTTTTATTTAGCTTTAGTTATATTCTCAATGTATTCTAATATTTTTATTTATATATTTCCACTTTTTTTTCTTTTAAGTTTTTTGGATTTATTTTTTAGTAATATTTTTAAATTACAATAAATTATATTTTAAATTATTTATTATAGTAAAAGATATATTATAAAATACAAATTTACTTAAAAAATATTGCAAGTTTATAATGATTTTATTTTAAATATTATACGAAAATATGGTACCAGAAGTCTATACTCAACAATAAAAATGTAACACTTAAAAATCTTTCAATTCCTTAAAAAAAATACAATTTTAAAAAAATAAACTGGTAACTTTATTCTTTGAGGTAAACTCTATCAAATTACTGGTCAGATTTTTAAAAGAAGATTTATGTAAAAAGTTATAAGCATTTGAAATTGCATGATTTCATATAATCAGTCCAAATTTAAAACAAAATATGTTGGCCAGAACTTATGATAATTTGGGCTGACTCCATGCGTTGTATTGTAATAATACCAACTTAAATTATTATAATATGAATCAAATGTAATTCTTTAAAAAAAAAGGTAGTTGTGATTTATTGCTAAAATTTACTTTTTCTTATATTTATTTTGTTTGTAATAATAAATTTTCAAAACTGCATTTTTATTAATACTTTATACAAAGAAATCCAATTTTTTATTGGCTGAATTCTGAATCACATAATATAAAGGATTTTATAAAAAATCGCCATAGCGATGTGTCGCAAGTGTCACGTGACTTTACATATGTGAATAATTTGTCACCCCGCGTCACATCCTCTAGTTTTCCATTTTTATTATTTATTCTGGGGACTTGAATTTTTTCAGTGCAAAAAATACTATTTGTCACTCCCTATACATCACATGCTTAATCTCGGCCAAATTTTATAACGCTGGCCAAAATATCCTTTTTTGGAGATTTAGATAACGTTACACAATCCAAAAAAGGCAATTTTATTTTTCAGCAAAATTCAAGTTTTTGTTACGCAAAACTTCCAAAAAAGGAAATTTCTTTGACGATCTTTTAATTCCGGCCGGAATTATAAAATCACGTGACACTGCGATGCATCGCCATGGCGATAAAAAACAAAACCCTAAATTTAATGTATATCTTTAAATAAATACTGGATAACTCCTTTAGCTTTATCTTTGATAATCCATACATTAAGAAAAAAACTATAATAAATAAGTACAGTAGATTTATAGAAAATATTATTTTTTTATTTTAATATTTCCATTTTATATAGAGTTTTTTATTATATTTTCCTTTATTTTTTTTTTAGTTTTATTCTTTTTTCTAGTTTTTATTTTTACTTTGTATTGGTATATTTGTAGTAATGGTTATAAATTGAAAAGAAATGGACATTATTTTAGAATATTGTTTTTTTATTATTTGCAGAACTTAGAGATATGGAAATCCCAGTCAATTTCAAAACATCTTTAAATCTTACAGATAATAGAGTATTTACATTTAATAAAGTTTACAGAACAATTTACCATTTTATATTTACTGAATTTGAGTAGTATGATCAGACTTAGAATATTGCACTTAAATATTCCTTAAATAAAGTTTATAGAATACTTTATACTTATTTAAAATGAATTTCCTATGACTTTACTATAATTTTAATATTTATTTATTATACAACTTAAATATGCATTAACTTTTATTTTAATATTTTGATATAATTTTTATACAACCTGATTAACTTTATACATACAATTGCTTATACCACCATATCTTGACCAAATCTTGGCTATAAGATCTTTCAATTTTAAAAGTAATGAGAATATTCTTATTCAAAAAAATTATGTTTCAGAATACTATTAGAAAAAAAATGTTAATTTCGATCATTAACATTGTTAACAATCTTAGGTTAGTATATATTGAAACTATATCTGATATGAGTTTTTTTTTATTTTTCCATGTACTTGCATGTATTAAAACTAGTTTTTTTGTGAATAAAAAATGCTGAACCATGAAAACATGACTGCAAGTCATAGTTGTTTAAAATTTTGCAATTACAGAGAGAATTTTTAGTTGGTCATCCCTTAGTTGCATTTACCGTTCTAATGTTTCTCCCCTATTTTAATAATATCTACATGATATTCAGCAAAACTGGAGAACTTAATCCCATCTGCCCATCTAGGCTGAATACTGATTTCAGATATTTTTGGAACAAAAATTTTGCCGATTAACCTACACTTGACTTTGACATTCTTTTCATCTTTATTCTTTTCATCTTTATTCATCGCTTCAACTACAAAACTTAAGACTGCTAATCGTAATAACAATTGCCTGTAGGCTTTTTTAATTGCTTTATTTCCGCTTGACAATTTAATCTCCCCTAACTCAATTGTGACATCTGAAATATCTGAGCCTGATGTTCTGCCTCGAAAATCAATATCTAGGATCGTATTGAACGGGGCCTAAAAAATTATATAATGAATGAGAGTTAGTATACTATACATAATTTCCAATGGCATTAAAAAAGTATAAATACCTGTTCGTTAGCTATAGCTAACTTCACATCTAATACATATGATGTCATTAGCATAATGCATAATGAGCGCGTATTCGTCAGATATAATTTTTTTTCAGATGTCTTATTATTTGAATTGTCTAATATAATAAGACTTATAAGTAACTTTATTTGATTTTACAAACTCAATCCTAACAAACTTACTCTCAAAAGATTCCCACTTCTTAAGTGCAATTTTCCCTTTATCTGCAAGTTGTTGGAGGTTCTTGAAATAATTACTATTGTCATTTGGTAGTTTACGAATATATTCTATTGCTGAATTAAGGCAATCTCGCATATTTTTTGTCTATTAGGAAGTGTAAATCATTACGTTAAGTAAGAATCATATGTGAAAGGCTCATTCCATAATATTTTATATTCACTTACATAAATAAAATCAGAGAGTTTGTGAACACGATATGATGAAACATACACTTGAGAATCATATAACGCCTTTTCCTTTTCAGATAGAAGTATATTACGGAGTAAAGCAAGCCTCACCAGACCGTTAAGGTCAAAAATTTCGAATTTTGAGGTGTAATGTGATCCCAGGAACTTGGATACTTCAGAACGTGCTGATAATTCATATATATTGCCTAAAATTGTTCTCACATCTCCTAATTCTGTTCTCATATCTCCTAATTCTGTTCTCACATCTCCTAATCCGTTTCTAAATTCTAAACTCATCTTTTCAAGTTTATCATCAATAGATTCTATAGTTTGAAACAGGTGAATGTCATTGACCGTTAGTAAGGAAAGTGAAATAATCTAGTGATTTCTTGGTGGCAAAAATACCTGGAATTGCAACAGTATCTAAAAACAATTAAAAATGAAATCAAAATTATATTAGTTATTGCAAATTTCTTGTTTGAGAAGTAAAACATTAGGAGACACTTACCAGTGGTAGAAATTGCGATAATATGAATATTCTCCGCAGTTTCATCATCTTCATCATCTTCATCATCTTGACTATTAGCTTGATTCAATTCATTTATAAAATATGTTTTGAATAATTTTTGCAGTTCCATTTCTTTCCCATTAAGTTCCTTTTCAATGTCTTCTCCGGTAAGAACATTTTTATTTTCGATTTCTTCTTTCTTCTTATTAATTTTCCAGAGTTTCATATCGGGATAATTAATATTAGTTTTCTTACAGATATATTCAATAAGTATCGCGACTGAGAAGCTGCTCACGTGGAGCTTTTGACCTTGATACATAATGAACATTTTATTAACTTTATCGGCTTCATTAAAAATGGGAATTGAAATTATAGTACTAGTGTTTAAAATTAAACAATTAAATGACTGTGTCATTTCGATGATATTTCTGATAGTGATAAAATTAAGATAAAAAGTGAAGTTGAAAGAAAAAGTTTGAAAGATTTTTTTTTAAGGTTAAATATACTTTTCTCTTGATAAACTCTTTTGTTAACTTATTATGACGTAATACAGCAAATAATAAGTACCCTAGCTATGGCAAAAAAAAAGTTGCAGTCACGTGACATTTGGCCCGCATTACGGAGTTATGCACTAACATGTGAAAATAAACAGTGGCAAATAAGGGTGTGACGAATAAGTATTTACTTACTCGAAAAAAACTAAGTCCTTCAGATAAATATAAAAAGTGGAAACACGGTAGGGTGTGACGGTTGTGATGAAAAAAATTCAGTCACGTAACTGCAACTTTTTTTTTGCCATGACTGGGGTTCTGGCAAATAATATAAGATACTTTGACAAAAATCAATAACAATAAGCATAGTGAAAAAGTAATTTATCAGTATACAAGAAAAATGATTAATACGAGTTTATCATTACTCATTAGATTCTCGAGGGGTATTTATTAAAATGAATTATTGTTACGTAATTTTTTTGGTTGCATAATTGATTGTATTTGATTAATGTGGCACCAAAAGAAATGTCTAAACAATCAACTGGATCATGATATTAATATTATTTATTTCATGGGAAGTTGGAAATAATAGTGTAATCCTTTGAAGCGTGTCACTCATTAAATATTAACTATTTTAACTATTTTAAACTAAAATTAGTAATTTTCCGGCTATCTATATAAGACCGGGAAATAACTTTTCTGGTCATTTAATAAACTCAGCTAATCACTCGCAATTTTTAAAGGTGATCATGAGTGACACTTAGTGCGACAGGGGATTAAAGTATAAATATAGTTAATACACCAGCGTTAACTATTATTTGTAAACTTGATGCATATGTTGTATGCAGTAAGCAGTCAATCTGAAATAGTTTTCTGACCATAATTGAAAACATTCCCTTTTGTTTCAATAATACTTCAAAATATAAGGCTGAAGACTGACGAATAGCATTTTTTTTTTATTGTTATCTCGTTTTTGACTGCTTGAAAAGCAGCGTTCTCCAGAGCTGTATAGTTAATGTACAGTATTTTATGAAAGAAATTTACAAGAATGAATCTTCGTCATATTGTATAATGAAATACGATTTAGCCATATAGGGTTGAGTATAATTGTTGGTGATGATTATGCAATCTAAGTGCTAGAAATAATTTGTATCACAGAGAGTCAAATTGCAATTAATTCTCTCAGGTATTGTTAGTTTCTCGTTTTATTAACAGGTTCCATCCCACAATGTGAAGGTACCTACCAAACTAAAAGAGGAAATGAAAAATAAATGATGCTGTGACAGTATTTACATCATGTTATGAAGTTTGTCCTTATATTCATTGTCTTTTCTAGGAATGAGTTTAATTAAAGCCGCAGTTGGAAAAGAAAATGAAGTTCTTTTCACAAGAATATGATATGGCTGAATGAAAAGGCAACAGGTTCAGAGTTATTTCAAAGAGTTAGTACTTGTAGTTTGTCATTTTTAATTGTTTTAATTTTTATTTTTATCTTGTAAACAATTTTTTTTGTAACAAATAACAATTAATAAATTTGCTTACTAGTTAGATGGGTTAATTGAATGTATACAATTCTTTTTCTTTTAAAAAAAATAGTTCAACACTAATACGGTTCATTAATTTTAATTTCTTTGTATCAAAATAAAACTATAATTAGTATTGTATATTAAATGTTATTGTTTTATTTTTTTGGAAGTGGTAAGAATCTTGTTAGAATTTCATGATTGCTTTCTTCACTTTGCATTTTGTGTATAAATATTTATCAATGCAGTAATCTAGTAGTTCTAATTAACTGATATTTATTTATACTAATTATATTTATTGAAATTTAAGTCAAATTGTTTAAGATTCAAACTATTTAATTTATTAGTAATTTAGTATATTCAGATTCTATTGTTAATTTGTTTTCATTAGAACTTGAGTTATTTAATTTATCACTATTTTTAAAATCAATAGAATCAATATTCTTAAGTTCTGAAATTACTTCATTAATATTTAGTTTTTTTTATAATTTAAAATATTACTAACATTTTATTTAATAAAATTATAATATAATTCAATATTAGGCTAAACTAATAGGATTTTTTTTTAAGAGAAAAAAAAAGGAGCTAAAATAATTTACAAAATTTTTTAAATTATTTTTTACTATTAAAATTTAGAGGAAAGATAGGAAAAAGTAATAAAAAAAATTTAGAAGTTAGATTTCTATAAGGAAATTAATATATAATAAATTTTTGCTTTTTTGATATTTATTTAAATTTAAATTTTTAAGGTAAAATTTAAATCAAATTAATTTATTTTTAAAGTTAAGACTTCAAAGATTATGCCTAATTTTTTATAAAATAACTTTATACATGAAATTGGAATATGGATCAATCAGATCGTAAAATTTTGTAATTACGAAACTTCTATTTTTATTTTTTTTTTAATTTAAACCGTTTTTTAATATTTTTTATTTTTTTTGGCTTCAGATTATAGTTGTTTCTGAAATTCAATTGGCAAATCTGAAATCTGAAATTATGAAATCGTAATTAATTACGTATTCCAAAATTCTGAAATTTGTATAATAATGCAAAATTGCAAATATCTTGGGATCTAGTAATCAGATTTCAATGATCTTACTACCATTCGATTCATCTCATTGAGACGAATCTAATGATATGTGTTCCATTTCTGTAGCACCAATATTGATGGAGTAGAATTATTATAAACATTTAATGAATTTTGGTGTCAGAGCACGATCTAGTGATTAGATTTGAATGAATTTACCACCATTCAATTCGTCATGACGAGACAATTCTAATGGCGATAAGATCATCTTTCTAGCATTAAAATTGACGGATATTGGTATCAGAGCGTGGTCTAGTGATTGGATTTAAATGAACTTACTACCATTAGAATCGCCTTATCAAGACGAATCAAATGGTAGTAAGATCATCCAAAACGGATCACTGGGTGCTGAGTTATTATTTGTTAAAGTTTTTATATATAAATTGGCCAAAATTAAGGCTAATTCTGGGCAAATATTTTTGTAATACAAAATTAATTTCGGAGTCTGAAATTAATTACGAAATACGGAGTTTTTCTAATGAATTACTTAATAATTACAGAATTACGTAATTACGTATTTCCATAATACTAAAATAATTTTAGACACAAGTATACTTTAGATCAAGTGTTTAAAATATCAAATCAGATGTGATTATAAGTTTTATATTATAAAACTTCTTTTTTTTTAATTTGAAATATTTTCTAATATTTCTTTTTTTTTATTTTTGTAAGTTTAGGTTTTAGAGTTTTGAGAATTGAAAAGATTAAGTTTTATAATTTTCATTATGAAACTTTTCTTATAAGTTTAGGAGGATCCAGAAATATATATATAGAAGTAAGGTTTACTGATGCATCGCCTGATCGCCATTATAGTAAAATTAGGTGAAGTAAGATAGTAGTAAGATTTTGATTTGCATAAAATTTAAGAATTTTTTATTTATAGTCTAATTATTAATTTGCATATTTTAATCAATATTTTTAATATATAAGAAATTTGGGTTGCATATTTTTAACCCAAATTTATTTGGCAGATTATACATATATTTACAGTCAAACCTTGATATAACAAACCCTTGATATAGTGAATTTTTTAGACAATTATAATAAATTTCCCTTCACTATAATGAATTAACCAATCAAATCTCTTAAAATTTTCACTATAACCTTATAGTAAAGTTGAAATCTAGACCTTAGGATTCATTATAATAAGGGTTGACTGTATATATATAATTTATTATATGATATATTTAGCTAGTTAATTCAGTGTTGTACATGGACACTGTCCGCAGCATTTTGCTTGGACAATAATGTTCATGTCCCGTCCTGCGTTGACCGTAGTCCAGAAAATGTCCCAATCGTCACTTGTCATACGGACGGTGTCAACTATTTCCAAATTGTCGGGACAATTTTATATGTCAAGCCAGTCTGGGATGTCCGTATCTAAGCCACAATAAAAATTTTCACAAAAAATTTTCATTATGCCACCGCTTCCTTCTTTGTTAGCTCCATATATTATTAGAACTGATATTAAAGTTAACAAAAGCAACCTCAAAACTTTTTGTAAACCTTGTATAGAAGAATTGGAAGAGGAGGAAGGGCAAAAAACATGGTTTCCAAATAAAAAAGATCGAATAGTTCAACATTTTAAGAAATGTACTAATTTTTTTGCCCAAACAAATGAAGAGCAACGAAAAGAAATATTTGAATTATTACAAACTAATAACAATAATGTTATTACAAATATAATTCCTTAAAAAAGAACATGTAAATCATATTTTAAAGAATTTAATAGCATATTATTCATTAATAAATAATATTTCATAACATGTATATTTATTTTAATTCCAGACTCTACATTCTCTCAAGCTTCTCTGGCATCAAGTTCTTCTCATAAAGTAGCAGTGATTAACCTAAGGTTGCTTGCCAAAACCTCTCTAAAATCCTGCGATAAATTTCGGCAAGATTTTACTATATGTTTACTATAGTTTCGGCAGGGTTTCGGCAGTTTCGGCAAATGGGGGTTTCGGCATTTCGGCAAGGTTTCGGCATTTCGGCAAAGTTTCGGCAGGATTTTTAATATGATTTAATATAGTTTTGGCATTTTCCGCATAGGTTTCGGCAGTTATTAAGAAGGTTTCAGCAAGCAACCTTAGATTAACCGTTCATCATGTTATGGGCCTATGGATAATTATATTGTGCGATCCTTATCTAAAGAAGATTTAAAAAAGTTTAACATGTTACTACTTCGACTTACGGTCTCCTGTGGATGGGCATTATCATGGGTAAATAATCCTAAAGCTAAAGAGTTATTCGATTTTTTAAATCTTTTTCTTAAACTACCTGATCGCCGTGTTCTTGGGGGTGATATTTTAAAACAAGTTGTAGCTGATGCAGATAAAGCTATAGAAACTGCACTTAAAGAAGATCCTGTTGGTGTGACTTTAACTTTTGATGGATGGACCAATGTAAAGAATGAGCAATTGTTAGGAACAGTTATATTATCTTCTGAAGGAAAGCCTTATGTTTGGAAAGCAGTTGATATCACATCTGAACGCGAAAATAATGCTGCAGTAATAAACAAAACTGAAGCAATGCTTACTGAGTTAAAAAATAAAGAAATAACTGTTTGCGCTATAGTTACTGATAGTGCATCTGCATATGCTGCAGCTCGGTATTATATTTTTTTATTATTTGATTTAATTTATTTAAATATTTAAAGATTTACATATCTTTTATATTATATTATATAAGACGCTGGATGAGAATTTCGAATAGGTCAATAATATTTTTACCATGTTTTACCCATCAGATTAACCTATGTGTGGGCGAAATTTTCAAAGAATCTACTGAATTTAAGATTACTGTTGATCGTGGTATCCGGCTTGCTACTTATTTTAACAATTCAAATTATAAATTCTTTATTGGACATTTACGAAATCAGCAATATGAAACATATAAAAAACATATTGCAATATCTGTTCCAGGAGAGACACGATGGAACAGTCTTTATAATATGTGTGTTAGTCTTTTAAAAACTCAACAAGCATTACAAGTAAGCATATTTAAATAATTTAATCATTTATTAAGAATTAGCAATAAATATAAACTTAATTCTAAATTTTTTATTAGATTCTAGCTATCAATTTCAAACCACCAATTGTTGAAACACGTCATCAGCAAGGAGAAACACCAACTTTACCACGTGAAATATTTGAGATTATTGACTCTTCTACATTCTGGGATCAAATTACGCTTATTAATGAAATTCTTGATCCATATTGCAAATTGCTTAATTTACTACAATGTGATAAGACGCGTTTATTTCAGGTAGTACATAGTATGAATTATTTGGTTCAATTTTGGTTGAATTATTCAGATGATACACTTGCTAAACGAATTATTGGACAATTGGAAAAACGTTGAAAAGATTGGGAACAACCTCTCCTTTTACTATCTTATTTATTACATCCTGAGTACCGAATGAATCAATTTAATAATACAATTTCTAGTGTCAATTATTCAGCATTTGGAAAGTGGCTAATGTATTATTATCGTGTACACTGAAAAAGAACCAAAATGTATACTCCGTGAGTTTGATGATTTCCGGCTAGCTAAATATCCATTTGATCTTGAATCTTATAGACAATTTGATAATGACATTTGGTGTTATTGGTGCTATATTAGTGTTTCTACAAATGAATTGGGTTTTGTAGCTTGTAGAATTTTTGGTATATGCGTAAATGCAGCTTCTGTAGAAAGGCTTTGGAGCTGCATGGGGTTTTTACAAACAAATCGGCGTAATAGATTAATGGTATATTTTATATTCATATTTTGTTAAAAATATATTATTCTAACATTAATTTTTTAATATATAGTCATCTAAAGCTCTCCAAATGAGCAAATTAAGAGCTGAAATTACATATGGCCACCGTCTTCATAATAATCCACCATCTATTGAACCTACATTAGATATTAATAATGCAAATGAAACTGATATTAATCAACATTTCAATAATATAAATGGTTCGGAAAATGTTAGAGATAATAGTCCAGCTGCTAATTTTGAAACTAATTCTGAACCAATAGAAGATGATTCAGATGATGAAATCACTGAACCCCGGCTAGAAAATGATTTTGGTGAATATCTTCAAGGTTGGGCCAAAATGCTAGAGGAAGAGAAAAATGCCGAGCTTGATGAAGAAACTGAAGAACAAAGTAATACACAAATAGATGATGTTACTCATCCCGCTAATGATACTAGTGCTAAATGGGATTTGTTAATACTCTTTAATAATATAGATGTAAACTTACCATTCTAATAATTGATGTAAATTTACTGTATCTCTGATGTTAATTCTGCAAAATAATAAATGGATTTTACGTTTAAACATAAATATACTAATTATTAATCAATAATCATTGTTCTAAACGTAAACTTTTATTTAAATCGTAAAATAAAATAATCATGTGATTTATATATAATGTCCATGATATGTCCTGAACATAAAAAGTGCAGGACACGGACAGGGACTGTCTGGTCCCGGCTGTCCCATGTCCGTGTCTGTGTCCCATGACAACACTGCTAGTTATGTTACAATTATTACATTTAACTATTAAATATTTGTAAATCAATTGTAATAATCTATTCAATCTATTCTTTTGAAAAAAATTTCCAAAAATAAATTTTCTTTATCTTGATTTTACTTCTTTATTTTACTTTAATACTATGATATATAGTTTAAAATATGCTAAATTGGAAATATAGTTTTGAAAGATTTTCTAAACATAAATACGTTCACTGGTCAAAATAAAAACTTTTGGTCATATGACAAATCGGCTGATCTGTCATACATTTCGGCCAAATTTCGGAAATTATTAAAAATTGGTCAAATTTCAACATATATGATTTATAGTCGATTTATTGAATTATTTAATCAAACATTACACGTTACACATTACGCATATTAAAAGTTTAAAAAAGGATCATCTTATACATCCTTTTTTAAACTTTTTTTTAATTTTTTTCTTTCCTTCCTCTTTTCTTTCCTTCGTTCTTCTTCCCTGTTTCCCCTTCTTCCCCTTTCCCTTTCCCTTCCTTCATTCTCCTTTCCCTTCCTTCCCTTTTTCTTCCTTCTCCTTTCCCTTTCACTTTTTTTACTTTTTTTTTATAGGTTCAACTTTCGGGTGGGCTTTTGAAATACAGAAACTCCAAAGATTTGTAAGTACGAATACTTTGGAGTTTATTTTATTTTTTTTTTAATATGAACGATTACTAACCATTTTTTTTTCTTTTTTTTAGGTTTGGCCATTCAGGTGACTTCTGAAGAATGGAAAAAACTAAGTTTCGTAAATTCGGAACTTAGTTTATTTTTTAAATATTATGAACAGTTATTAACCGTTCTTTTTCTTTTATTTTTTATAGGTTCGGCGTCTCGAGTAGGGCTTTCAAGTTTCGAAGAACAAAAAAAACCAAGATTCGTAAGTATATATGAATCTTAGTTTTAATTTTTTTATTTTTTTAATTTTATTAATGAACTGTTACTAATAATCATTCCTTTCTTTATTTTTTAGGTTTGGGTAGGCTTTCGAAGAATGAAAACCCAAAAAAAAAGATTCGTAAGTACGAATCTTTATAATTTTTTTTTTGTTTTTTCTTTATTACGAACGGTTACTAATAACCATTCTTTTTTTTATTTTTTAGATTCAGGTGGACTTCTGAAAAATAAAAACCCAAAGTAAAGATTCGTAAGTACGAATCTTTATAATTTTTTTTTGTTTTTTTTATTATGAACAGTTACTAATAACTGTTCTTTTCTTTATTTTTTTAGGTGCGGTGGACTTCTGACAAACGAAACCCCAAAGATAAAGATTCGTAAGTATGAATCTTTATAATTTTTTTTTTGTTTTTTCTTTATTACGAACGGTTACTAATAACCATTCTTTTTTTTATTTTTTAGATTCGGGTGGACTTCCAAAAATGAAAACCCAAAGGTAAAGATTCGTAAATACGAATCTTTACTTTTTTCTTTTTTTTTAATTTTATTAATGAACAGTTACTAATAACCGTTCTTTTCTTTATTTTTTTAGGTGTGATGGGCTTCTGACGAACAAAAATCCAAAGATAAAGATTCGTAAGTACGAATCTTTACTTTATAATTTTTTTTTAATTTTATTAATGAACGGTTACTAATAACCATTCTTTTCTTTTTTATAAGTTCGGGTAGACTTCCAAAGAATGGAAAAAGAAAAATCTTTAAGATTTGTAAGTAATATACTTACAAATCTTTTTTTTTAATGTTATGGAACGGTTACTAACCGTTCCTTTGATTTTTTTTATAGGTTCAGGTGGATTTCCATCTTTCCAAGGAATGGAAAAAACTAAAGATTCGGTATGAATCTTTATTTTTTTATTTTTGTTTATTATTACGAACGATTTCTAATCATTCTTTTTCTTTTTTTTTTAGGTCAGTGTCTTCCAAAGAATGGAAAAAACCAAGATTTGTAAGTACGAATCTTGGTTTTATTTTTATTTTTTTTTTATAATATTAATGAACGGTTACTGATAACTGTTCTTATTTTATTTTTTTAGGTTCAGTGCGCTTAAAGCTCCAAACGGGTCAGTTCAGTTCAGTTTTAGTAAGGAACTGGAACCGGCCTGACATTCAGTTCTGGTTTCGGTTCGGTTCTTTGGATTTAAGTCCGACCTGGAAGTCAAAAATATTTCAACTTATATCTATTAAACAAAATTTCCTGACAAATTAAAGTTTTGCCATTTTTACATCTTTTTGTGAATTAATGGTATTGCTTGTAAAAGCTCATTGAGATTATTATCCACAAATATCTTTTCTTTCCTAGTTACATAGATCTGAATCAGAATATTTCTTTAGCATAGCACAAGAAATAAATCCAGATTTTAATTTTGCCGAACTTATTTAGATATTATCTAAGATCTCACAATACACAAAAGCTTTACAGAATAAAAAATTAAGTTTTGATAAAGAAAGATTTGTACGTAAAGGTACAGTATATACTTCTTCAGAAATAAAATGAATTATTAAAATTAATGATGATGGAAAATAAGAACCTAGTGATGATTTTATTGAAATTTGTTCACAATTAAACAAAATTGCCCAACTTCCTGATAACTTATATACTTTAAATGGTGGTGATAGTAGTAAGTTTTATTTAAATTAAAATTTTCTTGCTTTTAACAAAAATTTTATTAATTATTATTGTTATATATTTTTAATTATTATGGTCAATTTATGCGTATCTTCCATCTCTACACTCAATTTGTCAAATATTATCATATTAATATTTGTTTTATAATAAACTAAGTTTTGAGTTTTTATATAATCAACGAAAAACTTATGAGGCATATTGTTCAAAACCTCTTGAATAAAAATTCAAAATAGTTGAAATAAATTCAAAAATAACTGAAGGATCAAATGCAATTCAATCAAATATGGCTAGTTATTTTATTGTTTATTTTACCAAGAATAAAAATCCAGAACAAAGATTCATAATTCAAAGAGAAAAATGATGAAAAAATAATCAAAAGAATATTACTATAGTATTAGCACAATTGCATATTCAAGAATTGGCTAAGTCTAGAAAAAGCAAGAAATTAAATAAAAAAATCGATAAAGAAAATTTAATTGAAAGTAAGTTTTTTATTAGTTTAACTTTTATAGAGCTCCAAATGGTTCCAGTTTGAACCGAAAACTGATCTGAAATTGACCAAAGATTCAGTTCAGTTCTTGATTTAGTTTTAGAACTAGAACAGGACCCCGGATATCTAATATAAAGGTCATAATGGACTTTTGGCCAAAAACACCCCTTTTTGCTGAAACTCAAAAAATCGTTTTTTGTAAATATCTCAGCATCCAGTAATTCAATTTTAATGAACTTTTTTTTATTTTGTAGCCCTCATTTAGCTCTACAATTTAAAAAAAAGTTCATCAAAATTGGACCACTGGATGCCGAGATATTTACAAAAAACGATTTTTTAAGCCCCTGAAAAATGGGCCAATCTGCCGAAAGTGTGACTTATGACCTGTTTTGGAGATATCCGGGGTTCTACTAGAACCATTCAGTTCAGTTCAGTTCTATTTTATTTTAAGAAAAAATGTGAAAATTAAAATAACTCGGCAACCAGTGATCGTATAAAGATGTGCAATAGCTCATTAGATCGTCTTATCAAGATGCGTCAAATGGTAGTAAGATCATCTCTCTAGCCTTGATATATCACGAAATAATCAATACTAAACATTTTTTATAAAACTAATAATAGAATCGTATCTATTGATTCTAGAGAAATGATTTTAGCATCATTTGATAAGTCTTAATAAGATAAATCTAATGAGTTTTTTTTCATTTTTTTATGATTACTACATAACAAGTTATCTTAATTTTCACATTTTTTTAAATTTTTAAATGTCAAAAAATAAAAATTCTGATCTAGGATATAACCCATCTTCTACTGATTGTATTAGAACCATCTTTAGCTCATTAGAACTGTCTTAGTAAGACGAGTTGAATAACAGTAAGATCATATCTCTAGCATCGATAGATACCTTTCTAATGCTAATTTTCTAAAATTGCTTAGTAGTATGATTTAGTGATACCTGGCTAAACTTTTTTTACCAAAAATTTCAGTTTTGTCTCCAACAAGTTTCGGTTTCGTCTTATAAAGCTAAATATAGTAATAATTTTTAAGTTTAAATTTTAATTATATAAAATTATAGTTTTATTATAAAAATATATGAAATTATATTATATATATAATAGTTTTATATATTCCTTTAAAAAATATTATATTTTAATATAAATTTATTATTATTTTTTTTTTATAAGTAATTATTAATAATTAAAATCCATGGAAATCTATAAAAAATCCATGGAAATACTATGGAATATTGAATTTCAGCATTTCATCTTTTAATTTTAAATGTCTAAACTATTTCGATTTAATCAAATAACTAAATATTTTGGTTTCGTCCAGGATCTCTAGACTATGATTTATCTCATGATATACCGATGCTAGAGATATGATCTTACCATCATTCAACTCGTATCACTGAGACGGTTCTAATGAGCTAAAGATCATTCTAATACAAACAGTAGAAGATGGGTTATATTTTAGATCAGAATTTTTATTTTTTGACATTCAAAAATTTAAAAAAATGTGAAAATTAAGATAACTCATTATGCAGTGATCATAAAAAATGAAAAAGGTTCATTAGATTCGTTTCATTAAGACCTATCAAATGATGCCAAGATCATTTCTCTAGAATCAATAGATACGATTCTATCACTAGTTTCATAAAAAATGTTTAGCATTGATTATCTTGTAATATATCAAGGCTAGAGAGATGATATTACCACCATTCAACGCGTCTTGATGAAATGATTCTAATGAAATATTGCATGTCTTTACTATACGATCACTAGTTGCCAAGTTATTTTGATTTTTGCATTTTTTTTTAACATCAGATAGAACCAAACTGAACTGGACAGTTTTGGTTCAGTTTTCATTTGGTTTCAGTTCCAACCTGAACTGGAAAAAAACCACACTGAACTGACCCGTTTGGAGCTTTAAACTTTTATTTTTATATATAATAAAACTTTAATTAATATGTTCTTTAAAATAGTTCCAAATATACATGAAACCGAAATTGGTTAATTTTGACCTCCAAAATGGTCGAAATGGTCGAAATAATTTCGACTTGAGCCCCTCCAAAAGTCAAAATGGTCGAAATTACGTCATAGTCATATGATTTTATAGTAAACAATAATATTAAAATTCAAAGTTAACGAACTCCGCATCCAGTGATTCGATTTTTATGATCTTTACACGGTTGGATTCAGCTCATCGAGAGGATTCAAATGATATGTATTTCATATTTGTAGCATCAATATTGACAGAGTTATTTACGTTTAAAATTTGGTATTAAATAATCTTATAATTTTTATAGTAATCAATAATTTTAAAATTCAAAGTTAACGATCTCTGCATCCAGTGATTCAACTTTTATAATCTTTACGCAGTTGGATTCAGCTCATCAAGAGGATTCCAATGATATGTATAATGTATTTCATATTTGTAGCATCAATTTTGACGGAGTTATTCACAGTTAAAATTTTATATTAAATTATAATTATAAAAATCACATGACTATGATGTAATTTCGACCATTTCAACTTTGATTTTGACTTTTGACCTTCTCAAGTCAAAATATTTCTACTTTTGGGCTTTAATTTTAACTTCATATATAGTTCCAAATATTGTAACAGCAAATATAACTGAAGAGTTTTCATTATTAAAGAGGGATTATGTATTTGTTCAATATGGTTTTCAGGTATACATTAGACGGGTAGAAGCTTTATATTTTGAGGCATAATCATTATTGCTATGCTGATAAACCTATTAAAGACCTAAATAATATTTCATATATTTCATTACATGTATTTGTTCCTTTATATTTAGATTTATTTACTGATATTGTTAAGGAGAATTATTATATACTTACACATCATATCCTTTCAAATATTGTATATCATATTAAACAGAATAGTATAGTTATTGAAGAAATTTTAAAATTAGTTGGCAATGAAAAACACTTTTATTTTGACTATTTTAGACAAAAAGATATAATTGAAAAAATGGTAGAATAGGTTAAATTTGATTAAATGCCAAATTCTTTTAAATGAATAAATTTGTTAAATCTTAATACAATAAATAATGTGATTATAAGGTCTGAAATTTGATTTGCATATTTTACAGGATTTTTGATATCAGGTGTTAATAATACGTACCACTCATATGAAAAATCCCTGTGTACAACTAATAGTAAAAAGTCAAAATGCCACTTGACCCCTATATATATTTCTGAATCTTGGTTTAGGACAAATTCAGTATAGCTAATTTATTATATAATTGCAATATTAATGTAATCATCACATTTACTGATTAAAAAATATCATTACTATACATAATTTTAATATCAATATATGTGTTTTTATATATTATATACATGTTTTTAAACTATTGTTATTTTACAAAAAAAAAAAAAAACTTTTTCCTGTACTGTTCACGTCCATTTTTCACACAAGAAATATTACGCTTTTTTCTCGTTAAATTACTAGAAAAATAGCACTTCAGTATTAAGACAAAAGTGTTTCTTGGTTTAAACAACACACTTTTTATTATCACTCTTTTCAGTTCGAACAAGTTCACAAGGGCTTAATAGTCCTTTAAAGACATAAAAATTTTGTTTTCTTGCGAAATTTTTTCAAAAGAAGGCATAAATACGGTGCACCAATTAGATAAAAGATGCCGAATAAAGAAATTTTTATTGGCTATACTTTTTTCCGTCCAGAAAAAGTGAAACGGTACACGGAGGCTGATACGATATACTCTACCCGAAAAGGAAAGTCCTACATCCTTTTACATGTAGATTCATTACGGAAAGAGAAAGATATGTTAACGATTGTTACCAACAATAGACATATAATAAAGAAATATGATAAGCCTTATTTGATTAATTCGGATCGGCCTATGATGAATACTAAATACAGGATTTCAAAATACTTGATGAGTGTATTTTGTGGGTTACCTATTGATATAGAAACTAGAAACAAGTATTTTTTAAGAATACGTCAATTATTATTGGATAAACTTGTAGTTATTGAAAATAGATTGAAGAAACAAGAAAAGAACAGACAAACTACAACTTATATTAAATTTAGTCATGGTAGACGAACATGGTATTTGGGGTTCTACATCCCATGTTTATTTTGTAGTAATGTCTGTGCTTATGTAATGTCAAACAATAGAAAAGTATGCCAAAATTGTCATTCTAAAGTGATAGTAACACCTACACCTCTCACGCAAAATACGTTTAAAAATTATTGTCAAAGTAAACAAATAGTAAGTAAACGCATAGGCGTTACTTATACAAAAAAGGTTTCAATGCATAGTGGCACAGGTAACTATTTAGTTACATACTCAAATTTGGGTATTAACAAACAGTTCAAGACGATGAAAGAACAAGAGAAGTATAAAAAGAGGTTTACGAATAGCCTCAAAACTCACAAGAATAAATGGAATTACACTAATAATAGATTTAAGTCAAAGCCAGTAGTTTCTAAACATCGATTGAAACAAAGAGGTGATATTCTCAAGAAACATTATATATCAAACAAGGAATTGGAGTTTCTGTTTGACCAAGTTACAAGTAGATCAGGATACAACATGTTGAAAGAAAATATTTTTATTAATTATTCCTTCAACTGTGAATATTTTCTGGAATTAAGGAAAAAAAAAGAAGCCACTCTCGAACATGAAAATATTAAGGTGGCTGAACAATCGACCAGTGCTGGTAAGAATATTATGGTCAATGATATTACCACAAGTTTTCAAGAGCTAGAAATTAGAGAACAGGATAACATGCTTCCCTGGCAAGAAATACTACGCAGACAAATACCGATTACCAGGCCTAAATTTCATAGGGGGTTGAATAGTGTTAGAGATCTTAAAACTCTAACGACATATCGTAATGGAATGAGAAGAAAGAGACTTGTTAATTTGTCTCATAATTATGTTATTGATCAGTATGATACAAAAGCTCGTAAGATAAAGAGCATCTTGTGGTGTTAAGAAAGTATAAAAATGTAATTAGTTACTCTTGTTTTGTTTTTCTATTTTCTTTTGTGGGATGACTAATTACGAAGAAACAAATTATCAAAAGGGAAAAAATAAATAATTATTTTAGGATTTTAAATCATTCCTTATCTGATAATATTTACATAAGGCTATTTGGTTAGAAAGAAAAATATATAGACAGATTGTCTATTGAATTTATTTTTAGTTTCACACCATTCCATATTTGATTATATTTACATATGGCAAATTTTATTTGAAAGAAAAATATATAAACGTCTTTTAGTTGTTTTAAAGAATTAATTATATATGTGTTCATCATTCTGTATTCGATAGTATGTACATACAGCTTTTTTAATAAAGAAAGAATCATACATGCACGTTATTTATAACGTGTAGACGATTAAAAAGTTTCTTAGTTAAAATTATACAAGAATATTCAAGAGATGATATAGATATACATGAATTAAAAATTAAAATTAATGAGCTCGGTATGTGGGACATTGGTCGCTTATATGATTTTACATTTTTAATGAAAAATCAAATTAGTTGTCAGTTAATGGAATTATTAAGGTGCTATAAAATAACTGAAGAAAAATTGTTGTATAAGGTACTGAAACAAATAACTGGTAGAGTTTTATTAGAATTCAAAGTGCTTATTTGGGAACCAAGGAACGAGTTACAAATAAAGGAAGAAAAGCAGTGCGGTATTAGCGGTAAAGATAAAAAAGCTAAGTCACATAGTAAACGCACCGGCTGCGCGTTAAAACGCGACTGTAACATGCTTAAAGTAATTGGAATAAATGGAATGATTTGGCATTCGGTCACTGGGCAAATTTTTAGGTAGATCATGACAGTCACCTTTGAATTTGAGGTCGCATCATAGTTTTTTAACAATGATGTGATCGTTTAGGTGACAGGTCGACTTGTTCTTTATGAAAAGTAGTCTTGTTTCATAATGCTTAATTCTTATATGTATTTAAGGTTGCTTGCCGAAATTTAGGGGTTTAGGCAAGATGGCGTTTCGCCGAAAAGCGAAATTCTGCCAAAACTATATTAAAGTTATATTAAAAAACTGGCGAAACTTTGGAGAAAGGTGAAACTGCCGAAACTTATTATAAATGCTGAAACTGCCAAAACTCTGCCGAAACTATAATAAATCTATAGTAAAATTTTGACGAAACTAATTGTAGGATTTTGAAGAGGTTTAGACAAGCAACCTTATATGTATTTGTTTATCTTATATTTTGTAAGTTTATATATGTAAGTAAGTGTGATTATAATAAGACATGATCGCATCTATAATAAAGTTTTAAAAAAAAAAAAAAACTATTGTTATTTTACTATATATAACTTTATATTTAAATAGATGTTGTTTTACATGTTTTTAAATGTTTTTAAGTGGTATTAATTGGCAAAAGATTTGTATTTCTACACTTTTTAGCATTAAGTAACACATAGCATTTTTTAATATTTTATATATCTGTTTAAAACTTACTGATATTTGAAGTAAAACTTATTATTTTTTTAATTTCTTTTAGAAAATATTTCTAACATTTCTTTCTTTTTTGTAAAATTTTCAATGTTTTGACTTTAAGAAATAAAGGAAATGATGATTTTGAAATGTTTTACTTTAAAAATTTAAAGAATTTTTTTTTTACTTTTATAAGAAATGTTTTAACAATCCTTTATTTTTTATATAGGTCTTTTGGCATACTTCTTTAGAACTTGAAATGGTAAATTTTTGAAGTATATACTACTTTAAAACTTTTTAAACAAATTTTTTTAATTCTTTTAGAAAATGTTTTTAATATTTCCTTTTTTTATAATTTTATAAAATTGAATTATATTTAAATAATAGTAATAATAGAACCCTAAATATTTTTTAAAATAAAATAAAAAAATCACAATTTTAGCAAATTAACCCATTTTTAAATTAATTTAAAAAAATTATTTTATATATATATTTTAGTATTTAATAATCCAATTTTAATAAACTATTTTTTATTTTGTAGTTTTTTATTAAGTTTTACAATTTAAAAAAGTTTATTAAAATTAGATTATTAGATATTATGATATAAGTAAAAAACTAATTTTTGAGTTTTAGTAAAAATGTTAAAGTTTATTATAAGTTATGACTTATATATTAAATGTTTAGAATTTTGTAATAATAAAATAAAATTAGAATTTAAATATTTAATATATAACTTATAATTGATTTATATTAAAATAGAATTTTAAATTAGTATTAGTAATTTCTAGTATCTGGAATCTGAACAGTAGTTTTTAAAGTACTGAAATTAAATTTTCAGATTTTAGAGACCATTGGAATCAATTTATAATAAAAATTCCAATATTCCAAATTTCAGTTTTCAAGTGAAATTTTCATTGAAAACCAGAATTTCCTATCATTATTTTGAATATCTTTTATTTATAACAAATAAAAATTACTTTATATGATATTTTAGTAAATTTTAAAAGTAGAAAAATAAAATTATTATCATTAGATTTTTTTTATTAAATTAGATTATTATTAATTAGCTATAAATAGGGTATAAAGTTTAAGATTTTTGAAAAATATTCTTGAAATAAGCAGTTTTTTGAAATTTAAAATTGATACTTAATTTTTTGTAATTACTTTAAGATTTAGTAATCCAATTTTTCCAATTCCAATATCAATTCCAATTTTAATAAAGCTTCCAATTATATAGATAAATTACTGAAAGATAGGTCCAATTTCAATGAAAAGTTATTAGTATATTTTAGAAAATTGTTTAAATGAATAAATATTTTTGATTAAATTAAAGAACTTAAAAAAATTCTTTGAAATATCTTTTATAACAGTAAGCTTTAACAGTATGCTTATTATTTAAAATTAAATTTTATTCGACTTTTCAAATATAATGAATTTTTTGTCCTACGTTTTTTTTACCTTAATATAAGTATACTGGTTTATATATCCATATATGTACAGTCAGTTAATTTAACCAAAATAAATCAAGTTACATTTAAGTTCAAATCTGCAAAAATTTTACTTGTGCATTAAAAAACCGGTTTTTAAAATAGTATTGTGCACATTGCAAATGCCAATTTGAAGCTGAACCCCCAAAAATCCTGCGAGTGATAATAATTTTATGACGTAACAATTTAGAGATTTCTTTGACAATTATATTTCAATTACCAAATAAACCATAGAACAATACATCGTCCATTTTATTAAAAGACAAAACGAATGCAAAAGCTGAGAAAAAGATATTAGCATATGATTTAGTGCTGCGGCAAATCAAAGGAATATTCGCGAATATCAAAAAAAAAACCATTATATTATTTTTTGCTCTTTACTTATAATTGTGTAACGCTTCTTAGAATATAAAGGTACCAACTATTATAAAAATGGAAGAGGATCGGATGATTGTGGCTTGGCGTGTGATTCAATGAAAGAATTTCGAGAAAGTAGTTGGTTGAAATTTTATCGTACGTTTATCTCACATCTTCCTTCGAAGTAGTAAAAAAGTTTTTGTCTCTCGTCAAATTTTTCTTCATTCTTCTACCCAAAGTGGTTGTAAAATTCAAGAATTTTCGTTATTCCTAACACTCTTAAAAAAGCGACTTAAACATTCATTCAAAATGGTTAAAACAAGAGCGGGTAGTAAACCACAACCAAC
The DNA here is from genome assembly GCF_026210795.1 of Rhizophagus irregularis. Taxonomy (NCBI): domain Eukaryota; kingdom Fungi; phylum Glomeromycota; class Glomeromycetes; order Glomerales; family Glomeraceae; genus Rhizophagus; species Rhizophagus irregularis. The sequence continues at coordinate 2,724,292 of NC_089459.1, forward strand.
GAACAAAAATATTATTTCCTCTTTTACAAAAGTGCAGAAAGCAAACACTCAGTCACGAAAGACTTGTATTAATTTAAACTCGCAAGAATTAAAATTCACTTTAACGAGCTCAACTTCACATTCACAAAAGCAAGGGCATTACATGGAAAATAATTCGCAGGCTTCTAATTTCACTTTAACGAATTCAACTTTACATTCACGAAAACAGGAACCTCGCATGCAACCCAATTTACAACCTTCTAGTTTTAAAACAGTGAACTCAACAACAAATTCGCGAATGCATGAGTCTCGCATGCAAATTGTTTCACAGGCTTCATCAACAAGCTCAACAGGACAAACACGCATGCAATGTTCTCGTGTACAAACCATTTCACAAGTTTCAAAGCCCACTTCATTAACGAGTCCAGGACAAACACGCATGCAAGGGTCTTGTGTGCAAACCATTTCACAGGATTCAAAGTCAACTTCAACAACTAGCTCAATAGTACTTTCGCGGATGCAAGGGTCACGTATGTCAACTAGTTCTGCAAAATCGACTGCGGTTGCAAAACCTTCTGTAGAATCCGGTAAAAATTCCGGGTTGGTACCGGATTCTGTGGAAAAAGAGACGATTAGATTGAAAGAGGTTGAGCCTATTATCAACGAACCGTTTGACTTTACTACGGTTCGAACTGAATATCAATACAAAGACCCGTCTAAAGAGTCGCGAAAAACGGATATTCTTGAAGCTCCTGTTCTATATCCAACTCCTGAAGAGTTTAAGGATCCTTATGCATATATTGAAAGCATCGCACATATAGGTCATTGTTATGGTATCATCAAAATAGTTCCCCCCGAAGGATGGAGACCTCCCTTCGTGCTAAATACGGAAGTAAGTTTTTTAATCTTAACTTTTTTTTTTTAATGCCATAATGAATTAATGATTTATTTATAAAATTTTCATTGTATATAGGAATTTAAGTTTAGTACCAGGAAGCAAACAGTTAATACAATGGAAGGACAAACTCGAGTCAAGTTAAATTACTTGCAACAATTACAGATGTTTCATGCTCAGCAAGGGAAGAAGAACTTTGTAAAACCGCCATTAGTAGACAGAACTCCTATTGATCTACATCTTCTTGCTAAAGTTGTCGAAGAAAAAGGCGGTCCTGAAGAAGTATAACAACTTATTTTGTTTATTACATTATCTTTAGGTTTAATATCGATATAATTATATTGAAGTTCGCTATCATTATTCTCTTTATATTAATTAGATTTCAAACAAAAAACAGTGGGCTGAAGTTGCAAGAGCAATTAGGCCAGATGGGTATTCGGCAAAATGCACTTCGCTTTCCAAGACTATCAAAGAGAAGTATCAGGAAATAGTTGAGCCTTATGAAACATATATCGCAGATGTTAAGGCAGAATGTAGGGAAGGCCGATCAATTAATTTACAAACCGATTCTGATCCTGATTCTGATAATATGGATATTGATGAAGAAGTCTGTGGGGAATGTGGGAACATTATTAGGAGTGATCCATTAATATGCGAAGGGGATTGTCAAAAGGCGTTTCACGCGAAATGCCTCAAAATCAAACGTTCCCAAATTCATCCCGAAGCTAGTTGGCATTGTCCGAAATGTTTATTTTTATATGGAACTAAATTTGGTTTTGATCCCAGTGAAACGTATACGTTAAAGGCCTTCCAACAAATTGCTGATGATTTTAGACAAAGGTACATCAAAAAGCGTCCTGTCCCGCAAGGGGTTAATATAGAAGATCACGTTGAGAATGAATTCTGGAGACTAGCAATGTCTGCTGACCATGATACAGAAATCTTATATGGAGCAGATAATAGTTCTATCGATTATGGAAGGTAATATCATTGTTGTGTGCTTGTTGATTAGTTCTAACTCTAAAATTTATAATAATTAACATGCTTCTTTAAATAAAGCGGATTTCCATGTCCTAAGGCCCATAGTTCAGATCCATATAGCAGAGATCCTTGGAACTTACGGAACTTCCCGAAGCTTCCAGGATCTCTCTTGAGCCACATCAGACCAGCAATACCGGGGATGATGATACCCTGGCTATATGTCGGCATGATGTTTAGCGCTTTTTGTTGGCACGTAGAAGATCATTACACATATAGCATCAATTATATGCATTGGGGCGAAACGAAGACGTGGTACGGCGTCCCAGCAGCAAGTGCTGCGAAATTTGAGGCCGCGGCTGGAAGACTCTTACCGGAGCTCTTCCAGAATCAACCAGATCTATTGAGCCAATTGACAACGATTTTGAATCCTAAGGCGCTCATAAGCGAGGGGATTGATGTTTTTGCAATTGATCAAAGACCAAATCAATTTGTAATAACATTTCCGCAAGCTTATCATGCCGGATTCAATCATGGTGTAAGTAACGTATTATTTAATAAATAAGTTTTATTGATCATTGTATTAATTTTGCAATTTCAAAATAGTTGAATTTCAATGAGGCTGTTAATTTCGCATTACCCGATTGGGTAGAATTCGGACAAAAATCCGTGAATTATTATAAGAAAATCAGACGAGACCCAGTCTTTTCTCACGAAAAGTTACTGGTGGATATCGGTCTAAAGAAAATAAATAACTTTAAGGTTTTAAGCCGGTATGTATTTGATGGATAGGTATGATATTATTGGAAAATTCTTTCTAATTAATTATATTAGATTGAAGGAATCCTTGACTGAAGTCTGTCAGAACGAGCTTTGGCGACGCGAAGAGGTTGCCTCACGGTTTCGTCTTCCGGAAGCCAACTATGACTTGACCGATCCGAAAGACGACGAAACACTATGTATAACTTGTAGAAGCTGGACTGGATTATCAGCCTTACAATTTAAATGCACAAAAAAGGTTTTGTGCTTAGAATGCGCATGCGTAACTTGTGTGACTGGCGTAACTGACATGGCTATCTGTTGCTGTGAAGGTCCATGCTATTTTCTTAGAGTTCGATATTCGGATCGTCATTTAAAAAGTTTGGCACAACGCGTTAAGGATTTGATGCAATTACGTAAAGATCGTTATAAAGCTCTCATCAAACATGTTAATAAAGTAAATACTTTAGCGTTAGAACAACTTGCGCCCATTGTCGAAATAAACCGCACATATAGGTTCGGTCTTCCTCTAGGTGATATGGAAAGTATAGTTGATGATGCTGCGAACTGGGAAAATAATTTAACTCTCATTGCATATGAAACAGCGAGAAATATCTGGCCGAACGACTATCAAGATGTTCCACTGAATGAATTTGACATTACCGACTTTCTTTATCATTGGGATTGCAGACTTAGAAGTGTTTATCGAGCCGGTGATGATCGAAAGAATTATTTTTGCTTCTGCCGCGGAGAGGATTATGGTGGGAAAATGATCTGTTGTGATAAATGCGATGTTTGGTAAATATGCCCTCATTTAAATTATTATTTATAATCTTTTTATTAATCATTTCATATTTATATTTTTATTTAGGTATCATTGTGAGTGTATTAACATGAAAGCCGAAGATACTCCAAATTATGAGCATTGGTATTGTGCTATGTGTCGTGCACCAAGAACTGCACGTATTAAGATCAATGAAAACGTGAGACGAATTGAAATACTAGCAAACGAAGCTGAAAATCTCCGCATTAACCTTCCATGTATAAGTGCTAGTTTTGTCACTGAAATTAATGCAGAGCTGAAAAAGTTAGTTAGTGGTAACGATGTACATTCAGTTCGAATAGGAATTGGATTAGGGTTTGGAATCCCTCTAGATGGTTCCGTTGAATCTGAAGATGATTCTGATGACGACATTGAAGATATTGTCTTCAATCTAAGAAAATGCGTCGATGATGTTGATTCAAGTAACTTTATGGAAGATGATGATAACTCAAAATTTTTTGGAAATATTGAGGCAAATTCAATAAGCCTCGTAGAAGATACTGAAGATAACATAGAGACAAGAAAACGGAAGTGTGTAGTAGAACCGATAGAAAGAAAGAAGAGAAGAAGATAATATAACAGAATGAATAATATTGGACAATTGAGAGTGCAATGAATAGTATTATATTTAATAGAGCTATTCAATGTATATATAATTTGTACATAGCAATAAAGCATCATAACGACGTTCATATGTTAATTAGAAGTAAGTAAAAAAACTTCATCGGTTTTTGTGGGAGCAAATTTTAGAAATTTATTTTTAACATCAAAAACTTAATAAATTTAATAAATTCAAATTTTGTATAGTACATAATATATTGAATTTTTTATTGCATTTATTAATTATTTATTAAGTTATAAATATTAATAAGCGAATATGTCAAATATTAATTAACAATATCTCCTATGACAGTGTTTCTCTTCAGAATTGTTTCGACAAATATTGTCGATTTAATTGGCTTGTACCTTTTTGTTTTAACATTTTCTTTTTCGTTATTTTCGTTAGTAGCCTCGGCACAACCTTCAAGTTTTTTAATGTCGCTTGATACAACGGACAGTGGAACATCGTGCCAATATGGAGATCCGTTATTAGATAATTGATATATCTAGATAAGAAGTCGTTATTTGTAGGTTTTGTATTTAAAAAAATGGCATAAGAAAAAAAATTTACCATATCATTTTTTTCAAGATAATATATAATATTTCGTAATGTTGACGATGCCCACAATGTAGATCTACTACCAACAATGATCAATTTGAATTTAGCGCGAGTTATTGCAACATTTATCCGTCGATAATCTTCAAGCAGGTTTCCAACCTTGCAAATATTAAGAATTAAAAATGAAAATTTAAAAAATTTTAAAGGAATTATTATTTAAAATCATTACATTTTTTACATTACCTTCAGATCAGAATTCGATCTCACAAATGATAAGACTATAACTTGTTTTTCCCTTCCCTGAAAACGATCAATTGTCGAAACTTCTAATTCATTATAACCTTTAAATTTGTGTGCAATATGTTTTAATTGAGAACGAAATGGCGTTATGATACCAATTTCTTTAGCAGCTACACCTCCCGCTAATAATGCTTTGACACTATGTTCAACAATTAAAACCTCCATTTCATTTTGATATTTTCCATTTAATGCATATTCTTTGGTAAGAAGGTTATCCGTATTAATCATAATCAATGATCTTTTTGGATCAATTACATCCTTTAGCCAACAACTTTCATGACAGCAATAATAATCCGGGTCATGAAACTGGGAAAGAAAATCTTCGTTCCATTTAGGAATGTATAAAAGTGTTTGAGCCGTAATCATTGACCCGTTAAGCATCTTACTATCATAAATTATTGAATTGGATAAATTCATAATGTCTTCATTCATTCTATATTGGTATCTTAAATTTGCAACTGCATTTGGATGAATTTCTGTAAAGGTTTTGAATAAACTCTTTTCCATTCCTTTCTTAATAGCTTCTGTTCTGAGTACTAAAGGTTGTAATTGATTATGGTCACCAACTAGAAGGAATCGGTCTGCAAAACGAAGTGGTCCAATACAAGTAGGTAATGTTATTTGTGTTGCTTCATCGATGATACAATAGTCGAACCTTCGTTTAGTAAATATCGGACTATGTGAAGAAAAAAAAACAGACTAAGTAAAATTAGATAATCCTTATGTATAAAATTTGTTAAATTTACTTATTCATCCCAAGGCATGTAGTTGCAACTACTCTTCTTGATTCAATGAACTCGGTGAATTCATCAAGACTTTCAAATTTATTATTATCTATTATATATGGCCAATTATCTTTGTGAACTTTACTTTTATCGCCGATTCTCAATATTTCTTTACTGTGACCGTTTAGTTTTGAAAGGACATTATCAACGGCAGAATGAGTATAAGAAGCAAGAAGCACTGATTCACCTCTACGTAAAAGTGCTTTAATAATTTGGGCTATAGTAAAGGTTTTTCCAGTTCCCGGCATCCCCAAAATTAATGCATAATCTTCGGCTATATGATTTATTTTTTATAATGGTTGTCAATATTTGTATGTATTTTTTTAATTAGTTTTAATTTAATATATTTTAATCATACCCTTCAAAGCCAATTCAAATGCATTAATCTGATCTTCATTCAAATCTTTTTTAAGATCATTATAATTTGTTAGAGTAGAAAAAGTTCGACTATATCGTGGTGCATCAAGATCAATAATTAGTTGTCTTAACCTTCTAGTTGAATCATCCATAAGAAGACTGACAAGATTTTGTCGTACTAATTTTATACTAGAAGTCAGCTCATCACGATCAATTCGATAAGAAGTTGTGGCCAAATCAAATCCTAAAGGATTTTTTATTATTTCTTCTTTTTTCGATCTATCTTGTAACCCTAAAAAACTGTGACAAGACTCTATATCAAAGTCTGTTGCGTGTTTCGGACCTCCACGAGGTTTTTTATCCAAAGTTAGACAAATATAATCTGGTGTAATTTCAGTCACAAAGCCAGTAGATAAAGCATAATGTCCTTGTTCAGAAGATACAACAACAAAATCATTGATACAGAATTGAGTATCCAATAATGATCTTCCTTTAGAATCTATTTGAAAAAATTTGCAATTGAGTTGACATAATCCAGTTGACCCTGGAAATTCGATTATACTATTCAAATCTAAATGCATGTTATAAAGGCTTTGGGTAGGATCACTATTTGAACGTGATGTATTCCATATTTGTGGTCGAATCTGGTTCATATTTTCTTCTTCTAACTTAATTAATTCTTCCCATTTTCGAAAGAATTCAACGTGATTTTCTTCAAGATGTGCAGTAGCATTATCAAAGAGTTCAACAACGCCAGATTCTTCTGATGTACCTTTTTCGAAAGCCTTATTGTAAAGAAAGCATGTGGACCTAATGTTACATTTACCACATACATAAGAATCTTTAATCATTGGTGGCAAAATATGCCGTTGTCGATTTGAGATATACCATACAATTTCGTTACGAGTCTTTAGTATTTCTCGCAATTCTTGAACTGATACATGAATTCTTTTTAATTTTCCTGCCTTTTGATCATTACTGCTTTTTACGTAATAAAGTAAGCCTGATCCGACATCAACTTTATAATGATCATTCATCATTACGCAGTATAATATTGTTTGTAAATTATGAGCATGATCCTCCTTCCAAGCAGTTTTTATTTCTAACGGCATAATATATTTTTTCAAAGTCTTGTTTTCTAAAACTTTGACCTCAATTGAAGCATCTAAAACTCCTTTGAGACCGAATGCTGGAGACCAAATACGTTCCTCAACATCCAAAGTTTTACTGATACAAACAAGTGAATGTTCATCGCCTCGAATGCTTTCGATCTTACCCAAACCAAATTTTGGCACTTGACCGATATAACATTCAGCAAAATTATGGTATATGGTTTTTCTTTCCGATAATTCTTTAATAACTTTTGATTCTTTTAAATTAGCAAAGTATAATTTTGGGATATTTTTTTTCATAATTTGTTTTAATGTCAAATCCATATAAGATGATGAAAAATCATTATGTTTTAAACAATCTTGGAAGTACTCGTGACTAAGAGTTCCAAGAATAGCAGATGCGGTATTAAAATTGCCACTACTTATTCGCTCCTTTAAAATAGCCCTCCTCATACAACCGTATGCTTCACTAACGCAGGTAGATGATACGAGTATATCAGGGTTGACAATTATAATAACATTGTTCGTATCGTTCGCTGTGCATGTCCTATGTTTAAATTCACCAAAAATACTAACGGTATCATCTGTATTGATTGGGTAATTATAACGTTAAAAATGACCAAATAGCAATGATTATACAAATTTTTTTTTAAAAAAAGAATATATATATATATTTATATGTACAAACTCTTAAAAATCTTTGTATCCATCCAGGAATCACACAAATTGAGCAAAAATTCTTCCAAATTATTTTCATTTATTAAAGTCACTTTCTATAATTAACGAAGTCAATAAATAATTTTAAAATTTATAAATAATAATAAATTATTTTAATATAAATTGATCGATCACCTTGGATTTGTGTGTATCTTTTACGTCAACTACCAAAAGGTTATGAATCTTGGAAAGGTTTTGAAAAGTAGGTTTATCTTCGTTTCTTTCTAAATTATCAATATTTTCTTTCACTTTTTCATTATATTTCGTCGCTTGTATTTTTATTGACTTACAATCACCAGTTAATTGAACTTTGTTGTGTTGAACGTTTTCAAAATTTTCTTTATCTTCTATTTGGCGTTTTAACGCTTTTCGTGATTCCTCAACGAAAACATTCTCTTTTTGACGTGTCAAAGTCACTAAAGAAGCCTCAGGTACGTGCTCATAAGACATAATTCAATGACTCTTAAAACTCCTTATAAATAAGATCGCTTTATGAAAAACGAAAATCCGCAGGAACGAAGTCAGGTATTTATTAAAATAATTATTTAGCACCAGGATGTGTCGTTTAAGTATCAAAAGTTACGTAACGCGTCTATTGTGTAACTTAATAAAGTGAGCTTGCACGTTTTTTATATCCGGTATGAATTACGCGATTTTTAAAAACCATATTTAGGAGATATTCAAAAGAAATATTTTTTTATTAACAAGAATAAAAAAAAAAATTTAAAATAAAAAAATTTAACTCTACAATCAAATATAATTTTTTATAAGTACATATTAAATAAAAGATAAAGAAAGAAAAATATTATATTTTTCTTTTCTAATTCAATAATAATATAATATGAAAAAATTTTCTATACAAAATATTAATAAAATAAATATTCAACGTTAGATTTTAATAACTTTAATGAATTTTATGAAAATTGTAAATAACGTAAATATTCGCCATCATTTCTTTCACTTCCATCATTATTTTGGTGAGTGAGTATTCGACTTTCAAATCTATTCGCGATACTATTAACTACACTGTTTACATTTAATTCTTTTACTTCATTAGTAGCAATTGGTTCATCCTTTGTTAAAGATGTTGATTTAATGTCCGTTAAAAATTCATGATTTTTCGGTATTGACTCTATATAAGATTTTTCAAAGTAAAGATTCTTAAAAGTTCCATTTGTCTGAGGCTTTGAAACATTTCCAGATGAGATAATCTTTAAACCTGTAGTATTATCGTTAGTTATTTTTTGTTGTTCTAAACCAATATGTTCATTGTATTCATCTAAACCATGCGAATCTTGTCTCCTTTTCAATTCCAGACTACTTCCTTCAGATAGACTTGAAGCTCTAGAACGTGTTTTACGTTGAAGAGTAAACAGATCTGCCCCTAGTTCCGTTTCATCCTTCTTTAGTTCAGGTTTCTTAGTTTTTTTAAGGGTCGGCCATGTTGGAGGAAGAGGAAGTGGTGGTGGACGAGCTGATGATGAAACAGATAATGGAGGAGGAGGTGTAGGTCGTCCGGATGCCGATTTTGATCGAGTAAGAGGAGGTCTCGATATCATTGGTGAATTCAATGACAATGAAGGTGATTTTAATGTAGGTGAATTTGTGGAATTTGTGTTAGAAGTAGTTACAACATGTGTAGATATTGGTGAGGTTGATATTTTAGATACAGGACTAACAAGTGGTGAAGTCGTTGTTCGGGATAAATTTTTTGTAGAGATGACTGGTGTAGGAAATTTTTCTTTAAAAATAGAAACCGAAAAGTGCGATGCTGATTGAGGGGTTGATGGAACTGATAAGGGAAGAGGAGGAAGTGATGACGGAGAAACGGGAGGAGAAATTTGGAAGGGTGGTGAAGAATTAGTTTTTTGTATGTTAATCAATTCTTCATAAAGTGCAGTAGGAGATTGAGGTTGTGCATATAATGTCGCTTTTTTCAATTCCTCAAACAATGTCGGTGAATTCAATTGAGGTGTTGAAGGTCTCGAATTTTGAGCTGAAGGTGAAAATTGTGGAGTTGATGGAAATGATGAAATTGTGTGTAATGGGGTTTCTGATGATGGAGAAGACAAAGGAACTTGGGGACCGTTAGTTTCTATTTCTGATAATTTCTGAGGAACAAGCTGGGGTGTTGGTGGTGATGATTGATGAGATAAATCGTGAGGAAAATCAGGAGTTTCAGGTCTTGAGGTCTCAGGTGAAAGTGAAAGTGAAAATTCAGCTGGAAAATATGGCGTCGAAGGTGTTGGAGGAATTGATTGTGAAAATAGAGGAGGAGGAAAATGTGGAGTGGAAGGAACTGAAGAAGAAAACGAAGCATTAGAAAGCGACGGTTGAGTAAGAACAAGTCCACTTGTTGGTGTTGACGGAGGAGGATTAGGATGAGGTGTTGATGGAGAAGATGAATCTCTTGATGATAATGGAGTATCAGTAGCTGAAGTAGTAGTGGTATGAGTCGTAGAAGTACAAGTTGAAGTAGAATTGGATGCAGCCAATGTATTATTCATTGAATCTTCAGAAACTATCGTTAATTTTTTATTTGATGCGCTCAAAGATTCTATATTTTCGTCAATTGCAACATCAACATCCATAATAGTATCAGCTCCATCAACTTTTTCCAAATCAATATTAAATGATTCCTTTTCTTTAATGATTTCATCCTTATTTTCACTCTTATCTATTGGATCTATTGGTGATTCTTCTAGTATTGCATTAACGTTAATATCTTCCTCTTTTTCATTCACAATAGTGAGTTTTAAAGCTTCATTATTTATATTATTTGTAGAAGTTTTATTGTTGTTTTTAATATTACTTTCCTCAATACGTAATGTTATAGAAGTATCTGATTCCAATTGTGATTTTGACTTATTTTCAATAATATCAATTAAATTTTGAAATTCTGGATCAACTTTTGATATTAATTTCGGTTCTAAAATTTTACTTTCATTCTCAATAATATTTTTGCTAACTTCGACATATTCATTAGTATTTTCAATCTTATCAATTTTGTTTAAATTCTCTTTTTCAACATTACTATAATCATCAAAATTTTCCGCTGAAATAACAACATCAACATTCTTTTTAACTTCTTTTTGTTCAGAATTCGATAATAACACATTTTCTTCTAATTTATAAGATTGAACTTCCGTTTTTTCATCCTCAATTTCGGCAGATTCAAGGGTAAATGATGGAATAATTGGATTAAGTTGATGAGATTGATTTGAAGGAGTAGGAATTGTAATGGTGATTGCATCATCATCATCATCATCATCATCATCATCATCATCATCATCATCATTTTCTTCTTCAATTTGAAGTTCTTTCATTTTCTTTGTTTTAGACGTAAGATTTTTATTATTTTCTAAACCACCTTTACTTTGAATATTAAGAAGATCGGAAGATTCACCATAATTGATTTGTTGCTGTTGTACATTATTATTTCGATTTCCTCCAAAACCAAAAGTTCTCATGAGACGATGTCCGGCGGATCTCTTTCTTGCAGGTAAAATACTTGTTCCTCCTGGAGAAGAAGCATTTGATGAAATCGATGAAATTGTAGAAGATATTGAAGAAGAACGATTTATCGTTGGAGCTACAATAACAGGTGATGAAGCTAAATATGCTGCTAATACTGGTGGAATAGATCTAGAATAAGATTGAGTGGAATTCTGTTTATCATTCTGTTTCTTTTTCTTATCTTTACTATTATTATTAGATATATTTGTATTATTATTGTTATTATTATTATTATTATTATTAACTTCATTATTAGTAGGTATTGGAATTCCTAAGAAATTAATATGATTCCAAGCACGATCAGGTGCATGAATCATAACATCTCGAAGAATTTCAATTTGTGAAACTGTATCAGAAGAAAATTTTGAGTTGGTAGATAATCTTTTTCTATTGACACTATTATCTTCATCAGTACTATTATTGGAAAGACTTAAATTATAAACCGAAGCAGCTCGACTTGGACCAGATCTGGAAACATTAAGAGTCATTGGTCGTCCACCAAAACTATAAGCTTGCATTGTTCTTTGACGATCCCATTCAATAGCTGTCATTGTCCAAGAAGAAGCATTCCATTGTTGTCTCAAAGTAACAATTTCATCACGAATAACATCAATAGCTTGCTGAATTTTACGAGCATCATCAGGAACTTTATTAAATTCATCAGGATCAAAAAAGAAATCCTCAAGATTTTGTTCATTTACTTCAGAAAAATTATCAACTTTTTGTAAACGTCTAACTACTTCTTGAGTAAAATAAGTTTTTGAAGCTTGTAAAATTTGCATCGCACGACGAGAACAAGCATATAATGAAGTATTAAAGGTAGCATGTTGAAGAGCATCATATAAAGGAAAAGGATATAACATACATAAACGAGAATAGTAAGGACCACGAATTTGATGTGGTTGACGCATAGGTTTCACAATTAAAATTATACGAATGAAAGGTCTAATTGTATTTCCAACGTTAAAAGAGGTAATTGAAGAAGATGCAATTTCTTCAGCAACAGAAGTTGCACCACCTGTTGAAGTACAAGTTTTAACCATTGAACCACCTTCATCTTCATCATATTCAGATTCTGGAGCACTTAATGACATTTTAAAAATTTTTCCTTTATCATCATCATTATTATTTAATTCTTCATCTTTTACTATAATTTCTATATTATCATCATTATCATTATTACCATTATCATCAGCATCAATAACATAATTTACTTCTTGATCCTCCTCATTATATTTGATAGAATTTCGAAATGAATCTTTTGAAACTTGTTCCCGTTGTTGCTGTTTTCGTTTCTCAAATTCTAATTCTTTTTCTATTTGAGAATCTTCTTTTTGTTCTTTTTTCTCATCATCATCATTATCATGATTTTGATGTTGTTGCTGTTGTTGTTGTTGTTGTTCTAACTTATTATTACTATTATTATTACTAGTACTTTTATAAAAGTTTTTAAATTTATTATTATTGTGATTATTATTATTATAAATGTTATTATTATTATTATTATTAATAATATTTGGATCTAAATATAAATCATTTTGAGATGATGAAGAATTACCATTATATTGATCAATTATATTATCATCTAATTCACCCATCATAGTATACATTTGATTAGTTTGTAAATCTAAATAAATATCAACAGTTTGATCACCATAAATATCACCAGATTCCCAATTTAAATTAGTATCAAGTTGTAATTTATGATAACAATCTAAAAAAGAAGATTGAAATTGTCCTAAAGATGATTTATTATTATCTTGATCAGATCTAGTAGCCATAGCTAAATCCATGAAACAATCTTGACTTAAACAAGTTAAAGATTTAATCCAACTTGCTTCTTCAGGAGTAATAGTAGCTTCATCCCTTACTTTACCTAAAGGAATGAATTGTTTACGATCTTTTGGTACTAAAATTTTAATACCTTGTAAAGTACTTTCAGTATATAAAACACCTAAATAAAGTCCAGGAGATAATTTTGTTTGACGAGAACACCATTTTTCAATAAAATTAGACCAAACAGGATGAGGATCTTTTTGATAAATAGAACTAGTTTCATCAAAATTTTTCCATTTTAATACACCAGATTTTATGAGATCAGGAGCTATTTCATCTTTAATACAATTTGGTACATGTTGAAGGGCTACAATAAATTTTGATTTTGAAGTATTCATTTGTACGACATGTTCATATAAAGTTCCTAAAGATTCTAAAGATAATTCATTCTTTAATTTTAAAGCAGCTTGACCAAAAGAACGAGTCCATAAAGTATCTTGATCACCATAATATTGAGAAGAATTATTATTATCAGAAGAAGAATCAGTAGTACCAGTATTATTTGAATGAGAAGAATGTAAAGAATCCGAATCATCATCTTTATGATCAAATTCAGATGAAGTAGCCCAATCCAAAGAAGTTCTTATAACATGAGCAAATTCTTCACTATCATCTTCAAAATTGGTAAATATTTTACTATCTTTTATTACATCTACAGTAGGAAACATTTTAGTACCTGATGTAATTAATATTTTATTATCACTTGAAAATAATATAGCAGTTAAATAAACTGTTTCAGGATGAAAACGCGTTTTCAAAGATGTTTTAGTAGTACTAAAAACTCCTCTTCGTTTTGTTTGTACGGTATTATTTGTTGATAATGATACTTTACGCTAAAAAATTTGTTTAAAAAAAAAAAAAATGAAATTGATTAAATATATGTAAAATAAAAATAAAAAATAATAAAAAAATAAAATAATAATTAAAAACCTTTTTTGGATTTTCTTCATTATATACAAGTTCAAGATATTCAGGTGTCTTTTTTCGAACTATTAAAGTATCCTATATAATTAAAAACAAATTAATATAACTTAAAAAGATAATATGTAATGAAATAATTATTATAACTTACTTCAGCTGGATATGATGATAATAAATGTGATTCACATAACCAAGTTTTAAATAATTCACTATATAAAGCGTGATTCCAAGAATCATAAATATTCAAAGTTTTACATGCCTAAAGTTAAAACCAAAAGTATTAAAACATTAAAATGATCTAATTATTTAAAGATATGAATGTTTCTAATATTTTACTTACCCTTTCAAGCACAGCTTGAACAGAAGTTCCTTGTGAATAACCAACGTCAACTGGTATGTCACGACCTTCAAGTCGTACTTGTATTAAACAATAACTAAAAAATCATTAAGTAAATGGTTATTATATTCTCTTTTGTTAGTAATTTAGTAATAACTAATAAAATATTATAACTTACTAATCCATTTTTTTGGTATTTTTTTTTTCGGATCAGTTTTTTTTTAAGATAACTTTATAAGAAGAGTAATTACGAATGTAAAAAAAGGAAGAAATATATAGTATAAATAAATAAAATAAATAAATAAATAAATAAAAAAAATATATATATATATGTGTATGTATGTATGTATGTATATATATATATCTCGAAAAAAAAATACTGTACGTAAATTAGTAAAATATATAATTGTTAAATGCTAAAAAAGGAAAAGAAAGGGATATGATGAATATTAAGTGATGAAAAAAAAACAAGGAAGGTGGTAAAATAAGGAATGATTACTGTTTGAATGTTTTGAAAAAGTAAAAATAAAAAAAAAAGGAGACAAATTTTTTTTTATTCTCGTTAAAAAAAAAAAATGAAAAAAAAAATAATAATTTTAACAGTTTTAAATTAGATTCTTTTTAATAAAAAATTATATGTGTGATGTCGGTACAACTTAGAAAATATACCTTTCAAACGAAAGAAACGAGGGAAAGAAGTAAATAATCAAGATTTTGAGTGGTTCATAAGATAAAGTTTAGCAGTCGTATAACGAATAACAAATAAATATATTATAATAATAGGTGTAAACCGTTGATATATTTCTCGTGCTTATATGTAAAATGAAAATCTTTTTCATATCATAATAATAATATATAATTAATGAAAGAATGAAGAAAACAAGTAATAAAAATAAGAGAGAAGAGTGAGTATTTAAAGAATATTATTATTATTATTATTGATTTTATGATAAATAACGTTATCTTGTTAAATATGATGTTTCAAGTATAAACACGCGGAAAGCTAAAAAAGTTTTAAATTGGAAATATTCTAGTATATATTTGATTTATAATTTAAGATTCGGTAACTTATTAGAGGATAGATTCGGTGTAAAAAATCTGTCAACTCACGACTAAATACAGTAATTGCATATCACATTATACATTATTATACATATTTATTATCTTTGATGACATCAAAAAAATTATAAAATAAATGCATATTAATTTCTTAATTACAAATCTAAGTAAATAATAATAATATAATGCGTCACAAATTTAATATTAATTGTTAATTTTTAGTTTAGTTCATCTTTTTTTGTTTTATTGGCAAATTGGAAGTTTTTAAAATTATTTGTTTTTTTTTTTTTTTTTTTCGTAAATCTTTTTTATTAGTGTAAAAAAAAAACATTTAACCGATTTTAAACTTAAATAAAGACCCTTTTCGAAAATGTATTAAATCACATGTTTTATGTAAACCCTGCTTTTTTGATTAAATGTGATAGTGATAAGTACTATATCTAGAATACTAATTCCTTTTTAGATAAAACTCAATAAAACTTTGTTGTTAATTTTAAATGCAAATTATTTATTAATGCATATAGTTTTTACTTTATTTGTTATATTTAGTTACATTATCATCATATATATCATATATATCATATATATATATACATATATATATATATTAATATTAATATTAATATTAATAATAAATATATATATAATATATTATGTTAAATACTGCGGTTAGCGTTGTTATTTATAATTTATTAAATATGCAATGTAGATCTATTTTTTTGCCGATCAAAATTTTCCGTAATTTTTAATTTTAACCTTGGAGTATTGTTAATCTACTATGTCGAACCCACTGAAATATCAAGTCAGAGATTTATATAAAAAGGTCTTCCTCTTTTTTAACTTATTTATTCTCTAATATATTAAATTATTTATTAAATATATATATTTAATATATATTATATATTATATTAGCTTCTATTCTTAGGTAGAGAATATCCATCAGGTTACGAAAATTTTTTTCGTCCAAAATTAAAAGCTGCCTTTTTAAAAAATCGTGATTTAAAAAATTATCATGAAATCAAAAAAGCTATTGATTTAGGAGAATATGTCATTAAAGGTATATTTATTTATTTATTTATTTACTTACTTTATTTATTTATTTATTTTTATATATATATATATATATTTTATAATTTATATTTTATATTTAAATATATATATATTATAATTATATTAAGAATTAGAAACACTTTATTATTTGAGAAAATATCGATCATTGAAACGTTCATATTACAATTGATCACTTATTACTTCTATATTATTTAATTTAACATTAATGGTACGAGTTTTATTAAATTTATTAATTAAAAACGGTAAAAAAAAACATTCTTTTGCATAATAATGCATAATATTAATAATAACAACAATAATAATGATCTGATCTTAAAAAAAAAAAAATTATTATTAAAATTCTAAATAATAATGATCGTTCAATTCTATTTATGCCATATAAATATATTTATCTTTATTCTCATTTGTTCTTGAAATATATTGCTTTTCCAATAATTGTTCAATACATTTTTTAATCATT
Source organism: Rhizophagus irregularis (assembly GCF_026210795.1). NCBI lineage: Eukaryota > Fungi > Glomeromycota > Glomeromycetes > Glomerales > Glomeraceae > Rhizophagus > Rhizophagus irregularis. The sequence goes on from NC_089459.1 coordinate 2,741,356, forward strand.
GGTACACTAGGAGTAAACCTTGATCTTGCTTGTTCGATAACTTCTTTTATTAATTGTTGATGTGTTAAAGTTTTTCGTGATTTCATTACACGTACAATAGCAGCCTAAAAAAAATTTTTTTAAAAAAAAGATTTGATTATCGAAAACATCTAGAAAAAGAAAAAAAGAAAAAAAAAAGTTACCTGAAGATAAAGTTTTCGATCATCATCAACTGCTTTTCGAGTTGCATCATTTTCTTGTTGTGTTTCAGCTTGTAATGATGAACTAACCTTAATTTTATTTCGTTTGCTAAACAAATAATAATAATAATAATAATAATAATAATAAAAAAGGTACTTTGTTAAAAAACTTTTTACAAAAAAATGTTGCCATCAGATACAGAATTGCCGACGGGATGTTATATAAGGAAATTATCGGACTATCATTTAGTACAAAAAAAAAAATTTTTAATTTCAAATACTTTGTAAATTCCATGTTTAATCTTATTTCAGTATCATCATTAAATGTTCCAGGTGTTGAAACAATTAATACTGCTAAATCGATCATTGGCTATATATTACAATTAAATAAATTAAATAAATTAGAAATTTTTATCTATTTATTTATTTATATTATATTATTTATATTAATATTTATATTTTTACCTTTATAACTCTTTTCAATTCTTGATCATTAAGTCCCGTATGTTCTATTATTTCTTTAAAGGTAAACGTATCAGCATCATTATATAATAATAAAACTCCAAGTTGGTGAAGTGACACGGAAAATTCATAACGTTTATCAAGATATGTTAATTTCACATCAGCTAAAATTTAATAAAATTATTAATTAGTATCCTTATTTTATCTAAATATAATATAATAATTACCCTTAGATAAATGCCATAACCATGTCAGTCTTCTACCACTATGTTTACTATTGTAAAAAGTTGAAAAATGTGTCACACTTTTTTCCAACTATAAAAAAAAATTATGACTTTAATCTTAGATCTTAACATTTAATCAATAATATATTAAATAAAATATCACCTCTGTTGGTAATTGGAATTCAGTAGTTAAAACTTGTGTTAATGGCCAAGCACCAGCAGTTAATACCAAAATAGAAAAATCGACTAAAATAATAAATATATAATTATTCAAATGCATTTAAAATTAAAAAATTGAATCATCATCTAAATTTAACATAATAGATAAAAAGAATTTATATAATTACCTCCAGTATTCATAGGATTTGTCTTTACATATTCGGCAAAATCCTTATTGACATCTGCACTAATTGTGATATCAGTAAACATCCTTTGTAATTTACTAGTATACTCAACACCACATGCATTCTTAAAAAAAAAAAAAAAAATATATATATATATATATATATATATTAATATTTAATTAAAGTTATTCATAATATTTATAACTAACCTTTAATCGGGAAATCATATTTGCTTCTGCTTCTTCTGAAGCAGAATTTCCATATATAAGACGTTTCGCAAGCATCCTAGAATAGAATTTTTGAAAAACATCCTTATCTTCGATATACTTGAAAAGAATAATCTATTTGTTTAACAATAAATAAATTTAATTTGTGTCATATATGAATTCAATATAAATGTGTGTGTGACAAAATAATTTACCATTCTATTTAATTTATCTTCAACTTCTTGTTCACTCCATCCTCCTTTGTGAGTTTTTTTCAATAAAACATCACAATAACGAGCCATAACCTCGGGAGAATGAGCAACTGGATTTATAGTTACATCGTTAACAATTGTCCTAAAAGCCTTATCAACTGCGGCTACAAAAGCTGCATCATTGACAAAAACTTTTTGACAAACTGTTAGATATTTTGAGTGATGGTCTAAAAGAAATTCTACATATTCTCTAGGATCCTATATATTACATAAAATTATAAATTCTAAAAATTAAAAAGTATAAGTGGTTCATTTTAAATAAATGAAATAAACCTTGGCAATAGAATTTCCCATTCTGATTATCAATCCATTACCAATATTTGTAATATATCTTTCAAATATTTCTAATAAGGGATTTACACCATCTGGAATACGTGATAAGAGTGTATAGGCCATCGTACAATCTAATCAAAATAAAGATAAATTAAATCAAATATTTATTCACATATATATATATACTTTAATTTTATTATTATTTATATTATATTATATTATATTATATTTACCTTCATATCTCTCATTTGATATCATGGCCCCAAATTCACCTTGTATCCTTGTTTGATGTGCAGCTACATATTGCGTTTCGCATTCTTTGATTACCTAATTTGTTTCATATATTAAAAAATAAGGGTTAACCATAAATAATATGTGAAAAAAAAGATGCATAAACTTTAGCTTAACATACAGTATCATGTGACGATTTATGACAATATTTCGAATTTCGTGTCACTTCCTCATCCAGCCTTTGAGAAGCCTATTTTAACAGTAATAAATGTAAATAACATTAATTAAACAACTAAATCGAGTTAAACAGCTTTAATATATCATTCATGCCTTTTTCATATATTCAGAAATGCTAGCATTGGCTATTACTGTAGCAGATTCCCTTTCATAATATCGTCGCGTATGTACCAAATACGGTTTTTCGAATTCTTCAATGTATAAACTTAAAGGATGCTCGGTCAATTCAACTGAAAAAAAAAAATGTCAGTATATTAATAAAAATAAAAAATAGTGTAATAAAGTTACCAAGTGACATAATTGCATCTGAGACAATGTCGGGGACTTTATCTTCTCCATCTCTATCTCTTCGAATCAATTCAAATATTTGACGCATGAATCGATCAGAATTCTTTTCCTTTATTGTATAAACAATTTGCTTCTTCCATATATTATATGCCAACTATTGTAAAAAAAAATAAGAATTAAAATAAAAAAGTAATAGAATAAAATAAAAATATAAAATATATAATATTAATACCAAAAATCATGTAAGTTAAAAACACCTACTGCTTGAACAGTTTGTCGTCTATAATTGCCACCTTGTACGGTCGTTTTTTTATCAACCATACCCCTTGATTTGTTATCCTTTGTACCATTTACTAAAAGTTTATTAAGATATTCGCACATCATACTAGAATATCCTGCAGCTAGACTATAATGTTTCCATTCTCTAGCATAAGCGCTCACTACATCATCATGATCTAAAATTGACTGATTCAAATATAAAAGAGATCGATTAATTAATTAAAGATTACGCTTGAATGTTAATATATTCGATTAATTTTAGCATACCTCTCTTATTTGGATCGTATAATCATTCAAAAAATCAGCTATAGCATTAAACAATTTCTCGGTATGTGGTCTTGGCGCAGCAGTGCACATATCATACACCAATCTATTTAAAGTTAAAGGCTGTCAAGGAATAAAAGTTATCATTTTTATTGAAAAAAAAACCATGGTAGACGAACTTATAAAGTAATCTCGATTTAAAAGGATACTGATACATTTTCATTCCTGACACTCGATCTAAACCGGAGAAATTAAACATTTTCTCTAGATCCTGCCTAAACTCGGCAAAAACCTTCTCAAAAACAACTCGTTTTGAACGAAGAGACATTTTGTTTTTTTCCAAATGTATTAATGACAAGATTAACAAAATGACAAAATGACCAGTAAATGTGGTTGAACATATAATATCACATGACCATACATGTTGAGTATCGCTTACATGCACAATACTGCGCCAGCGATGTGTAAAGAAAACTTTATACAAAGGAGTATTTTATTATTTTACAACTCTTTCAAGTTTCTTTATTTCTACGGAATTATGGAAGCGGGTAAGTGAAATGTTTTTATGTTACAAATATTCTTTCTCATGAAAGTCTAGGAAATCTCAAAAGAAGGTTGTCTGCCGATTCTGGAGGAGGAATCGGTTATGTAGTAACATTACTCACGCTATATATTTTTCGTCATGATCATGTTTTACACTTTTTTTTGATTTGTCCTAAATTAGGCTCTATGAAGCGAAAACGACAGCAAAACTCCGTTGTCCTTTAACTTATTTTGTGTTCGTTGGTGAACAATTGACAGGAAAATCAGCCAGGATATTAAAGACTAAATTATAAACAATTTTTCGGTAAACGTGCCCCACATTCTTAAAACCCTAGATAATTCGTACGGGACACGCTGGACACGCTCACTTTAAAAGTGAAATGATTTTATCAGATCAAGTACTGATGGAACAACGATCAGTTTTCTATCATCTGAAGTTGTAGGAAGCAACTCATGTACTGTACACCGAGATAACATAATTTATCTTTATATTGATAATTTGACCGATTTACAGTAATTGATTTTGTTTATTTGCATTACGGCTAGGGCGAAGACGTCAACTTTGTCAACACCACCGTTTCTTTCAACGTAGGCAGTATAATTTATACCACTGCGATTTTTAAATCAGGCCAATTTTTTTTGAGCCTTTTTAAACGTAATGTTTCGACTACGTTTGATAAACATATTTATTGATTGAAGCGGTGAATTGTTTAAATATGTTGTTCACGACACGTTATTACTTGAAGATTCATTGTTAGAGGCAGAATTTTATCACATTGGAGAAATGCCAGGGAATTGTTCTTTCAATAATTTTTTCGCTTTTTCTATACTTTTCTCATTTTCCTGAAATATTTTATTACTTTGATCATATCATCTCATTCATCTAGTTCAAGTCCTTGGTTTTAAAGAAATTGTTTCTCAAATAAAGTTCCGTATAACAAATAATTTTATGTAATCTCTAAAAGTGCCCGATAAAAGTGCCCGATATTTTCACCCGATCCACCCGATCTCTGTATCATTTAACTGGGTCCTAGTGCGTCATTTAAGTCTTTTATTACAGTTTCCACTAAAGAGATGTGTTATTTGAAGCTTCCATAATTTGATGGTGTCTTTTATACATGAATCTCAATGAGTTCATACCTCATGGTGGAATAATCATCTACCAAGAGGAGTCTGTGACGCCATAATTTAGAAAATTCTAGAAACAGAACTGAACAGGACTCTTTTTATAGAAAAACTGGTAGTAGATTTTGAGTAAAATGCCAAGTTTTTAGAGTTTTAGAATTATATGATCATCACGATCGCCACGATCTCCACGATCATCGTCGTAATGTAATATTGAGTATGCAAAAAATAAAGGTACTGTGCATATGCACAACCAGTCACGCACGCTATGGAAATGGTGGCAAAGACAAATTTATTCTTTTTTTTTTTTAACAACAATTAAAAAAGGCTATCTAAGTTGATATATCGTACAAATTTTACGTGAAATTTTTTTTTTTAAAGTAAAATCTATTTTATATTTAGATAATTGTATCATACAAAGTTAAGATATAAAATTACAAAAAAAAATGCAAAAATTGAAATATATATATATGTGTGTGTGAATTTAAATAAATAATAAATATGCAAATCTACTTTATCTACTTATAATTTACATTTTAATAAATTTCCTGAATTTACTCAATATTCCCTCATTTTCCTCATTTTCCTCATCTGAAGTGTTAGAACTATCAGTTTGATTATCTTTTACCTTCTTTTCGGTTTCTTTTTGTTTTTCTTGTTCAAGTTGATTAATGGCGTCTTGAATATCTTGTTCAGAAATTACATCACCAAAGAAAGCAGAGAAAGATTCAGGAACATATAAATCTTCACTGTCATCGAAAAAATCGTTTTTTGAATCTTCAGTAGGAGTATTTAGGGTTTTAAGAGCGTCATAGACAAGAGTTTTATTACCAGTTGAGGAAGACATTTTTTTGAGGGATAAATTTAGAGATAAAGAAGAGTTTATTTGTTTGTAAAGTTGTGGAGGATAAGAGGATAATATGAATTTCGTTTGGTATTGTTGTTATCGTATTTTTTTCTTTTTTTGAATGAAAAAAAAAAGCGTGGAAATTTGTGGGCTATTTGTACTTGAAAATGATTGAATTTTGCGTAACGGAAGAAATCCTTTTTTTAGCATCAGGTAACGATTAACGGATTGACCTTTTTTCGTAATCCCTTTATTTTTATAAAGGCTGTTCGACCAATTTGGGAAATGATACTTATTTCTTTGTTTAAGCCAAATGACTTCATCCTCAATAAATGATTTTGGTTGGTTCACAATAAGTGATTCCATAACTCATAAATCCGTACTTTATAAATCCAGCCACATTTACAATTGAAGTAAAAAAAAGTCATTTGAATTATCTCAAAAGTTATTAATGGTTATATAATCTCCTTTTTACAAATATTAAATTAAATAACTAAGATCCGAGAAAACAAATGTGTAACACATTAAACTAATGATCATAGAAGCCAGTATACGAAGCTCACCCTAAAAACTAAATTACCATTATTATAAGTTGAAGTTTCTTTATATGGCAATAAATAATACAATGGATTCCTCTTACACACACATATATATACTTATTTATTTTTAACGGAATTTATAGATCAAATTTTCAACCTGCAACGATACTTTCTTTGATTCTTTGATCATTTTTAAACCTCCTTAATTTTTCTAAATTTTAAACGTGCATCAATTGCTTATCCAATCAATTATTTTAATTGCCTGCATATTATCTTTTTTCCTTTCTTGTATTACAGCGCCATCAATGGTAAATTATTATTACGTTATAAAAATTCTTTGTTTTTTAATGTTCCTTGTTTCCAAGCAAGTCTCACGTGATTATTGATCGTTTTTGAAAAATTATTTATTTATTTATATCAGTATTACTATTAATTAAAGATTAACATAATAATAGCTAAAAAAAGTTTTACATTTTTTATAGTATAAATATATATATATTTGTACAATTTACTAAATGAAATATGAACACAATAGAAATACAAATAATATACATAAAAAAATATATTTAATCTTTCATAATTCTTTCTCTATCATAACATGATTGTCACGATAGCTTTTCATTTCAGGTGTTGATGGCGGTGTTATTTGTCCTTTTGCACTCCATCCATCTGTTTCTTCATCTATTGTTACATGACTTGGGTCAATACCTACCAAATATTTATAAAAAAAATTATTATTTAATATAAGAAATTTCTTTGATTTGTGGGGACCTACCTAAATAACAAAAATCGCATATTTTAATAACATTTGTTGTGGTACTTAATCGCTTATTTAGAGTATTCTCAACTGTCTGTGTTTCATCTGATGATAATGCCTCCAAAATTTCTTTTGGAAGCGATGAAAAATCAATCGGTTTCTTTGTGAGACAATCAGTACAAACTAAGAAGTATATAAAACGATTAGTCAATGATGAGCCCGATTATCAAAATATAATCTAAACAATAACTTACCAATTTTTTTACATTTCAAACATGTATTCTAAGGATGAAAAGTTCTAAAAGTTAGTTACAATATTTATAGAAATTAATATTGTATTATAGCTTATAACATTATAACATTACCCTCCATCTGAATACAGTAAGATCAACTCTGCATTGCTCACATCGTTTAGCTACAATAGCATCATGGATGTATTTTAACTAATAAAAGTATAATAATTTAATATATCTCTCTAATAATATAAATAAATTAAAAATAATAAAAAATTAACTCACGGAAGAAGAAACTACACTTGCTCGATTGTTCTCAATGTTTTTAAAAATAGTTCTTTCAAACTTATTACATTCATTAATAACATTGTCCTTTTCTTTGTCTTTAATATTATCATCTTTTTGTGAAGATTCAACAAGTGACGTTGTACTCCTATTACCAACAAGGTCCCACACGTGAATACCAGGTGCTAGATCTTCATCTCTTAAAGCATCTGGGAACATTGTAAAGAAACAAGAATCACATGCACGTGCCAACTGATCATCCCGTTCAACTGTGCCAGGAATAACGAAGTTCTATAAGATTTACATAATTAGTTATCTTTCCATTATTTAATATCTACATATCCCTCCTATCGATACTTACTCTTGTAGAACAAGCATGGCAAACAACTTTACCACATGCTCGACAGTGATGTTTTCTTCGAAATATTGTAAATTCTTCAGAACAATTCATACATCGATCGGCTTTTGAATCCGGAATCCATACAGGTGCGTGATAATTCTCTACAATTCTCTTTTTGTATAAGTCCTTCCTTTCTAGTCTCTCGTTATTATCTTAAAACAAATGAACAAAAGTTTAATAATTATAAGCAAGGAGATAATGTACTTGTCATTAAATAGCATACCAATTTTAAGTGTTCTTTTAGCGCTTAAATATTCTTCTTTGGCATCCCGAGTCGCATTAATCCACGATTCTTTTTCTTTTTGAGTATCTATATAAGTATATATGAGGAATTAATTTAGTTACCACAAATAATAGATTTAAGATGAATATATTGAATAGTGATATCTAACCTGCATAAACTGTAAAGCTTTTCTGAGGACTCATTATCTGGAATCCATTCTTTACATCTTGTTGATAAAAAAAATTTATTTAGAAAATATTTACTAAATCAACATAATTGAAATATATAATTACATTGAGTATCTTCGACTACTAAAATCGTAACATCTTCAAGACTGAACTTTCGATGAAAAGTATAAGTATCATCCATCAAACTAGGGCTAGCATATATCAAAATATCTGAAAACAAGAAAAATTCACGTTTCTGATGCGTTCGACGACATATCTATAGTAGACAAGATTAATTACGTTGATATAATGAAACATAAAAATAAAGATAAATATAAATAACTTAATACCTTTTTGACGATTCCTCGCTTAATGAAGGTGCGACCAGGAACTAACAATACTTCATCAAATCCCGTTAATGATTTTTGAATCTCCAACATAGTAATAAACATTTCATGTTGTCGAATAGTTTCATTGACAAAAGTGGCAACATTTTCAATAACTTGGTACGCTTTCTTTAAATTGAGATAATCTGGATGAGTTTCAACTGTTTTCTTTAACAAATCTTCTAACAATAATTTGTATCTGGGTATCCGCTGTACTGGCATTATCAAATAAGCTTGTAAAGTAAGGCCTTTGCATTGTCCTGTCTTGATAATATCCTGTAAAAATTAAGAGAAAAAATAATCAATAAATAACGTATAATGTACTGACAATATTATCGATTTTCAAAAATTTACCCTTAGAAAAGCGGAAAATGTAGGGTTATCTCTTAATTGGACGTCGATTACAGAAAGCGCGGAATTGAAGTTTTTTACATAAATTGAATACATTTTAAAGAATGGTGCCTGTTTTTGACAATTAAAAATAAATAACATGAAAATTCATAAGGAACAAATTATTAAATATTACTATACCATATTCAAGAAAACATCTCCTAAGCAACCATCCTCAGGATTCCAAAATTTATCCTCAGAATCTTCGATTGGTTTATCATCAATAGTTATAGCAATTCTTTCATCTAATCTTCTTAATAGTTCGGTATTGACATTAATCAGTTCGGGAAGATTTGCAAAAATTTCATTAATTGATTTCTTAGACAGTATTGGATTTGCTGACGACAATGATTTAGTCAAAGGATCAAGGAATAACTATATTGAAGCAAATAGAACAATTTAGAAAAAAAAGACATAATAAATATTCATTTTTTGATATATATTTTAAAATTTTTCTTTCCGTCGTCGCTTTGTTTAAACTTTGTTAATTCATACCCTCTGAACAAGCTGTAAACAATCAACGTAATGACGTTCAGTTGTTAAGATTTCGAAAGCAATATTAAAACGTTTTTGCATTAAAGAATTAAGACTCATTCTCATAGATGCTCTAGAAGCTCTCTGAGCTAATTGCGCATTGGCAGGCGATGATAATCTATTAGTACGTAAAGCAACCTCTTGAATAGAACTTTCATTTGAGGCATTAGGAGAGAGGAAAGAGCTATTATTTTTTACTATTTCTTTTAATTCATCGTCTTGTTCATCATCATCATCATCATAAAGAGTTGTTGCCATTATCGGTATATCGGATGACATAGATGAAGTCCGAATATCAGAATCAGTATTATTAGAAAGAATTGGCATTGAAGCACGTCTTGGAGCAATAATATATTGACGTGGACTGTTCAATTCTTTTGAAGCAGATGGGATAGAATACCGATGGCGAGGGACATTATTATTGGGTAGTCTATTAAATTTATTAGGATCATCATTTGGTATTGAAGGTGAATTGCTAAGCATTGAAGTTATATCAGACATACTATCCCTATTGTTCGTTGTTATAGAAGTAGAAGCAAATGATGATGATAAGGAATGTGATGAATCGGATAATGCATCGTATTCACTACTATCTTGATTTACAGAAGAAGAAACATTAGATATAGGTCTGCTTGAGGTTGGAGATGATGATAGTTCATTATCAGTTAAATTCTCCATATCTGGAGCCTCATTTATTGTGCTATTAGTTATTACTCTTCCATGCTGTTGTTGATTTCCACCATCTTTTTGAACAAAAATTGACAATCTTGATTTTGCGGTTGCCTTGTTCTTTTCAAGTATGGCAGTTGGATGAACATAAACACTTTCAGCTTCTGGAATTGAAGGGGGTGTACTAAATACCCAAGACTGACGCACATTGGATAACATGGTTCGTCGAAAAGTAGGTGAAGAAAGATAAGAGACACCGTTATTATAGTTTTGCTGTATAGCAGTTGTATTAACTGATAAAGCATTATTATTTCTAATAGAACTGCTTGTTAGTCCGGACCCTTGTTGTAAATCGTTAGTGTTGTCCATAACTGCAATAGTTTTCACCGTGTAAATATCAGTTTTTTTTAAAATATCATCTCAGTTCCTTCCTGACCCAAAATTAATATCAACAAGGAAAAGATGCTAAAACGAGGAGAATAAATAATAAAGGGACTTGGAAGCATTCATTAAAAAGTTTTAATTTATTTATGAATGAATTTAGTAATATCTAATAAATCAAAAAATTTTAAAATATCATATAAAATTTCTTTAAGGGGCACTACCATAAACAGTATATTGACATCATTCGTGACATGTGAACGTGATCATAATTTACGTTACACAAAATTCTGATATTCGAACTTCGAAACTTTGTTTACATGATTTTATTTCTTTTGTTCTTTGATAATTTCATTATCTTGTAATTGAACACGATTTAAATTTCTAGCGAAATCTTCAATCCCAATAAAATCCTGTGCTTTTTCAGCAAATTCTATAGCATTAGTATATAAAGAAATAGCCAATTCATTATTTCCTTTTCTTTCATGTATTAAACCAAGATTATTAAGAATAACTCCAGCACATTCATCACAATCTTTATTTCCACTATTACTTTTAGCTATAGATAACCCTTTTTGTAACCAACCCAAAGCCTCATCATATTTTCCAATATCATAAAAAATTTCTCCTAAATGACAATTAATTATTGCCTCCCAACATTTCAATGTAAAGTCGTCTATTTTTTGTTTTTCTTGTATCATCTTAAGTAATCCTAAATAGAATGTTAGAGCATAATCATACTTCCTCTGTTTTGCATATATACTTGCAAGTAAATCTGTTATCGCTATAAAATCTTTGTTAATTAATGACGAATTTGTAAATATCGAAGTTGAAGTAAATTCCACTGATTCATCATTTTCATTAAATAATTCAACTTTATTTCCTTGTAATAAACCTATTGCCCACACAAGATATTTTTCCGCCGTATTATATTCTTTAACTCTTATATATAAATCTCCCAATTTCTTTGCAATTTCAATCTCTCTTCCTTCATTTTGTGGTTGCTGTAATAATAATTCCAAGATTTGTTTATATTGCATAATAGCATCATGTAAGCTTCCCCTCCAAACAAAATTATCACATAATAATTGCAAAATATCGATAACGATGGGATCATTTATTTCTAATTTGTCTTTTTCAAGTACAATTTGAAGTGCTTGTCTTAAATAGATTTCTGCCATATGTGAATCAGGTGATAAATTTGTGCGTACGTAGGCTCCTCTCAAACAATCTCTTGCTGTACGTGATAATTTTGTGGGTGTTGGATGCAAAAAATGTTCAATATAAAAATGATATCCCCTCCATGATAATAAACCGATTAGTACCGTAGATAATAAACTTATAAATAAATATTTAAGAAAACGAAGAAATTCTCGCCCTGCCTGCTTAAATGCTATTTGAAATGCTGTTTGTTGTCGTTTTATTAGTGGATATGATGGTATATGTATGTGTTGTTGCTGCCGTTTAAATGAGTTACGAAAAAATGCATTATAATTGATAATAAAAAATTTACTATTTTGGGTAATAAATCGTAAATGGGAAGTTATTTTCGTAGTTGTCGTTGCAGTTGTGAACGGAAAAGCGTACGTCGCTTCAGTTCGAAAAGATTTAGGCTGCAATGAACTAAATCGATAGCGAGCCGATAAACGCGCTATGACTATATTATTGTTAACATGAACTTTAACTTGTTTTTGAAATTTCGGAAGAGAAAATAAATTGGACCGATATAATTGCATAATCATTCTCGTACTAGAAAAGTTTGGTGGTAAAGTTATAAGCTGAGATTTAGTTATCCAATCAATGGTCCAATTACTTATCTATGATGACAATTCTTATCAGCCAATAATATCATTCTCAAAATGATAAATAAGAAACAAACTTAGAAAAAAAACTGAAAAAAAATGAATGCTAAAGAGAAAAAAGAATTTGAACTTAAGAAGAGTATGGAGATGAAAGCGAAGATAGAAAAGTTGGACAACATGATAAAAATGGTTTGTAGATTTATTATTTATTTAATATATACGTATACAATAAATATTTACTTGTATTTTCGTTTTAGATAAATGAGATAACTGCTACATTTAATAACATTTGCGATCATTTAAGCGAAACTTGGAAGCCGCAGGAGCAAGAAGGTAAGCGAAAGGTTAAATGCTTAATTGAAATTCACGAAATATAGTTTAATTTTTGAAATATTTTGAAATAAAAAAAACCGCCAAATTTGTAAGAATTTTTTTATTTAATCATTTGATTCTATTATTATTCTATTTTATTATTAATACTTTTTTGATAAAAAAATTTAAAGAATAAGTAAGTAGGATGAATCTTGCAAAGAATGAAGAAACAACTCTCCCACTTCCAACATATGATCCAGATTATATAGAAAAAATGAATGATAAGATAATGAATAAAATGGAAGAATTCTCTCAGCTTCTCAAGTTGTCATCAGGTTTGTCATATTAACTTTTCTTAACCTAGTTAGATATTGAACGTTAATCAGAATATGTTCATTAGTTGATTTGGAACATGCTCAGAAAGTTGAAGAAGAATGGAATGCTAATCAGAATAATCAAAAGAAACCGTTAAGTGTATTTTAATTAATTATTTATTTATCTATGAGAATTTATATTAATACATATATTTTCTACTGAAGTAGATATATTAAATATAATCCTAAAGATGAAGAAAAAATTATTGTAGACCTTAAAGAAGTGATGCAAAAAACGAGTCAACAAGTTACAAAGTAATTTTTAGTTTATTAGAATCCCATTTTATTTTGTAAAAATTAATCTACACTATAATAATTTAATTTTCCTTGAAAAGTACGTTTTCTAAGGATTATAAAACGTATTTTAAAAAATGTAAAAATGAAGAACAACGTATCATTACAGAATTGCCTTTTCTCAACCGAACAAAATTATATGATGCAAGGTAATTTTCTTTTTAATTTATCAAATTTATTTCTTATACTAAGTTTTTTTTAGACAAATTGATAGAACAATTGATAATTGGCTTGCAGAAGCAAAACAAAAATCATGTAAAGTAGAAATTGATAAAACTGACTCAGACAATTCGGGACGAGTTTCAACGTTTACGGTACATATATAAACTTTTTTTTTGTTAAAAATTTTACGATTTAATTAATTTCCTCATAAAAACATTTTGAAGGTTCTAGTAAATAATTTCTTAAAGGTTTATATATCATTGAAATATAATGATATTGATGGTTCTTCTTTAACGATCTCAAGAATAGCTTTTTTTGGGTGCCATGAAAAAGCAAGTTATTTCTTTGCATACTTCATTAAATTTTAATTTATTTTAGACAATCTTTTTAACTTCTTTATAAAAATAATTCTTTTAGAAAGCAATTTTAGAAACATCGGATTCTTTAGAATATCAACGTATAACACAACTAGCAACTGCTAAATTAAATGAATTAGATCCAATCAACCCAATACCAGATCTATTAGTAAGTTTTTATTTCATATTCCTCTTTCACAAAATAATTAATTTAATATTCTTTTCCTTATCCTTTAAAATTCAGGACTGGATATACAGCTATCATGATTTAACTTCTAAACCTTGTAAAATTTGTGATAGATTATTAAATTATGATTCATTTAACTATAAATATTTACCTCCTATCGTTAGATTGCAGGAAATTAATAACAAAAAAAACTTTCTATCTTATCATTGGAAGTGTTACAAAAATTCTACTATATATTAAATCGTTTTCTTGGATGTTTTTTATATTAATAAATATAGAATTTCGATTTCTAATTTAGGCTAGTCAGTAGAAATAAGTTTATCGATATCAAAGCACATGAGTAAAATTATTTGTATTTATCTAATGTTATCACATCTATATTTCAACGGACGCGTTATAAGGACGCGTGGGTTCATAGTTTTTCGAAATAAGTTACGCTTTTATTCCGAGCAAAAAAACTTAGATTTGCTAGCTATAGAACGTAAATGGAGAGAAAGATGGAAACAATTAAAGAATAGACCCAAAAATCAAGAAAATAAACAAAAATTTTATATATTGGCTATGTTTCCATATCCAAGTGGTATGTTACATATGGGACATGTAAGAGTATACACCATTAGCGATACTATTTCAAGATTCAGGAAAATGTTAGGTCACGAGGTATTCAATTAATTGAATAAACGCTGTCGAATAAACAATTAGTTGTAAAAATTTATGAAAAATCAAAAAAAACTATCAAGGTAATTCATCCTATGGGTTGGGATGCGTTCGGACTCCCAGCTGAAAATGCTGCAATTGAGCATGGTATTCACCCAGTTGATTGGACAGTATCAAACATTAAAGCCATGAAGATGCAAATGGAAAAAATTTTGACAGATTTTGATTGGGATAGGGTTAGGATTATATATATTGAAAGTAATTTGACATACTTGAAATATGTTTATAATTAGGACATCAATTTCTAGGAATTATCTACCTGTAACTCAGACTATTACAAATGGACGCAATATCTCTTCCTTAAACTGTATAAAAATGGTTTAGCTTACCAAAAAGAAGCTGTTGTCAATTGGGACCCAATTGATCAAACCGTGTTGGCAAATGAACAGGTATTATAGAAAAAAAAAACAAAATAAAATTTTATAAAATTAAATATAAGATTTATGTTTAGGTAGATGGCGAGGGGCGTTCTTGGCGCTCAGGTGCTAAAGTAGAACTTCGAAAGTTAAAACAATGGTTTTTTAAAATCACAGACTTTGCTGAGGTGAAAAAAGGTTTTAACCTATATTTTAATAAAAAAATCAATTGATGTTTATTCTGTTTTAACTATTCCGATATCAAGCCATTGTTGAAAGATCTTGATAAGTTGAATGAATGGCCAGATCGCGTTAAGCAAATGCAACGTTATTGGATTGGAAAATCCGAAGGTGCTGAATTTGATTTTATTGTGGTATGTTGAAGATGAAAGAATCTTATCGATAAAGTTCGATTATTTATTTCAATTTCCTTTCAAATAAGAATTTGAATAGAAAGTATAGAGAGACAACATTTCTTATAAAAGTGTTTACTAGCAGACCAGATACCATTTTTGGTGTGCGTTACCTAGCTATATCTACAGATCATGCTCTCGTATCAAAAGAGTATGTATCAATTATCATCGGAATCTAGTTCTTTAACTATTAACTAGATATTTATATTATTTAATAGTTTTCTTCAGTCAGATGTTTATTCTAAAGTATTGAAACTTGCAGAAGAAATGAAACAATATTTAATTGGAGCGAACGAAAAAAAAAAATCCACCAAAGGTATTTGCTATTGAGTATCAGTTTATTGAATAATATAAATTTATTTTTTAATCTAAAATATTTATTAATAGGGATCAATACTGGTCTTTACGCAACTCATCCTATTACTGGAGCAACGATTCCTATTTACGTAGCTTCATATGTTGTTTCTGATTATGGAACGGGAGCTGTAATGGGAGTTCCTGCACATGATCAACGTGATTGGAATTTTACCAAAGCAAATCGGATAGTTGACGAGAAAGATATCAGAAGAGTTGTAAAGCCTTACAGTACAGCCTCTTTTATAAAAAAGTTTTGATAAAGTTGTTATAATCCTTATTCATTCATTAACTGGATTTTGTTCCAACTAAGGTGCGAAATTCATTGAAGAGTGTGAAGTTTATACATCATATGGAATATTAACATCAGATTGCGGTCAATATGCTGGAATGTCCAGTGAAAATGCAATAAATGCAATCGTCAATGATGCTGAAAAAAGAGGATATGGTCGTTCAGCTGTTCAAGTAATTTCAAAATTATGACATCGAATTTATTAGTAATTTATAATATATTATAATAAATTTGAACTTTTTAGTATCGTCTTAGAGATTGGCTAATATCAAGGCAGCGGTACTGGGGCGCCCCAATTCCTATGATACATTGTTCAAGATGTAACGTGAGCTTATTTCCATTTGACGTCAAGTTATATTAACCTGAAGCAAGTTTAATGTTAAAAGAATGATATTTTCAAGGTTGTGCCTGTTCCCGAGTCAGAATTACCAGTTATTTTGCCAACGAACATTTCACTTACTGGGCGTGGTGGTTCTCCTTTAAAATACGTAAAAGATTGGTTAAATACCAAATGTCCAAAGTAATCCGATTTATTGAATTATACGTGCTTTCTTTTCGCGTAATAATGAATATATGAGTTAATTTACAATAAAGGTGCCACGGTCCTGCAGAAAGAGATACAGACACCATGGATACTTTTGTTGACTCATCGTGGTATTTTATGCGTTACACTGATCCAAATAATATTTTATTGTAAGTTAATATTAACTTTCAATCTTAATTCACCATTTAACTAACATTTAACCAATATTATATTTATATAGGCCATTTTCACATGATAAAGCATCCAAATATCTTCCTATTGACGTATATGTTGGTGGCGTAGAGCATGCGATTTTACATTTATTGTATTCAAGATTTTTTACAAAATTTTTATATAAACTGGGTATGTATAAACCAATACACAATAATACTCAAGGACGCGATGAACCGTTCAGGCAATTGGTAACACAGGTATGATCTTTTTTATAGGAATTATTTGCAATATATGATTTAGAATTTATTTAAGCGGATATTATTTATAAATTAAGGGAATGGTTCATGCTAAAACCTTTAAAGACCCTTTAACTGGGAGATTTTTAAAACCTGAAGAAGTCGATCTATCAAGTAAGGAATTTAAATTGCCCGATACATGTATACATATTTTTTGTTAATATATATATTCTATATGAATTTATCAAATAAGATCCTAATGAACCTATACAGAAATCAACCAGACTGGCTCCAGAAATATCATTTGAAAAAATGTCTAAAAGCAAATATAACGGGATTGATCCAGAAGTATAGAAAATCAAACTCTCAAACCAATTAATCTTTATTTATATAGCGTTAATTATTGATTTTACGTTTTTTTTAATTAGATAACTATCGAAAAGTATGGTGCAGATGCTACGCGTTTGCATATGCTTTACAAAGCTCCTGTATCCGAAATTCTTGAATGGGAAGATTCAAGTATTGTAGGTATGCAAAGATGGATTTTACGTGTTTGGAGGTTAGTTGAGAGCATCGCTAATTTTCCCCGACAAAGTGATGATCTCATATTGAATATGAGCATGATGAGCAACGAAGAAAAAGAAACATATAGATTAATAAACTTTACAATAAAGGAGGTTTGTATTTAATTTTAAATAAAATCTACTGTGAAATTTAGACTAAAAGCTTTAAATCCTTATTTTCTTTTAGTTGACAACAATATTTTATGATACTTATTCATTCAATACAGCAGTTTCTTATTTGATTAAATTAACAAACCATCTTACAAGTATTTCCCCAAATGTTAATATGTCTCGGCCAGTTTATATATATGGTGTTAAATGTTTAGTTAAAATGATGGCACCGATGGCTCCAAGTTTAGGAGAAGAATTTTGGGAGGTTTTGAATAAGGGAAGGGGAACTCGAACAATCTTTGAAGAATCTTGGCCAAAGGTTGATAACAAAGGGTTAAGCGTTGAAGAAGTTACTTGTGTTGTGCAGGTAAATGATTGTATTGAAATAACTTGATGTTAAGTGTTGTTAACTCTTTTATTTATTTATAGATTAATGGCAAAATGCGATTTTCCCTTCAGGTTCCGTCTTCAATTTTAAAAGATAATTTAATGGTTGAAATGTTAATTCGTAAGTCTAATAATGGCCAGAAATGGATTGAAGAAAATCAAACTGGTAAAAAGATTAAACGTGTAATCCATGCTAATGGTGGGAAAATTGTTAATTTTGTTTTTGAAAATAATCAAAGAAAGGAATAAGAAAAGTATCAATGATAATAAATTATTTAAATCGAAATAAAAAGTTCTTTAAATAAATAACTTTATTCTTATTTCTTTATAAAGTAACAAAATGTTTGCGATATTAAATGTTTATCCAAAAATTCAAACGTGAATAAAATAGATTTTGCCATTTAATCATTATATCATTATATTTTCTCTATATATATATATCTTTTTAATTTTCCAATAATAACTTTCCTACTATAAAATTGATTTAATTTAATATATATTGTTAAAATAATTGCTAGGATGAGACAATAAAAAAATATTCACCAAATAAATAATCAATCGAATGAAAAAAAATGAGTGTTTTACAACGTTTCTACAAATAACATAATACAACTGTATAAACTACATCAACGTCATTGAGTCTGAACAAAATATATACCAAAAATAATATATATGTGTGTCTGAATAAAATTTCCGATGATATATAATACCTACATTAAATTCCACCACTTAATTCTCGTTCTAAATCTTCGCTCATCACCGCACTATCAAGTCCCGTTGGTTGATAATGGCCAGCAACAAGCGCATCTGGATCACCTCGTACTACTGTAGGAGAATTAAGAATAGTATCTCTATCTGGAATTTTTGATAAATTTGTTGATTTAGCTCCAGTTGCAACACTTAATTGCGGTACTTGATGGCGTCTGACTGTTGCGCGGAAATTTAATACTTCTTGTGCAATCATAGCTTATCATTATTAAAAAAAATTTTTTTTAATACTAATAATAAAATTCATAAAAATTGTAATTTATAATATTATGAAAGCACAAAGTACCTCTCATCTGATCAGGATCGTCTACTGTCTCAAAAGAGAAATCGAAAAATTCAGGACATACCGGCTATATGAAAAACAAAATTAGTATAGATAAATAAAAATAAAATTTGCAAATATAATTCGGTAGAGTATAGGAAAACCTCATCATTTGGATCATGCCACACAGCTAAATATGGATGTTCTAAAGCTTCTTCAACAGTAATACGTTGAGCAGGGTCAAAAGTTAATAGACGTTCTAATAGGTCAATTGCTATGATACAAACAATAAAAAGTTAACACCCTTTTAAAATCACTGTAGCTTACAATTATCACAATATACCTAAAGGATTTGCATTCGGAAATAATTGTTGAAACGTTGTTTTATGCATATATGGTAAATTGCGAATATATTCTTGTGCCTACAACAAGTGCAAATGTATTAATCGAAAAATAAGCATCAAAAAGAGAAGACATATAAAATCTTACTCTTGTACTTCCTATTCTTGTTAAAGTGGCATCACTAGGTGTTCCTAGGGTTTGTAGAATTTGATTTAATTGATCGACATCTATATGAAAAGAATGATTAATATTGCTAAGGATAATAAAAATATTATTAATATTATTCGATTTGGTAAAAAGATTTTTAAAGATAAAGGATACAATCTCGTCCTTTAAACAACGGTCGGCCGCCTAATAATTCTGCAAGAATACACCCGACTGACCACAGATCAACTTAAATATAAAATTAATTTTTTTTTGGTTTTATTCTTTCAAAAGAAAAAAAAAAAGATGTAAATAATAACTGCCAAATATGTAAATATCGTACTGGCTTTCGTGTAACTCTGGAAACTCAACATAATTTCTGGGGCTCTATACCACCGTGTAGCAACATATTCAGTCATAAATCCAGAATTTGCTGCAGGGTCTTCTGAAAATCCACGTGCAAGTCCAAAATCACAAATTTTAAGTTCACAATCAGCATTGACGAGAAGATTACCTAATACAAGATCGATTAATTTACACTTATAAAACAGAAAGATTTAAAGAATTATGATTGGTACTAACCAGGCTTCAAATCGCGATGCAATACATTAGCTGAATGAATATATTTCAATCCATTTAATATTTGATATGTGAAACTCTGATAATGCGCGTCCGTAAGCGGTTGACCAGAACGAATGATTGCATGAAGATCAGCTTCCATCAATTCTTCATAAAGATATCTAATCAATATTGTATTAAAAAATTAGTCCAAGTTAAAATTAATATAAATATTTAATTAAGGAAACTTTTTACATTTCGTTGTAATCATGAGGATTGACAATGTCCATGTCAAAAAGGCACGTGATCTGCCAAGAGTTGAAGAAGAGCGCATGCATATATGAAGTAGGAAAAGCAAAGAACGCGTTATTTAAATATTTATCTCGTAAATTTTTCTTGTTTATAATTAATTGATTATTACAACTTACATTTTTGTGTCCTCTAAAATGTTGTAACAATTTAACTTCTCGTAATGCGCGTTTCGTAAGAATAGTTTTGCTAAAAACGTTTGTGACCTTTTTGATAGCTACTCCTTCCCCATTTTGTGTGTTACGCGCAGCACTGAAAAAAAAATTTTTTTTAATAATATGTGAATCAAATTCATAAACGTAAAAGAAAAGGTCTAAGTTCATAATTGTTTGTTTTGTCTAATAAACGAAATTAGCGAATAAAGAAAACAGAAAGCTAAGAAAAGAACGCAAAAAAGTATCATATAAAGAACCAAAACTTTACCACACAACGCCATAAGCACCCTGTCCTAATTCTCGTAAAAATACGTATTTTTCGTCAACAAGAAACTGTTGGTTAAGAACTGGAAAACCGTGTCTTCCCATGATTTCTTTTTATTCTTGTCAACTAGGCGCCCGAAAAATGTCACTTCTTTCAGTTGAAACTTAAATGAGAATGTCAATGTCACTGTGTAATTGCATTCGTCGTACAAGCTGGTTGACTAACCAATAACTGTACTACTTACTAAACCAAGCATTTCGATCGTTATCTCTAAAATATATTACAGATTACACTTTCACTTTTCGATTTACTGCCGTTAGATTTTTATCATGATTTCCGATTCGCCAACAAAAAATTGGCTCAAGTCAAAGCTACAATATATTAAAAAAAATACATCCTTTCAGTTTTCCGACGACGTGTTAATTTCGATATTGGTTTGTCTCATGTCCGGTGATAAACACTTGATATTAACATGTAAACAAGAAAATATTGAAGAACTTAGATCTATGACTGAGCAAGTAATAACATAATATTTTGCAATTGTATTATAATTTCGAATTGAATAATCCAACGCGTACTTATTCTCAATGTTGTTTTAGATATTCAACCACATTTTTAATATGACTACTTCTACAGTTATTTGTGATGCTTCACAAACACCGGCTGATTTTGCTACTAATCTTTTTAGTCGACAGAGAGAAGATAATTCTCATATATTGAATTTATCAAATAATATAAATCCTTACCCTAATGTTACAGAGGAAGCAATGCTTCGATTAAAAACTCAAAAATCAACTAGATCCTTACAGACAATCAGCTCTACAAAATCAAATGACAAAAAACTTATACATGATTTTAAAGGATCAAAACGTCGGTCTAATTTGTCACACAGCTCAAATCAATTATCGAATCAGAGAGATTCTTACGTTGATTCAAATATGGCTGATGAACCACAATCACTTTATGGAAATAGTTACGAAAGCACAAGATCTTTTCCTTACGAAAATGACGAATTTAGTTTTCAGAAAGTTGAGAATTTTTAATTTTCTTTTCTGTTTTTGATACCATTATCTTTATTTTCTTATATAAATTGTTTTGCTGAATCAGTCAAAAGAAAGGTCACGGACAATTGATAGCCCAAGAGAGACAAATTTTTCAGTTTCTATCCCATCAAGTTCTTATTCACGTAAGAAGATTACAAATCTATCAACTTCAGCTCAACCAATTGACATTCCTGAGAAGCCTTTGACATCATCGCGCCCAAGTCTTAGTATAAATACTGGGTCGCCTCGTAAGAATATACATTCAGCCTATCATTCTCATTTCAATCCACTTTCACAATCTCCGATAACGCCAAATGATTACACTTTATCAAAGAAAAAGCACGAAAGTTTAGGTACTGGTAGTTTTGAACCACCTTCACCATATTTTTCGGGTTCGCGGTCTTTAGCAAAGGCTGTGATTATTGAAAATTTACCAGACGCAAACGAAATCATTTATGCATTTTTGTTGGAGGTATTTTTTATTGATTGTTTTTAAAAATTTTTAGCTAATATCTTACATTCTTTTTCAATTGAATAGATTTTGATACGAAAACAAGTAATTGACAAATCTACTATTCATAATATATCGAAACCTTTTATCATTATCGTTTTATTGCCAATTACCGCCATGAAACATAACTTACCTAATCAACTGGTAACTTTTTTATTGTATTTTTCTGAAGCCTATTTACATTTGTTAAAATTTGAGTCCATTTCTCTTAATTTGTTTTAGCTTGACAGATTTTTTATTAGTTATACTTATGAGGGAATAGGAGCTGGGAAATCTTCGACAATTCCAATCAAGCGAAGTCCGCTTATTAAAGCTTCGGTATATTTAATTCAGGAATGTTTATGACCGTTAAATATGTATTTTTATAATATATATAATTTTTTTTATTATTTAGGAAATTGAAGATTTATCAAAGAAAATGGATAGTGTAACCATTCATAATGATATGCATAGGTATATGCGAGATGTCGTTGTAGGAATACGAACACATCGTTTGGTAAAAGGAGGTTTAACAGCTCGAGCATCATCTGATCTGGTGATACTTGTCAAGTAAGATTTTAAATTACATTGATTTTTTATTATACAATAAAAAATTAAACCTTTTGAATTTTTATTTAGAGCACTTGCCGCAGTTTTTCAACGCAATTATGCAACTCCCGAGTTAGTTCTTTTTGCAAGCGAAAAAATATTTTCTCACAGGTTAATATTAAGAGATGCTGGAGATGATAAAAGCATTATGTATGGGACTAAATTAATAACATTGCTAAGGGCAAAAAATCTTGCACCCAAATTTCCAAGTCCTGGTGACGTTGTGGCGGATGTATTACAAGCCGTTTGGCCACCAGTATGATAGATTAAAGTTTAAAACTATCAGTTGTGTATAACTATGATTTATCTACAATTGATTTAGATCGTCTAAAATTCGTGTTATTAACAATCAACTTTAAAAGAGTTGTATCGAATTCAATAATTTTAAGAAACATATACTTATTTTTTTGTTGCAATAATCTAATCTTTATTAACTATCATATATTATGATTAGTATTTTTTATTATATATTAAATATCAATAATAGAATTGAATAGATATATTCCATTCTCATTTCTTTCTTTTTTTCTTTGCTACAATAATAAAATTGTTTATTTTTGGATATAATATTGGTAATAGTTTAAATTCTTTAAATATCGTAAAGTCTTGAAACTTTTAATATTAGTATTAGGTCACATAAAAATCAGGTTAGAGTAAAAGGTTAAAAATAATTTTTGCCAGATACTTTATACTTGAATTTATATTAGGATCTCGAGCTACACTGCCTAGTGCCTATACATAAACCGAAATAATCGTACAAATCTTTTCTTTTATAGATAATTCAGATTGAAAACCATTAAAACCATTAAGTTCAAGATAAAAAAATTAAATTTAGAGTACAGCTCGAGCACCCTAGTCACATCAAGTTTTAAAGCCTATTTTTAAATGGCATAAAGTTCGAAAAATTAAATATTTTTTAAAATACTCTTCATATTTTAATAGATTAGATCAAAGGCTACAAAAGTATGATTTAGTTTTTCTAATTGGATTAATATATAAAAAGTTATGTGCATTTTATTTTAGCAAAAAATTTATATGTTCATATATAAAATATTCCGAATTTGGCCATCACATTTTTGATATAAAATTTAAATTTCAATGCTTTTTAATGTAAAAATTCACACTGAAATTTGAAATAAAGTTTGATAGCTGGCGTATCAAAGAGAAAAAAACACATAAAGAAACTTGCAGAAAAAAAACGTAAAAATATTCTCATAAAAATTGTGACTATTCTTGAACTGGTTTACAACTAGTTGTACCAATTAGTTCCATTATCTCAAATTAAAGCATTTGCAAGAAAGTCATATGGGTATATGGATGTATATTGAAAAGAATTGGATGAAAAACAAGCAGAATATGCAGTTAAACGTTATAAAAGACATAGAATAATACCAAATACATTGTTTCACAATATTTAGTGTTTTAAATAATTTTTTCAATAAAATTTGCATATAGCACAATAAATTTCTAAATTTTAATGCTGGCTAAAATTACGTTTATTGGTATAATTCAGGCCAAAGATCACATGATATTCACGTGAAAATTGCATAAGGGAATTTGGCCGCTTTATTTAGGATTTGATGCGACTAGGGTGCTCGAGCTGTACTATGTATTTTTTAGATGAGGTAGTACTAAAAAAATATCCTGCTTGTCCACCCAAATAGATAGAAATTTTATAGTCTTGTTATCTAGAATCCCAAGCTATACATAAAAAGGTAGAGTAAGAAATTTATTTCCTTTTTTAGATGCTGACTGGCATTATCATAATTCCGGCCCTAAAAAAATGCAGCTAATATGCAGTAATTTTTTTTGGCTGCACCTTACCTCTATATATAACTTGAGATTCTTGTTATCTTGTAAAATTTTATCCCTTAAACTGCTTTACGAGCAAATTTGCCCGCAATTTCTAAATTAGAATGATCAACACTAAATTAATTCTTTAATTTTGGCCAGATCATCATATAATTTTGCAGATTTATTGATCTACATTCTGGCCATAGAAATTATAGTATTTATTTTTCTGATCATTAAAAATTAAGTCACAAATACGCAAATAAACATGCAAGTTGGCGCTGTAAACGGTCGAATATCAAGCATGAAAAGATGATAAAATTCAACCACCAAATGTAATTGCCAAATATTAAGAACGAACAAATTAACTATGAATTGACGTAAATGGATAAATAATTAGCCGAAAAGGATAAACATTTAGGAAGAGTAATGATCTACATGATGTAATATTTGTCGAATGATTGACAAAGAACCAATAGAATAATTAGAGTCGATCAATTGCAGCTTAGCAATCTTTAACAATAAGAACAATTAGAAAGAATAGTTATAAGCCACAAAAGATAGATTATAAGCAAAACACATAAAGCGAATTAAAAGAACATATAAAATAATGTCAGAAAGATTAAAGAACATAAAATAATATAAAAGATAATATAAAAAGATAGTATAAAGATGGAACATAAAAGATAACATATTAAAAAAGAACATATATAAAAAGATAGCATATTAAAAGATAGCGTATTTAAAATATAGATAGCATATTAGAAAGATAGTTCAAAGATAATATGTAAAAAGAACATAAAAGATAGTATATAGATAGAATAGAAAGTAGCATAAAATTTGTATAAATAGAGAGCGGAATTCAAGGTAATTCCACAGTTCTCATTCACAGAACTCAATAAAAATATAAGTTTCATTTAATTATTTGTTGATAAAGTTTAATGTTAATTAAAGATGAATTAAATATACGTTTTTGAAAAGTAATAATTCGTAGCGAGAGCTATCGAAGTTTGAAATTAAAGGTAAAAGTGGATATAATTTGGGGAAAATTTAGAGAAGTTAAATTTTATTTTATATCGCTTAATGTTTTATATTACTAACGCTATTTATGTTAAGAACCAAGAATGTTGTTGTATGTTGTTCGTTGATTATGTTGTTTGATAATTATGCTGTTGATTATTTGTTTGTTCGTTTATTTGTTCGTTCGTTCGATTATTAGTTCGTTCGACCATGAGAATGCCCGTTCGATGTGGCAACTCTGTAAATTGATGACAGAGGGAATTGGGAGATCTCAGCGCTTCAGAATTTTAGTTTTTTTCGTTAATTATTTATTTTGTGGTTTTTTATTTATTTAATTGTAATTTTTTTTATTTTCTGTGATGGAAGCCTTACAAGAGTATGAAAATGATGTTTATATTGCTGAATTTTCACGAAATATTTCATTAATAAATGATGCTGTTAATGACATCAGGAAATTTGTTTAGGCATAATTTAGTGTAATATTTTGAAGGTGGTGTAAAATTTTGAAATATTACACTAAAAACGTAATATTACAAAAGTTTACGCTCTTAAATTTAAATAATTATAGTAATTTAAGAATATCTCGCTATCTACTGATCCAATCAAGACGAGCTATAGCTCATTGGAATCAGCTCATCAAGACGAATCGAATGGTAGTAAAATCATATCTCTACGTTCGATAGATGACTTTCTATTAATTTAAAACTTTATTGCATACTATAGAGCGGCTCTATAGTATATTAGAGCGTTCTATCAACTGTAGAAATGCGATTTTACTACCATTCTATTTGTCTTGATGAGCTGATTCCAATGAGCTATAGATCGTCTTAATTGGATCAGTAGATAGTGAGATATTCTTAAATTACTATTATTATTCAAATTTAAGAGCGTAAACTTTTGTAATATTACGTTTTTAGTGTAATATTTCAAAATTTTACACCACCTTCGAAATATTAGTTATATTACACTAAATTACGCCTAAGGGGCGTGCCAGGAATCAGCTGATTTAAGAGGGGGTGGGTAGGGTGTCCAGGATTTGACGATCATGATTTTATAGCGATTTTGGCCAAAATTTTGCGATTTTTGCGATACCGCGATTTTGGCCAAAATTTTGCGATTTTCGCGATACTCAAATATGATTGGCTATTTAGACACTATAAGTCACGTGAAATCGTGAATGTATCGCCGATAATAACCATTGATAATCTCTTTTTTTCGCTTAGTCATTTTTAATAAAATGGTCGCGTGTCACATACGTTTGTCTCAAAGTGCCGAGTATCGTGAAAACTATATCGTACAAGAAAACAAACTATGGTGTCGATTTTGCAATGTAGAAATTGATCATGAAAGAAAGAACTCTGTAGATAAACATATTAAAACATTAAAACACCTTAATAATAAAAACAAGAATAATTCTAATTTGTTAATCCAAAGAACTTTACCTTCTTTTGAAAATACACTAAATGAACGAGAAAAAATTAATAAAGAGATAGTGGAAGCATTTACTTATGCAGACATTCCTTTGGAAAAAATTGAGAAATTAAAACCATTTTTATTAAATCATTGTAAAAATGGTATGTATTTTCTGCTATTTCAATTTCAAATTTGCCTTTTTTATTTTTATTTATTAATATATTTTTGTTTATAGCGGGCTTAATTACTGGAGCAAATCAACTTCGTGAGAAATATCTTCCATTATCATATGAAATAGCGCTCCAAAAATTGAAAAATGATGTCATCAATAAAATTATTTGTTTGACAATTGATGAAACAACAGATCGTTGTGGCCGGCATGCTGTTAATATATTATTTAGTTTTGATAATAAAACTAAATTAGCTAAAACAGAATTTTTGTCTAATGTTAACGCTTCATCTATTTCACAATTTGTTATGAATACAATTCATTTTTATAATATTTCTTATAAAAATATTATTTTTTTTATTTCTGATAACGCTTCATACATGAAATTGGCGTATTCAAATTTATCTTCCTTTTTACCAAATTTAAAACACAATTGTTGCTTAGCGCATATCCTTAATTTAATTGGTGAAGCATGGGTAAACTTTCAAAAGTTTGAATTGGTTGACAAATTAATTATAAATTTTAAATCGATATTTACTTATAATTCACAAAGAAAAATTCGATGGAAGGAGCATTTATTACAAAATGGTATTGAATCACCTACTTTAGCACCCCTACCAGTAAAAACAAGGTGGAATTCATGGTTTTTATTTTTATGTTGGATTAAACCTTTATATTCTCATTTAATAACTTTTGTTACTGCAGAATATTCTATTAATCATGATTCAAAAGCTGTTCGAGATCTTTACACATTTTGTCAAAACAGAAGCCATGTTTTTTGCGTTAAAATATTTATATATTTTATTACATATAATAGCAAAAGGTAAGTGAATTTAATGGATTTAATAATTTTATAATAATATTACTAATATAATACTTTATTTATTTAGATTAATCAATGATTTGGAATTCTTTAAAATAAGAAACAAGGCTATAGCTCCATTTGTTTATTCACGAATAGTATCTCTTCAAGCTTTTTTATCATCAGGAATCAGGAATCCTCCAATTTCAAATGAAATATTCCAATTATTAAACGAAGAAAATCAAGATATTGCATCTTTTGTTTCATTATTTTCTAGAGCTTTTATATTGGCAAATGAAAAATGTGAGAAACATATATCTCATCATCCAGCTTTATTATTTTTCAAAGCAATACAATGTTTTGATCCAAGATTTATTCAATCTAATTCATCTAATCATAATATGGAAAATTATAGAATTATCAAAGAATTTTATCTTCCTACCTGATACTTTAATACAAGAATGGGCTATTTACTTTGACTTAATGAATCTATTGAAGAGTTTGATGATTTGGATTTGTATTGGCGAGGTAAAAGACATATATTACCAGAACTTAGTTCACTGGCTTTAATATATATATGGTTGCCAGTATCTGGTGTAGATATTGAACGTAGTTTTTTTAGTTATAAAAGCATTTTATCAGATAGAAGAGTAGCGCTTAAAGAAGAAAATATTCAAATGCTTAATTTTCTTTATTTTAATCTTAGTAATAATGATGATTATAATAATGAATTGATGATTTATGAATAATATAAATGTATAAATTTATTACTTAATTGTAAATAAATAAATAAAATTTGTATAGAATATAAATTATTAAAAAGTTTTTCATAATCGGAATTATGTTAATTCTGGCCAGAATTATGGTAATTCTGGCTGAAATTATGGATCACGATTTTCATGATTTTTGTGATTTTTCACGCCTGATTTTTGGGCCATCACGACGTCAAATCCTGGACACCCTAGGGGTAGGGGTTAAGCTATAAATCAGGTCCATATATATCACGTGATAAGTATTTGTAATTTTATTGGCTAATTATTTATTAGTAAAATTGAATATGGAATATGGTAAATCCGTAAAATGTAACACTGAGTTTTTATGTAACGTATTTATGTATCACTAATGTCTAAAAATAAATAAAGTTTAAAACACCATAAAAAATGTTTAAAAAAAGTAATTTAACGTTCATTTATTTATTAATTATAAAAGAAAAAAATAAAAAGAAAGAAAACACTAATTTAACTAGTCTTCATCTGACTGAACTTCGCGATAATCCAAAATAACTTTCTGCCATGAGTCTTGTCCTTGGATTATATCTTCTGCAACATTAAAATTTCGAAACGGAATAACTACACATTCCAATTCTGTTTTGTTATGAGTTCTTTTTAATTGCTTGTTATTTTGAGAGTGACGTTTAGAATGTACGTTGCGTTTATGTTCCTTCATAAATTTTAGAGTTGGAAAGTATTTACCGCAAATATTACAACACAGCCGCTGGTGTAGTTCTTGTGAAATTGAAGGACAACAACGGTCATATGGTAAGATTTTAAGCTTATCATAATATTGAAGGGCGTGAATTGGATTAATGAAATGACCGTCTTTTTCTTTTGTAATCGGAGGAAGGAATCCGTCATTTTCATCCAAAAGTAACATTGCATCTGTGGCTCTATTTTCACTACAACATTCCCGATTTTTACATTTTTTTATATCTAGTGAATAGCGGCAAATTTGTGCATGGTTCTCTATCCATTCCCATGATGTTGAAGAATCAAACTCATTAAATGGAATTATTTCCTTGTCAATATATTCCACTATTGCGGGCTTTCCATGTATGTCATCTCTTCTCCATATATCACATAATCTTTTTCCCAAAAACTCAAAATTTCGTCGTGCTAATTCTTTATCTATTACATTACCTTGACTATCTAGATGTGAACCGAACTCATTTACAGGTAAAGTGATACTGGCAAGTTTTGCAGATAAAGAAGCCATACCCCGTTCTACTGGATTATATGCACTTTGACCTGGAGCATGAGTACAAACTGTTAAATAATCCAAATTAAGAGCGCGAAAAAGGTGAGCATATTGAATAATATTTTTCATATGCTTTGGATTTTCGTCAGGTCCACCATCAACAAGAAGGATCCAAATAGGTTTAACTTCATCATCTTTTTTTATGATAGTGAAAAATTCTTCATTAGAAACAATGCTTTCTAAATCCGCTATATGGGTTTCTGATGATGTTCCAATAAAATATTCTGGTCTAATGAATATGGAAAGTTTACCAGTTCGAAGAGTATTACTTGAATCAGTTGGATCAATAGTTAGATAAACAGAAGGTATGAGTTTCATTTTTGAACCAACTGGAAAATCATGATCTTCAATAATTACTGGTTCGTTAACAGTTTGAACTGTCTTAAATGTACGGCCAACTGCAGGTGTTCCTAATCCCACCTTTGCCTTATTATCTTGGGAAATAATAACTGCTTCATTCGCAAAAACTTCAGCAAACATTTTTGCAGCTTTAACAGAAGCTAAACAATAGTGTTCATCAACATGAGATTTCATTTCTGTTCGTGCTACAGATGCGAGACTAACTTTTGCTGGATGATGATGACGACGCGCTGCAAAAGTATTTTGATGGTGGGGTTGGAGATAAGTAGACAAGCATTGACGAGATAGATAGGTATTATATTTTTCTTCTAAGGCTTCGCGTAGATGCTTTACCGTTCTTACTTTAATAATTACTTTTCTACATTTAGCATGAGCAGCTCCAAATTCAATACTATCATAAATCTTATCCCATAGATCTGGGTCTTTCATAGCTGCAGATGGTCTTCCTGGAGTATCATATTTTTCTACAACTCCTTCTTCTTCTAGCAACTTTAATTTTTTCGTTGTTAACTTTGCTTGTGCACCAGCATGACGTTTTAATTTATTTAGTTGAGCCCTTTGTTCTGATAATATTTTTTGTTCATCAATTATTTTTGATAATAGTGTAACTTTTATTAAGTCATCTGTAGAAATTTCCATCATTTGTTCATATTCAGATATCTTTTTAATAGCTAAATTGATTTTTTCAGCTGCATTACGTTATGATGTAGCATTTTTTGGTATTTTGGTAGTATCAATAAATCCAACTAATTGTCTTGGAGTAGAGGTGTATTTTGGAGTGGAGGTATGATAAAAACTACTAGTCACATTACATGACACAAAAATTTTTTGATGAGAATGAACAGTAGAAGGTACAGTATCATAATATTCACAAATTTTATTTTCAATAAAAGTGGTGTCATTTTTTCTAACTTCTTTCCAAACAGTTGTACACTCTTCCATTAGTTGCTGGCGATTTAACTTTGGATTACAGAGTGTTGCTTGTTTGTAATATGCATACGCGTTGCAAACCTCTTGATATTTATTTTGAGGTTGTTTAAAAAAAAATTTTTTATTAAAATTCGGACCTTTCAAAAAACTTTGCATGATTTTATAGAATATAAAACAAGCAGTTTATTTAAATTTTGATTAAAATCACAGCAAGATCAATACATTTTTTTTAAAATCAATAAAAATTTTTTTATTAATTATATATTATTTTAGCCAATCAAAATGCTTAATCAGATGATCAGGTAGGGGTGGGGGGGTCAAGCCTTCTAATTGACTGAAATCAGCTGATTTCTGGCACGCCCCTAATTGTACTCATCGCTAAATTGGCAGGTTTAAGTCCTAAAATCAAACTAAAACCTAACCTTCTATTAACAATTTGAGTAAGAAGTTTTCTCATCTCATTTGTATTCTAATCCATTTTCACTTTACATGAATCACATCAAATGTCTTAAAACCATTCAGTTTATTATTGATTTGTCTACAATGCCTACATATTTTAAAAATATACTTTTTAATACACTTAATGACTACTCTCTTATTTTATGTAAGAGAAACATTTTGAAATCTGAAATGTGATCAAGTCAGCATTATGCAAATCATCCTCAATCTATTAAATCTTTTTTTATTCTTAAGTACCATATATGATATTTCAAATTTAAGTAGCAGAATGATCTCGTAATTTTGGCATAACTATCAGACCAGCTAGTAGCACTTATCTATTAAATTACGGATTTGTTATATGATTCATAGCATTTTTTTTTCAAATGAAATCTCTCTTTTGTTTGTTCTTTCCAAAGCAAAATTCTTGTCACTCTGTAATTTGTTATATTTCTTAAACAATTTATTTGAATATTTTATCAATATCACCATTACCCCATTCAATTAATTAATCATCAGAATCATAACCTATCATAAATATGCAAACACCTAAATCTAGCAAGATTACCTTTTCACAAATATCATCTTGATTATTGATAATGTTTAAAGGAACAGAAACACATAAATAAAAATGTTCTAAGTGATTTATAATTATGTTAACTGTATTATTAATCTCTAATAGTTATTCTGAAATAATAATACTCTTTACATATGTCAAAAGCTGCCAAATTAAGGATCATTTAGGCTATCCTAAAAGGACCTAAATAGTCACCAATTTTTTTTTATTTATTTTTGCAGGATGTCCGATTGGTAATTATAAAATAGCCCTAATTGTGCAGAATAAGGTTATCAATAGGATACCTATTCATTCGCAACTGGATATCAATAGGATTGACCTTATTGTTATCCAGTTTTTTTTATTTACTTGTTAGATTAACCTATTGTTATCCATTTTTCTTATTTGGTAGCTTACTGATTGATGTCATTTTGGTTAATTTTATCAATATATACATATAATTTATTAAAAAGTAATTAATAGACTATGTCCGATTGTAAAAAAAATTAACATATAGATTCAATACATGCTTTCGATTGATTCCAAATTGCTACTTAATTTATCAATTTATTATATCAGATTTATATTACACACATAAGGTTGCTTGTCTAAACCTCTTCAAAATCCTACGATTAGTCTCGTCAAAATTTTACTATAGATTTATTATAGTTTCGGCAGAGTTTCAGCAGTTTTGGCATTTATAATAAGTTTTGGCAGTTTCACCTTTCTCCAAAGTTTCGCCAGTTTTTTAATATAACTTTAATATAGTTTTGGCAGAATTTCGCTTTTCGGCGAAACGCCATCTTGCCCAAACCCCTAGGTTTCGGCAAGCAACCTTATACACACAATTAATTAATTTCAATTTATTATAATTATTTGTAATATTAATATTAGTCTGAAATATTCTATATAATTAATATATTATGATAATTAATTAAATTTTTAAATAAGAATTTTATTTAACATTATGGATCTACTGGTCAAAATTATTTCTTTTGGCATTAATACCTTTCATCAAAAGTTCATCATCATTATTACGTAATTTGTTAAACATTCGGCCAATTATAAAAATCGAAAAAAAAATTAGCATAAATCAACTGGTCAATTTTTGGTCAATTTTTGGTTGAATTGTAACATAAAAAAAACCATAAATTGACCAATATTTTTTTTTGATCAATTTTTATTAATAACAACAATTGACTTGACAATTTTTAACAACCTTAAACAAAATTAAAATATTGAACCATCTAAATAATAGCCGAATACTTATTGAAAAGTAAAACTTAAATTAGTAATGATTTACATTTGACTCCCTACGATTTAAATAGACTTTTGCCATAAAAGTCTAAATTAGTTTCTTTTAATCAGGTTCAGATTTTTTAAGTTTGTTTTTTTGTAGTTTCTTGGAATTTATTTTTGTAGGTCGTCTCAGTTCGTTTTGACTTCTGGACTTATTTTTTTTTCTTTTTGTAGGTTATTTCAGTCTGGTTTCTTCTATTTGGACCTTTGACTTGTGTCCTGAAGGCTCAACGGTAGAGCATACGATTTAGTCGTAAGATGCAGGTTCGACTCCTGCTCAGGATAATAATATCCTTTATAGGTTGTTTCATTTTAGCTCTCAAACCAGAATTTTCTATTTTGTAGGTTTTTCGTTTCGACTCTCAGACTTGGATGTTTTTGACTTCCAGATTTGGAATTTATTTTTTATAGGTTATTCATTTCGGTTTTTGGACTTTAGCTTGGAATTTCTTGGAATTTTTTTATCTTGTAGGTTTCTTCATTTCAGTTTTCAGACTTGGGCTTAGAATTTATTTTCGTTTCAGTTTCTGAACTTAGAATTTCTTTTTTGTAAGTCAGTTAATTTTAGTTTCTGGACTTGGAATTTTCTTTTTTGTAGGTCAGTTCATTTCAGTTTTCAGACTTGGAATTTCTTTTTTGTAGGTCGGTTCATTTCAGTTTCTGGACTTGGAATTTCTTTTTTGTAGGTCAGTTCATTTCAGTTTCTGGACTTGGAATTTCTTTTTTGTAGGTCAGTTCATTTCAGTTTCTGGACTTGGAATTTCTTTTTTGTAGGTCAGTTCATTTCAGTTTCTGGACTTGGAATTTCTTTTTTGTAGGTCGGTTCATTTCAGTTTCTGGATTTGAGTTTAACTCCTATCAGTAAATAGGTTTTTCTTTTGTAGGTACGCTTCGATTTTAGGATTTGGGAGTTTTGGAAAGATAGCGTTTTAATATTACATCCTGAAGGCTCAATGGTAGAACATATGATTCAATTGTAAGGTGCAGATTCGACTCCTGCTCAAGACAATAGCTGATTCGTATTTGAACTTGAAATTTTGATTTTTCTTTGTAGGTTACTTCCGATTTATTGATTTTCTTTTTTATAGTTACTTTTGATATTTGCTTTTAATTTTCTTTTTGTAGGTTTTTTTCAACAATTTTTTTCTTTGTAGGCCACTTCAGTTCCAATATTTCAGGTTTTTTTTTTAGGTGGTTCTTTTGGTAATATTAATAATGAACGATTACTAATAACCATTCTTTCTTTTTTTTAGGTTCAGTGGACTTCCAAATTCTGAAGATTGGAAAAAAACCAAGATTTGTAAGTATATATGAATCTTGGTTTATTTTTTTGTTTTTGTTTTTTAATTTTATTAATGAATGGTTACTAAAGGACCCCGGATATCTCCAAAACAGGTCATAAGTCACACTTTCGGCAGATTGGCCCATTTTTCAGGGGCTCAAAAAATCGTTTTTTGTAAATATCTCGGCATCCAGTGGTCCAATTTTGATGAACTTTTTTTTAAATTGTAGAGCTAAATGAGGGCTACAAAATAAAAAAAAGTTCATTAAAATTGAATTACTGGATGCTGAGATATTTACAAAAAACGATTTTTTGAGTTTCAGCAAAAAGGGGTGTTTTTGGCCAAAAGTCCATTATGACCTTTATATTAGATATCCGGGGTCCTGTTACTAATAACCATTCTTTTTTTTATTTTTTAGGTTCAGTGGGCTTTTGAGTCCAAAGAACAAAAAAACCAAGATTTGTAAGTAAGTACAAATCTTGGTTTTATTTTTTTATTTTTTTTTAAAAAAAATATTATGAACGGTTACTAATAACCGTTCTTTTCTTTTTTTTAGATTCGGTGGGTTCCTGAAGAACGAAAACCCAAAGATTCGTAAGTATGAATCTTACTTTTTTATTTTTTTAAAAAAAAATATTATAAACGGTCAGAGAGCTTACAGATATTACGTAATTATCAAAGGGGGAGGGGTAACTAAAATCTTACGTTACACTTAATAAAATATATAATTTATAAATATTATAATTTGATTGGTTATTAAATCTGACAAGAGAGGGGAGTAAGTTTATATTAAACTGAATATTACGTAATATATGTAACTCCCCTTATTAATAACCATTTTTTTCTTTATTTTTATAGGTTCAGATGGACTTCTGAGTTCTGAAAATAGAAAAAACCAAGATTTGTAAGTATACACAAATCTTGGTTTTATTTTTTATTTTTTTAAAAAATATTATGAACGGTTTTTACTAATAGCTGTTATTTTCTTTTTTATAGCTTTGGGTAGCCCGAAGAACAGAGAAACCAAGATTCGTAAGTAAGTACAAATCTTGGTTTATTTATTATTATTTTTTTAAAAAAAATATTATGAATGGTTACTAATAACCGTTCTTTTTTTTTAGGTTTCCATGAGCTTCTGAAAAATGAAAATCCAAAGATTCGTAAGAATCTTTATTTTTTTCCTTTCTTTGTTTATTATTACGAACGGTTTATTAACCGTTCTTATATTTTTTTTATAGGTTTAAGTGGGTTTACGAGTTCCTAAAGAACAACGAAAAATCAAGATTCATAAGTAACTATGAATCTTGATTTTTTTTTAATATTAATAACGGTTTCTAACCATTCTTTTCTATTTTTTTTAGGTCTTGGATGTCTTAGGTGGGTTTCCGAAGAATAGAATACCCAAAGATTCGTAAAGACAGTATGAATCTAACTTTTATTTATTTATTTTATTATGACAATTTCTAAGGGCAGTGACATATATTAGCTAATATTATTTTAATAGTAATGTTTACTCCCCTACCTCCAGGTAAGATTTTATGACCAATCACAACCATTTCACATGGTTTATATTATGTGTAACCTAAGATTTTCTTTTACTTTCCCACCCCCTAAAATATTAGCTAATATATGTCATCACCCTAACCGTTCTTTTATTTTATTTTTTAGGTTTTGGGTTAATTTCCAAAGATCAGAAGAAAAGGAACCAAGATTCATAAATAAGTACAAATCTTGGTTTATTTTTATTATTATTATTATTTTGGAACAGGTACTAACTATTCCTTTCTTTTTTTTATAGGTTTGAGTGGATTTCCGACAAATGGATGAACTAACAATAAATGAAGGAACCAAGATTCGTAAGTATGAATCTTGGTTTATTATTTTTTTTTTAATATTATAGAACGGTTACTAATAACCGTTTCTTTCCTTTTTTTAGGTTTTGGGTGGGCTTCTGAAGAACTCTTTATACTTTTTTTAAAAAAAAATATTTTTTGTTAATTGTATTTTTTTTCTATTTTGTAAGTTTCAGCCTTCAGTTATTGGGCATTGGATATATAGGTAAGTTTTGAAGTAAAACTTCAAAACTTTTTTTAAATAAAATTATTTTTTTTTAATTATTTTTTTGATTTTTTTTCTTCTATTTTGTAGAATTCGGCTTTCAGTTCTTGGGTTTGGATATATGGGTTTGTTTTGAAGTTAAAACTTCAAAACTTTTTTTAAAAACAAGTATTTTTTTAATTTTATTTTAATTTTTTTTTCTTTTTTGTAGATTTCGGCTTTTTATTCTTGGGGTTTGGATGTACAGGTAAGTTTTGAAGTAAAACTTCAAAACTTTTATTTTTGATTATTTTTTTATTTTGTAGGTTTCAGCTTTTGGTTATTGGATGTTGAATATATTATATATAAGTTTCGATCAGAATGAAAGAATAGAAACTTTTAAAAAAAAATATTTTTTAATTATTTTTTTATTCTATTTTGTAGGTTTTAGCTTTCAGTTCTTGAGCATTAAATATATAGGATAGGTGAGTTTCGAAGTGAAAACTTTGAAACTTTTTTTAAATAGAATTATTTTTTTTAATTATTTTTTAATTTTGGTTCTTGAGCATTAGATATACAGGTGAGTTTCAGAGTGAAAACTTCAAAAATTTTTTTTTAAAAAAAATATTTTTTTTTAATTTTTTTTAATTTATTTTTCTTTTTTGTAGGTTTCGACTTTTGGTTCTTGGGCTTTGGATATATGAGTAAGTTTCGAAGAAACTTTAAAACTTATTTTAAAAAAAAAAGATATTTTTTTAATTTTATTTTTGATTATTTTTCTATTTTGTAGGTTTCGACTTTTGGTTGGATTTTAGATATATGGATAAGTTTCGAAATGAAACTTTGAAACTTATTTTAAAAAGGGATTTTTTTTTAAATTTTATTTTAATTTTTTTTTCTATTTTGTAGGTTTCGACTTTCGGTTGAACTTTGGATATATGGATAAGTTTTTACTTCAGATTTTTGGTTGGGTAAGTTTCAAAATATTTCGAAACTTAAATTTTTTTTATTAAAGAATTGGTTTACTAACCGTATCTTTATTTTTTTTGTAGATTTTCCTTTGGACTTCTATTGAATGGGTAGGTTTTGAATCTTCAAAACTTTGACCTTTTTTTATTGTAATAATAACGGTTTACTAACCATTTCTTTATTTTTTTTGTAGGTTTCTCTTTCGTACTTTTGTCAGATAGAGTAAGTCGTAGATAATTTTGAAGATAGTAGACGATGGTGGATGATGGATGGTGGATGACGAGTAGTAGATGATGGATGTGGATGATGGTTGATAATGGTTGATAATGGATAGTGAATGGTAAATGGTAAATGGTAAATGGTGGATAGTAGATGTAAATAGACAAATACTGTAGAATGTAAATATTAGATATTTAATATGATAATTTTTAATATGTAATTTTAATAAAGTGAAATAATAATAATCAATTGATTGTTATTACAAAATTAAAAATAAGCTAAATACATAAAATCATTAACAATTAGACAAAATTAGACTTAATTTCATCCAACATTTGGCAATTTGAAATTTGGACGAATGTCTAGTAAAAGTTGATAAATAGTTTATTTCCGATTTTTTAATGAAATTTTGCCAATTTGTGATTGCCAAATGGCAGGCAAACTGTACAAATCGTCCATAATAATTTTGACAATTTTTTTGGCAATAATTGGCCAAATTTAGGCCAACTTTTGTCTAATATTCATCAATTTGAAATTTGGATGAAATGGACTGTTCTGACCAGTAATACTTTCAACTGATTTTAGTTTTTTTCTTGAATAGTATCCAATATCATCATCATCATAAATTCCTTCAACCAATTTTAATTTTTTTTTTGAATGATGTCCAATATTGTCATCATCATCATTTTCTCTATATTTCTTTAACTCTTCAGTTATAATCGATAACATCAATTCTTTGTATCCAGATCTCATCCATTAAGATACGTTTAATGGAGCAGTTTCTTTCTTTAGAGCATACTGAGAATTATTAAAAACTCATTTTCATCTTCTTTTATCAACTGTTTGCCGATAAAATAATACGTCCCTGAATGGTTCCAGTTTGAACTGAAAACTGATTCAAAACTGACTAAAAATTCGGTTCAATTCTCAGTTCAGTTCAATTCTATTTTATTTTAAGAAAAAATGCAAAAATCGAAATAACTCAGCAACCAATGATTATATAAAGACGAGCAATAGCTCATTAGAATTGTCTCATTGAGATGTGTCGAATGGTGGTAAAATCATTTCTAGCCACCTCGATATATCACGAGATAATCAATGCTAAACATTTTTTATAAAACTAGTGATAGAATCATATCTATTGATCCTAGAAAAATGATCTTGGTATTATTTGATAAGTCTTAATGAGACAAATCTAATAAGCCTTTTTTCATTTTTTTATGATTACTACATAATGAGTTATCTTAATTTTCACATTTTTTTAAATTTTCGAACGTCAAAAAATAAAAATTCTGATCTAAAATATAATCCATCTTTTACTGATTGTATTGAAACAATCTTTAGCTCATTAGATCCGTCTTAATGAGATGAGTTGAATAACGGTAAGATCATATCTCTAGTATCGATAGATACCGTTCTAATGCTAATTTACTGAAATTGCTTAGCATAATTTATCTTATGATATACCAATGCTAGAGACATGATCTTACTGTTATTTAACTCATCTCATTAAGACAGATCTAATGAACTAAAGATCGTTCCAATACAATCAGTAGAAGATGGGTTATATCTTAGATCAGAATTTTTGTTTTTTACGTTCAAAAATTTAAAAAAA
The DNA here is from genome assembly GCF_026210795.1 of Rhizophagus irregularis. Taxonomy (NCBI): domain Eukaryota; kingdom Fungi; phylum Glomeromycota; class Glomeromycetes; order Glomerales; family Glomeraceae; genus Rhizophagus; species Rhizophagus irregularis. The sequence continues at coordinate 2,781,587 of NC_089459.1, forward strand.
TGCAAAAATTAAGATAACTCGTTATGTAGTGATCATAAAAAATGAAAAAAGGCTCATTAGATTCGTCTCATTAAGGCCTATTGAATGATGCCAAGATCATTTCTCTAGGGTCAATAAATACGATTCTATTACTAGTTTTATAAAAAATGTTTAGTGTTGATTAACTCGTAATATATTGAGACTAGAGAGATGATTTTATTACCATTCGACGCATCTCAATAAACCAATTCTAATGAGCTATTGCTTGTCTTTATATGATCACTGGTTGCCGAGTTATTTCGATTTTTGCATTTTTTCTTAAAATTGGATAGAACTGAACTGAACCTGATGGTTCCGGTTCAGTTTTCATTTAGTTTCAGTTTTTACCTAAACTGGAAAAAAACTGCACCAAACTGACCCATTTGGAGTTTTATTCTAACTAAAAAATACAATCAGATTACCAAAGTAGCTAATATAATATATAATTTGCAATCATTTCTCCACTTAATATCTTATATTACAATATGATTTTCATTTGAATTATTATCTGAATCAATTTTGGATTCCTCTGGACTATGATACGCATTTTCTAACATGATTGGATTGAATTCTGATTTCTTTAACTTTAAGACAATTGGATTGTCTAATAGTTGTAAATGTCTGACCATGTTTGTTCGTCTTATTTGTTTCTATTTTCACAATTTTAATGGCTAATTAGCTAATATTTTCATAAATAAACTCAATTAATATAATATTACCTAGCTTTAGCGTGAATTTCCATATTTTCTTTTGATTTCTTCAGTTCGCTCAGATTCAGATTTCTTTTTTTTTTAATAAATCTTTTCTCTGATAGCGGCGACACTGATGAATCATTTCATATGGCACGCCTTCACTAACCAGATACACATTGATATCTAACATTTTAAATAAAGCGGAAATAATTATTTTCGTTATCAAATCCTTTTGTGACTCAAAAGTTTTATTGATGTTGAGTTGACTGCTTGTAGGCAGTGTTGGGTTTTGGATTTGTCCAATTGGTTTTTTTAATTGAACAATTTTAGACTGTCCAAAACCAGTTTTGGACATAGTTTTGGACATAGTTTTAGACAGTTTAAAACTGCTCAAGAGTCCTAATATTTATCAACTGAAACTAAAAATAAAATAAAAATATAGTGTTAAAATGTTAAAAAAGTAAATATTTAATATAAATTAAATAATAAAAATTAATGTAAAATCAAAATAATATTAAAAATTAACATTTAAAGTTTTTTGAAGTAATTTAATAATTGAACTAAAATTAAAATTAGCCAAAATTAGTCATAATTCTGGCCAAAATTAAATTTTTTGTCATGTGATCTGTCCAAAACCTGTCTAATGAAAAAAAGGTTTTGATTTTGGACAAGTTTTGGACAAACGTCCAATTGTCCAATTGCCTAATACTGCTTGTAGACATTCATTTGATATTCCATTTTACTTCTCACTAAATATTTATTTGTGTTAGTTTCATGCATTTAATAAATTTGAAATTAAATAATTACTTATACGCAAGTTATCTTTCGTATCTTTTGGTAATTCTGTTAAACTGTGATAAGTTACTTTCCTGGCAGTAGCTGAACTAGAATCAGTTTCCAATCCACTAGTTCTCTCTGAACTTGAATTTGATTGAGAATCTGATCAAGAAGTTAATTGTTTTTGTTTTCTTTGCTTCTTAGACTTCTTAGATTTGGATTTCTTTTTGCTATTCTTGCTATTCTTTTTTGGTTGGTGGCGCTTCATAATTCTTATCAGTCGAAGAAACAATTTCAGTAGATTTGTTAGAAGCTTTAATGGAAGATGATTTCTTAGACTTCTCAGGTATCTTAGATTTCTTTTTATTTGGTTGATGATCTTTTTTACTGCTCTCATCATCAGAAGAAACAAATCTAGTGGATTTATTTCTGTATCAGGAAATTTGTTTAGGTGTAATTTAGTGTAATATTTTGGAAGTAGTGTAAAATTTCGAAATATTACACTACAAATGTAATATTACAAAGTTTACGTTCTTAAATTTGAATAATTATAATAATTTAAGAATATTTCGCTATCTACTGATCCAATCAAAATGATCTATAGCTCATTGGAATTAGCTCATTAAGACAAATCGAATGGTAGTAGAATCGCATCTTTACATTTGATAGATAGCTTACTATTAATTTAAAACTTTATTGCATACTATAGAGTGTTCTATCAACTGTAGAAATGCGATTTTACTACCATTCGATTTGTCTTGATGAGCTGATTCCAATGAGCTATAGATCATCTTGATTGGATTAGTAGATAGAAAAATATTCTTAAATTATTATAATTATTCAAATTTAAAAGCGTAAACTTTGTAATATTACGTTTTTAGTGTAATATTTCAAAATTTTACACCACCTCCAAAATATTACACTAAATTACACCTAAACAAATTTTCTGATGTATTCGTTTGAATGAATAAATGGGATCTTAGGTAAATATTTTAACAATGAATGTTTTGGATTTTAATTAATATATCATAAATTTGCCTTTTAGGTTTCTATTCCAATTCAAAATGATATATTGAACTGGAATTGCTAAGAATTATTGTACAGAATTGCAGAATCAATAATTTTATATATATTCAATTGGACAATCAGAAGCTTGTTAATGGTCTTAAGTTAATTGAACTTCGGCAAACAACTGGTTCATTAGCGGCATATGATAACCTCAGATTAGAAGAATTAGTTCAGTTCAAACAGATTTTTTGCAGCGAATTAGAAGATACGATCACTGGCAGTGAATTTATCTGGGCAATTTATTAAGTCCAATTAAAAATCGTGTTGATTTACCTGACAATTTATATGAACAGTTAATTACTTATTATAATGAAGTTTATAGTAAAAAGATGGATGTTAAATTCGACTTCATGTTAAATCTGATCAGTCAAGATTTACAGAATGATTCGTATGTAGTTGTTTAACTAATAATTAATCAATGCAGAAGAATTCAAGTGCCAACTGAAATTTTTGGATCAGCGTTAGCACCTCAATAAAGATGTGATATGTAATTATTTTTAAAAGGTTGTAAGGTTGCAATTATTACAACATACATACAACACTTTTGTTGTAATTACAACACAATATTATAATTATTATATAGTATTATAATACTATTAGTATTGTAATTATTATATAGTATTGTAATTATTTTTAATTATACAAATATGTATTATAATATATTAATTATTTCTTTTTATGATGATATTTATTCTATAAAAACTTATTTTTGTAATTTTTATTTTTCAAAAAGAAAATTTTTGAATAATCATAAGTGTTGTAATATTACAACACTTTAACTTTAAAAGTAGTAATAGATTGCAATCCTTACTATTACAACATAAGGTAGTAATTATCAATTACATACTACATCTTTACACCTCAATATAAGAAAAGTTCTTATATTTTAGCAAAATTTATCTAAGAAGGACCCCGCTTACTTCTAATAGAGGTCTCCGAAAATATAAGGTAAAATTTATATTAAAAAAAAATTTTAGGTCTCTTAATAGATAAAGGTAAAATTATATATATGACAAATAAAGATCTCCGGATATGTAAGGTAAAGTTAAAATAGGTTTCCGGTTTTATAAGGTAAAATCAAATGTAAGTTTACAAATGTTTCGGTAAATAATAAGGTAAAATTGTATATAAAATTTAATATTTACCTTATATATACTAATTTGAAATATTGTACAACAATTATTACAATATTTGGTAATATACGTTTTATAATTTTTTCTCAAAATAAAAAATTTATTCTCTTCTTTATACTTGTAAAAACCATTTTATATTTTTAATTTTATTTGCATTAGCACTATCTTTTTGAAAATTATTACAAAAATTAGCTTTTAAAATATAAAAATTCGTACAGCAATTAGCAACTTCAGAATTTAATTTCAGTACTTTGGTTAAATCAAATCATATTTTACTATCTAAGAAAGTTGTTTAGTAAGGTCGAACTACTTATATTTGAATTTTTATAGCAGTTGGAGTAATATTTATTGCATACGAGCATTTTTTTATTTTAATATTAACTTAAAATTTACGTTTTTTGTTTATTAAATTCGGAGCGTAATTTGGGCATTTTAGTCAAATGAAATCACCTTTTTAAGCTTAAGTAATATTGTTCGGCGAGATCGAAACTACCTGAATATTAATTTTCATAAGAATCAGTTTAATATTTACGGAATACGAGCAATTTTCGCACTTTTAATTTTTTTTATTTTCCCGATCAGTGATTATAGGGCGTAATTTGGGCACTTTGGTCAAATGAAATCACTTTTTCATGCTTAAGTAAAGTTGTTCGGCAAGGTCGAAAATATTTAGATAAATATTTTCATAGCAGTTGGATTAATACTTATGGGGTACGAGCATTTTTTCATAATAATACCAATTACGAATTTATTTTTTTTAAAAAAAAATTAATTAGATTTTTTTAAAGAAAGTAAGTGAATAATAGTTTTGAAGTAAAGTTAAAGATGTGTGTCTTTAAGATTTTTTTTATAGTATTTTTGTAATTCAAAGTACTTTTTTTACTAATAAAAGTTATTTATCTTTAAAGAATAAGAATTAAACTTAGTAAAAATAAAAAATTTTTAAAATTTATTGTAATGATTATAAAATATTTTGTTTATTTAATATTTAAAAAAATTTAGGTCTCTGAAAATCTAAGGTAAAATTTAATATAATTTTAAAAGGTCACTATATATATATGGTAAAATTATGAGATAAGGTTGGTAAAATTACTAGTAAATCTGAAATTTTGCCTAGAGACCTTTATTAGAAGTAAGCGGGGTCCTATCTAAGATAATAAATCGATAGAATTATACCCAAGGATGGTGTAATTTCGAGCATATATTGTGACTTCCAACTATTGGTGAAAGAACGCACAAACTTGTTTATGTTAAATAGTACCTATCGGTTAATAATCATTAAATTAAATTTTACTGCTGAGCTGAACAGAACAATGATCACAGTGTTAATATTGAACTCTGAAAACTTATTAATGAATTTTATGAAATGTCTCGTGATAGTATAATTCCAATTCATAATATTTATCCCTTAAACTGTAAGCAATTGCGGGCAAATTTGCCCGCAATTTTACCAAATTTCAGCTCTCATCTAATTTTATGAAAAATAAAGCAATTTTAATAAAATTTTTTTCCAAGATAGTTTAAATTATATATTGTGCAGCAATTATTATCATTTATTAATTATATATTAGAAAATCGAAAATTACCCATTGGTTGAAAGTTGTATTTTAAGATAATCACAAAATTTTAAAAAACTTTGCACTTAACTTCGACGATTTCATTGATAATTAATTGTAGCTATATAAAAGCTTAATAGAATATGTAGAATTTGGTATGAGAAATGACTTTTGTTAATATGATTTTTGATATTTAAAAGTAGGATTTTGACTTTATATAGAACGCTTAATGAAAATTTTATTATGCATTTTAATTATAAATTCATAACAATTGATTTTTTTTATCTCTATTTTGTTTATTATAATGCAAAATTTTTATAATAAAAATAAAAAGTTATAATAAATATTCAAATAGAGAAAAAATATGGTAAGAAAAGTTTAAATTTTATTATATAAAAATTCTGATACTATTTTTGCGGGTTAATTTCCAATCCAATTTTAATGATCAACTGTATATCTAACTCATACAATTTATGGCCAGAATGTAGATCAATTTGGCTGCAAAATTATGTGACGATCTGGCCAAAATTAAAGAATTTTTTATAGCATCATTTATTCTAATTTAGAAATTGCGGGCAAATTTACCCGCAAAACAGTTTAAGGGATAGTCAGTTTATTCCTACTAATTTTACAATCAAAATAAATAACAATAACAATAACAGCAGACGGAAAGTGAAAACTTATATGGCAGTAGTACCGATTAATAGAACGTTTCATTTATAATTTCTATTATTAATAAATCGTAATAAATCAGTTATTTTATTTTATATATGCCAAGTATACTTAGTGAATATTCATATCAAATGTATTGTCAAATATTATAAATTTGGTAAAAATAATGTAATATATATAATGGTATTATTAAACCAACAGATTAATTTATAGCAACCAATCAGTTTATACCTATTGGATTTAGTTTTACATATAGTAATAAACCAAATGATGACTATTGAATAATTACCTAATTTATTTAAATTAATAAATTCTTTCAATCCGGATAGCCTAAATTTTTACATAGTTATCAAAGGACCCTGAAATATATATAAAAGGGTCAGGTTAAAGATGTGATATGTAATTATTTTTAAAAGATTGTAAGGTTGCAATTATTACAACATACATACAACACTTTTGTTGTAATTACAACACAATATTATAATTATTATATAGTATTATAATACTATTAGTATTGTAATTATTATATAGTATTGTAATTATTTTTAATTATACAAATATGTATTATAATATATTAATTATTTCTTTTTATGATGATATTTATTCTATAAAAACTTATTTTTGTAATTTTTATTTTTTAAAAAGAAAATTTTTGAATAATTATAAGTGTTGTAATATTACAACACTTTAACTTTAAAAGTAGTAATAGATTGCAATCCTTACTATTACAACATAAGGTAGTAATTATCAATTACATACTACATCTTTAGGTCAGGTCAGAGTTTGCGTATAATGAGTCAAAAAAATCATGTAGATCATTCCTTTCATGGATAATCCCAGCCAAAATAATGTTTCCTAATTTAGATAATGGCTGAAATTATTGTAATTCTGGCCCTAAAAGAATGCGTATTTTGGATCACTTCTGAACCTGACCTCTACATATATATTTCAGGGTCCTGTTATCAATTGGGTATATGTTCTATTGATTACTAATTTTTGGCTAACCTATTAGTTTAATAGCTTATCCAACACGATACGCCTGATTTTTCAGCTTTCAACCTCAAGTAAGAACACATATTCTTCTCTAATCCTATTTTAATCCTTAGCAAGAATTGAAATGATTTGTGTTTAATCCTTCTTTGATCAGTACTTCATTTGAAAATTATTTTTATACAACTTCTTATTTGCTTTATAAGTACTCATCAATTATTAGATTGCATATGAACATACTTCTTTAAGGGTCTCTTTTATCTATGAAAATTCTTTAGTAAACTATTTATTGTTTAGATAGAATTCTCATATGATGCTTATATCAGTGATCTCATTATTTAGTTTTGCATCATCCCAAAAATTTTATTATATATCTACTTCATGATTCCCATCTATTTTTTTAGTTTTTCTCTGATCATTGAGTAAATTTGTATTTTTCGTGTTTTAATTTCTTTTTATTATTTTTGATTTTCAGCTAATCTAAGTCCATTATATCTTACTGTAAAGATAGTAACAATTAATAATAAGTTCTCAGCATTTCAGTAAATTCACTGGATATAATGTCATTAATGTTAATATTTGAACTGAGTATCACAACCTTTATGTTATGTTTAACAAGAATCTATTCGGCAAGTTTAAAAGTGAAGTGGCAGAATCAGTTCTTGTAGATAATCACAAATAACTTAGTCATATTATGCAAAAAAGTATACATAGTACTATAAAAGATTGCATTATACTAAAGATATAAAAAAGCTAGTATTTGATTATAACGAAGATCTAAATAATCTTGATATACAAGAATGTGACAGTAGTGTTCTGAATAATATAATTATCCAAAGGATATTGGACTTGTACTTTGTAGTTATAGATAAAAATACATATTTTTGATATATAGTGATATATTATATACAGTAAATTATATATGTTATTGAAGAAACAATAGAAAAAATAAATGATTTATACTATTATATAGAAAATGTTTCTGAAAATACAACAATGAAGTTAACTATTGAAGAACATCTTGCCAATGATTTTCCAATTCCTGAATTTATTTTATCAAAAATAAAAGTATAGAGAGTGGCTAATATTATGCAGATATTTAAAGATATTTTGGTATCTAGTGTTAAAATTCATGATTTTATATTCATTGTATTCATCTTATTGAGAGGATTCAAATGATAATAAAATTGTCTTTGCATGATCAATATTCAGTGTACAATTACATTTGATGTGATAATTGGATTTTTATGATCTTTATTTAGTTCATTGTATTCACCTTATTGAGACAATTCAAATGATGGTAAATATATTGACTGAATTACAATATTTTTTTGAATTTTTAACTATTTATTATACTAGTTGTACAAATTATAGAATTTTTACAGTGGGCATTCTCATATTTGCAAAAAATTCTGAAAAGTATGAAGTGTAAGAGTTTGTTTATTATGACTGTAAGTACAATATAGTTAAATTTATATTACATTAATCCCTTTGTATGTTCTATGTGTTTAGTTTATTGTTTGTTTGTCTTTGATTTTATTAAAATATTTAAGAAAATAACAAATTGAAGGATATAATTATGATAAGGGTAAAGATAAATCTAGCACAAATGCTAACTGAAGGTATGCATATTATTTCATATTAAGTATATTTAAAATAGTATTATTCCCTTTATTTAAAATATAATATTTTTGTAGTTTATGGACCAATACTAATATCATGAAAATGTTGATATTTTGTCATTAATTTTACAAGACAGCCTAATGTTTATCATGAATATTGCGATCACATAGAGAACTTTCTGATATGTTATGTACTTATGTGCCCAATAATCAAATAATTTCATTTCAAATTTTCAAGCTTCATATATTTGACTGTGATGAGATTATAGATGGCAAGCCTTCCCCATGTCTTTACTCGATTTATTGTGAAGAACATGATGAATTATATGTTTATTTTATTGATGATCCATCTACAAAAAGATTACAGAGCCATGAAGATGATACTCTTTTGATGATTCGTAATGAAGATAAACTTAATGCATTATTATTTAGTTATAAAATAGCAAAATAATTTTCAAAAGAAGCAAAAGAAAGACTTATTAAAAGATGAATTGACCCTTCAATTGAGGAATTCAGCGTCGAATTCCTCAAAATCAAAATTAAACGAAAAAAAATGTTGCACAACATAAAATAACAGCAGGATGTTATTGCTATGCGTTTTTTTATTTGTTATATTATTGTACAAAAGATTTTTAATGTGATATTTGCTATTACTTTATTTTTTACTGTTAATTTCTATTTTACATTTTATATTATTGTAAATTTTTTTAATATAATATTTGCTATTGCTAATTCTATATAATTATATAATTTCGTTGATTCTATATGAATATCTCAATAAACTTTGCAAAAAAAAATTTGAAGAGAGGTTAGTTATTTCAAGGGAGCAATCTATAATTCTGAAGTAAATTAGAATCGTTTATCAGAACAGGTAATAGTAAATCAGAAGTATGTCGTCTATAATATGTTCAACTTTCACCTCGAATTTTTAACATTTAAAAAACTAGTCTATTAACATCTTTTTAACCGATTACTTGTATTCGATTACAGAAGAAAACGGTTGACAAATAATTCAATAATGGATCGTTTCTTAATGCATTCGTTTATGGATTCGCTTAAAACTCAGACAGAAATATTGAACATACTGTATGTTATAGTTAGTTTTATATACGAAGAATGCTTGATTAACCGATGAGATTATATCTCACGTAAAAACGGACTATTTCTTTACCCTTTTTTTATAAGTACCACGTTTTATTACTTTATAGTAAAGTTTTCATGCGAGCCCATTGAGTTTTCATCTGTTATTTGATCATCTATCTGTTGTTAAATATCGACAAAAATCTCTCAAGAATTTTCCGATTTTCTTTTCATTTCTTTCATTGACTGCCTGGTTGTATAGTGCAATTGATCCCGATTTGCCATCTATAGCAATAATCTTTCGATATTATCGTAAAAGATTGTCCTATGGAAATACAAACCTTGAATACACATGTGATATGCAATAATTTTTGATAATTATTTTCGAAATGTAACTTACTCTGATTCCCCTAACACATAGATCAGATAGTGTATGAAGACTTCTGGTCTAAGTACCAAATCCAAACAATAAATGATAAATGAAAATGCCGAAAATAATAGAGCTAGAAAAAAATGACTCTATGACACTAGAGTTGAAAATGGGAATGAAGAAAACGGTTCTATACCAATAGAAAATAAGGCTTCAGACCTGGATCATGTTTACAATTCTTCATACGTACTAATGAGATTCATAATCTGTTCGGATAAGTCTCGAATCAAAGTCTTTAATTATTTTATTTCATGAAATAAGTTTATCTGACGGAACCTTAGGAGGACAGAAGAGTAGTGTTACAGGATGCGGAGCTACTTGCTCAAATAATAGCTGTCACGAGAACAACATGAAAAAAAAAAGTTTTGAAAAATCCGTCTTTTTATATTTGAATGATGCGCATGCGTACTATGACGTTGTAAAATACAAAATAATCCTTTATAAACCAATACAAGAATCTAAAAAAAGAAAGTAAACCGAATTATTTCATAATCCGATAAGTTATAATTTATTTTTAAGAAAGTAGAGTACAAAATTTTCAAGTCACTAAATAAAATTTTTTTGTTCTTATGTTTTAAGGTTTATTAATCTGGTGTTATTTTTTTGATCTCGTCGTTCTGGGAATAATATTACAATTCTTAAAAACGTTATTATACTACCTTCCATAAGGTATAGACTAAATTACTTAGGCTCACGACTTACTATCATCACCCTCTCCAATAGGGATATTACTGTTATTTAAAGTATCAATAGTACCTCTTAATTCTTTCCTTAACACTTCAATGTCGCTTCCCAGTCCATCTAAATCTTTTTGAGATTTAATTAACTGTTCATTGACTCTTATAAAATTAGTAATAATTTCGTAAGTATTTGAAACAACTTCTGATGAAGCATCATCAACCTTATTTAAATTACCAAGAAAGGTTGGTGATAAAATTTTTGGAATTGGGTCTAATAATTGAAAATTATATTATATGATATCAAAATTTTTTAACACTGACTGTAAAAAAAAAAATTTAAATTATACTTGGTGCCGGTCCTTCATCTGCTGAATCCTCAGTTTTAACTATTTCTAATACGTCTATTTTCTCTCCAATATGTGTTTGATGATATGTTTGTAATCTTGTTAAATCTGAGAGAATGTCTGTGAACGATAATGTTGTAGGTGGTGCTGGTAAACTTGACTTACGTTTAAACATTTTTTTTTTAAAAAAAGTGGATTACTCGTCATATGATTATTGTATATATGTATGAAATTAGACACATAAATGATCGACGCTATATTTTGCTGATATGTCGTCTCGAGAAAAATTTACGCAAGGAGTTTCATTATTATTTAAAACTCAATGGACAGCATTAAAATTAGCTGTAGATATGCAATGGGGAGGACACGATTCCGAAGATAAAAGAGATTGGTTAATTGATGTTATAGTGGATTATTTTAATAAAAGTAATTTCTATTTAAATTTTCATTATACATTCAATTATTAAAATTATTTTCTCTAATATATATATACGTATATATTCTATGTATAGATGGTAAAAACACCGACGTTGATGATTTAGAAACTATTTTGAATCAAGTTATGACCGATGAATTTAACACTTTATTGGAAGATGATTCAGCATATCAAGTATGAATAAATATTCTCGAAAAAAATTTATATATATATTACATTAATTTATTTATTTTTTTTTAGATATCTCAAGACCTTATTAAAATATATCATGAATGCATTCAAGGAAATTACTCAACAGTAGATTTACTACAATCAAAACAAAAATCAGTTAAACAAAACTCGAAGAAAGCAAAAAATTATGAGGACGATGAGGACAATGAGGACAGTAGTGATGAATATGATGAAAAAAGTCTAGAAAATGGAGAAAACTCAACAATGGAAAGTGATGAGATAACGAGCATAAATAACTCAACAATAACTACAAAATTATCAAAAAATAAACCTATAATCGACGATGATGGATTTACTTTAGTAACAAGAAAACGGTGATTAAATTAATTAAATTAGCAATATAAATTTAATAATATTCCTCATTTTTTTATTGTAAATTATTATATTTATTTTTAATAAATTCTTGACATTCTTCTTTGCTACTATTGGGATATTCTAATTGCCATTCCATAATTGAATTCAATATGTCTCTAAAATTTGGACCCGGTTTAATATTCAATAATTTCTGAATATCTTTTCCCTGTGCATGCGGGAAAAATTTCATTTGGATAAGTAAAAAAAAAAATACTATTAAAAGAAGTAAATATTACTTACATTCAGCAAAGGTTTTTCTCTATAAGCATTTTCTAGTTTTAATTCATATATCCTTTCAATGAATTTAGTATATTTATTGTTAATTTCTTTAATTTCTTTATCTTCTTTGACTTGATCCATATACGGTCTCAATTCATTAGATAAAGCAAAGAGTAAAGTCGTTGGCCATTCAGAATTAAGTTCACGTATGCATAATCCTATTATTAAATAAATAAATTCTTTTCTAGCTTTTTTTTTTAAAAAAAAATCATATATTGAACACAATAAATAGATATATTAATACCGAGTCCGAGCCTATCGGTTAGAACTTCGTTATTTTGACTAACCGCTTTTGTCACAAAATCGACTGAAGATAAAAGTTTTTTTACTTTGTTAACATCATCATTCGAAAACTATATTATTTTAAATCATCCATTTAGACTTCTTTTTTCATAAATTTGACAAATCCATCAAATTCATATTATATCATACCTTTATACTTTCTCGAATTACATATTGATACGCTGGTTGACTATTTCCCTTTTCCGTATATGTCATATCCTTATAGGGTAACGTACAAGCTGCCAAATATAACGCTCTTTTTTCATTCTCATTTAATTGATGAAATATAATATGAATATTGTAATCTTTGCTTTTATCCGAAAGCAACCTAATAAAACATAAGATAATAAATAAGCTTATTATTTAGTATTAAATATTCAAATAAACTCATACCAACTAAGAATTTTTGCTACAATTAAACAATTTTTTGGGGCTCCGAGATTTCCAGATACAATGCTTTCTTGCGGTGGTGGTGAAAATACAACATCATATAATCCTAAATTAACGATCAAATCGATGGCTTGAACTGGATCAGGTCCTAAAAAAATAATAATAGTTAAAATAAAATAAAAGATATACAAATATAGAATTAAAACAAATATGACAATTATAAACCTTTAATCATTTTATCAATTTCTATCCCAACCCTCTCACGACTTATTTTCTCATTTAATGCCACCTATTTGAACGTTAAATTAATACATGGCTGACGCACGAATTATCCCATATGAGAACCTACTTTGATACTCTCATCTTTTAAAATAACATCTTTCACATCATCAACAATTTCAAAATGAAATCTACTTGCGAATCTTATACATCTTAATACGCGAAGTGGATCATCTTTAAAAGTTTTACAGGAAGAGAGTGGAGTACGAATTAATCCTTCACTCAAATCTGATATACCCTTTTATACCATATAATATTAATTAAGATTCGCATTATTTTAATTATAATTTCTAATTTTTTTGAATACCTTTTCTGTGAAATCTTCTACTTGACCTGTATGTATATTATAAAATAATGCATTTATTGTAATATCTCTACGATAAGCATCTTCTTCTGGAGTTCCATATTCCTTTTAAAAAAAATATCATAATAACAATGAATTTCCATTTAATAATTTCTCCTCACGTCTCTTAATTTCATAATACTTACAAGGGAAACAGGAATTCTACTATCCTCATATATTTCTTTTCTTAGATTAACAAAATCAATATCTAAACCACAAAGTTTCATTGTAGCTGTTTCTAAATGTTTAGATTTTTCGGGATTCGATTCTATTACGTGAATATTTACTTGATTATTATTTCCTTCCTTTTCAAGAAATTCTTTAATATAGTTTGCAAAATCAAACCCTGTTAATGAATTTATTGCAACATCTAAATCGTGACATTCAAGTCGGAGTAGCTATTTCCAAAAGAATTCAGAATCAAATCAAATTCAGATTTTTCTTTTTTATAAAACAAAAAAATAAACATTACTTTATCTCGAACCCAGCCACCAGCTATTCTAAGCTCAACAAGGGGTAAATTTTTAGTTTCTTTTAAATATGTAGTAACTTTTCTCAATATATTACATATTTCTGACTCTTGCTCTGTAAAATCAATACTCATTTCTTTGCCGGATTGCTTTTGCAGTCCTAATGAAACATGTGGCAAGCTTTTGCTCAAGGTACTACCGCTACCAGCAACAGAAGTTGTAACCTCCCCAAGTTTTACCCCTTCAACCTCTCTGTTAACTGAGTAAGGCTTATACCTTTGTAAAGGTTTTTTTAGGTTAGCTGGTTCAGACGGCACCTTTGCAAAGTTTGGTTTATAAACAAATGAATAAATAGTAAAAGGTTTGTAATGATATCGAAAAAAAATCTTTGAAACTTTAAAATTTCTTTTCATGGTAGATGATCCTGACATGATGATCAACACTAGATTATTTATGTAATGCCGATCATAACAAAGATCGGCATTGGTATCGACATAATAAAACATTGAAACAAGTTTCAGATATAAACCTTTTTTTGGCTCGATATTTTTGTCTTAAATAATTTAAAATATTACATGAATTTGTTTATTGCAAAATCAAATTTTCACTCTAACTCTTTCTAACTTTTCTAATTTCCAAGTTATTAATTCATAGAGTACATTTTAAAAGAAAAATTCTAATAAAAAAAATCTTTACAAGTTTTGTGAGAAAGAAAATATTAAATAACCCATCTCTAATTACGTGAATAATGAAAAGGTTAAATATATGTGTATATGTAATCGGTAAGAAGGAATTATAAGGTTCAAAGAAAACGGAATTGATGGTGTTGGAAAGTAAAAAAATTAAGTTAAATAGGAATAAATTTTTAAAAGGAAGTATAAAAATAAGCAAAATAAGCAAAAAAAAAAATGTTTTTTTTTGTTTTTAAACAAAAACCAAACATCATGATACAGATGATGGCATTTCTTCTGAATTCAATTGGTCCACTACATAATTACTTGGGAATACACCTCGAATAAATTCATCAGTTGTTCCTAAAAAAGGGATTAAAAATGTTATTATTAACTCAAAAAATAAACAGAGTGAGTAAATAATCTTACCATCTAGTCGCTTCCAACCCAACCACCATACTTCATCACTGGTATCTGTGACAAAGATCGTATCTCCGGCATTGAATCCTAAGAAATTCAACAGTTTAATCACAAATTTATCATTACTAAATATTTTCCTTTCAATAGAGGGGGAAAAATTTTTTACCTAATTCGCCTTCTTCCCTTGCAATAAACGGATATCTTGCACGGTATGCGTATGCTTGTTCTCCATTCAACCACACTTGACCTGTAGAAGCGTCTGCTGGAGTAACGATAAGAGATTGATGTTTTGTTGGGGATTGAGGTGGTTCTTTTGATTCTAAATTTCGTTCGCCTCCTACTGAAGTAGGTGTATTATTTTGTAACGTTGAAGTTTGATTATGATTTTGTCCTCCTGCTGCTGCTCCGATAGCTCCAGAACCAATGAGTCCAGATGCCGCAGCTTCATCTAATGATTTTACATCAACATTAGATCCAAACGCAGAATTTCTTAAATTATTGCTAGAGGTCATAGAATAACGACTATTGTTCTGTTGTCCGATTAAGGCCGCGGCAGCATTAATAGTGGCCATTAATTCACTATTACGGAAAGGCGTTTTTATGGACTCTCGCGGTCCTATTGAGGCAAGTTCTTTTGCTTGACGTTTTCGTTTGAAATATCTATATGACATTCCAGAAGCAAATATCAAAAATACAAAGGACAGTGCAATAACCGTTGAAATTGCAATAACTACTGGTATTGGCAAATGTTCTGGAATTCAAAGAAAAATTAAAATAAATAAGTATTTGTCTTTTTTTTTCCCTTTTTTTCCTCTTTCTTTTTTTTAAAAAAAAAGAAAAAATGCCGATTTTAAATTCTAAAATATTAAACTTACTTTTTCCGAGCAATAAATCAGACCCTAT
Source organism: Rhizophagus irregularis (assembly GCF_026210795.1). Lineage (NCBI taxonomy): Eukaryota > Fungi > Glomeromycota > Glomeromycetes > Glomerales > Glomeraceae > Rhizophagus > Rhizophagus irregularis. The sequence goes on from NC_089459.1 coordinate 2,797,707, forward strand.
ATTTGTGAATATAGCAAAAATACGTCCTGGAACTCCATTCATTTGTGAAGAAATAATATAAGGATACATATTTTTTCCATCATATAATGCTGCACTAACATCTCCAATTGGATCTAATTTTAATGAACCAGAAACAAGAAGCAACCAATCATCTCCCAAATAATCAACACTATCGTGTTCGCCATTTGAAGGAAGTAAACTTAAAGCTTCTATTTTAGAACCTGGCAAAATTTTTTCGCCTATATTCCTAAAATTATTACCAGTCCATTTACGTAAATATGCCGAGCTGTCTTCAGCGTACCCTGAGACGAAAAATTGATCATCTATCATGAAATCATTAAAGACTACAACAGCAGGCCCCGGAAGTTTACCATCTCCAACTCCTCTCATATCCTCCCAATTTGACTTGCCAAAATCATATTTAAGTAAATAAGCGAGATTTCCATTTAAGGTTAAATTTCCGGAAACGACCAACCTATCTCTTTTTTTCTATAATACAAAAAAAAAAAGATAAACACGTGCTTTTTTTTCTAAAAACTTCAATTATATTAATTATATTATATTTACCCCAATTAAATCCATAGCATATATTTCACCGGAAAGATTATCATTTACACCAAGAGATTTCCATTGTTTGAGATTTGAATCCCAAATACAAATATTCTTACATTCAAGTGAACCAGCTTTATCAAATTTGCCACCTACAAGGATATCAGAAGTTCCCGCACGATTTTTTATAGCATTAACCCTAACGTTATTATCATTAGCTACATTTTTAAAGAATGAGTTAATAAAAATGTATTCGGAAAAAAAAATTACGAAATAGAAATCTTCTTACCGGTTAATTGAGGTGAAACATTCACTATACGGTCATTCAAATTATAAATAAGAAATGAATTTTTATTTTCTTCGGCTGTGGATGCACTTCCGATGTATAGTAAATCATCAACCACAAGAAGGTTTTTGACTTCTCCAAGAATGACATCATTTCCAAGGTTATTCATTAAACCATCTCTCAAAATGGCAACATTCGTAATATTATTATCATCAAATGTGAATTTACCACCAATTATTACATTATCTTTCCATATTAAAACAGCGTTAATGATGGTCTCGAAAATGTTTCCATTTGAAGCTTGTGGATATAATGGAAGTGCGGAAACTCCAGAACTTGTAAGTAAACTACCTCCAAATGCAGTTGTAGATTGAGCAGATAAAATTCTTCCAGCATAAAAAGTTAAGGGTGTTTGTTCTCCAGAAACTGAATGAGATGCGATATCGCTAATTTTACCATCTACAAAACCGGAAGTTGTCCATTTGGGGAATCCATTATCCCAGATCACATAACCAGATGTTACATTACCAAATATTTTGCCCTCCGCATTAGCTTGTGGAGTTATAATTGTGTTAAATTTACCCGCTACGTGAATTTGTTGATTATTCAGTAAACTTATTTTATTTACTTCATCATTTACACCACCAGAGACTGGTGACCATTGTTCATCTGTAAGACTTAATTTAGCGATATTATTTAATCTTCTCGTTGCAGATTCTAATACATTGTTATTAAATAAACCTCCAATAAATAAATCATCATCAACTTTTTCCAAAGTATTAACTCGGCCATTAAGACCTCCTTTAGGGAATGGTATAAATGATGTACCATCATATTTTACAATGTTAAAGAATGTGACATTATTAAATTTACCACCAATTACAATTAACGATTGTGATAAGACTTTGATCGTATGCACAATCGAAAGTGGAGCTAATATACCATTAAACCCGTTCCACGCAGGCTGAGGGTTCAAGTTTGAGGGGGGCCAATATTGAAATAAACCTCTTAAAGGCGTACCACGATATACTTTTTCAAATTTGACACTATCAACTGTAATAAAAGCTCCAACAGGTGCTGTTACGGTAGCTGATATTGTAATTTCCACAGTGGGTTTAAAAAAAGTTGTAGTAGCAGAAATAAATACATTGAAAAGTCCATCTATTCTATCATTCAAGGTAGGATTATTTTGGGAAATTGTTATAGGTCCAAATGTTTGTCCGGGAGCAGCATTAATTATAACATCAACGGAAGTTGTTTTTGAGCAATCAATTGGAATGCAACTTGGTGTAGACATAGTAACATTGTAATATCCAGCTTGCGGAATATATGGTTGTAAAATAACTTTTGCCGTAGAGAGTTCTCCAGTTGTCTGCAATACACTTTTCCAAGTTCCAGATATTAATGTAGACGCCCATGCACCTTCAACAGTTACTTTTGGTTGAAATTGATTTACTGCGCAAGAGGGATTATTATCATTCGCAGCACGTACAACAATATCTAGAATAAAAGAGATGTAGAAATTATCTTTAACCTAACTTATTTTTTATTAAAGAAAAAAAGAAAAGGTTAATTGATTTTACCAGATTGGAAAAGTTGAATGCCATGAAATCCACCACCGAGTCCGTACCATTCCAAAATGTCCACTTGAATTCCTATTATTTCAAGTTGACTAACGAATGAGAACATTTGAAATTCAACATTATCAGAACTAAGAGGACAAGAATCTGAGCATTGTGTAAGGCCGGCTATGGGATCCATATAAGATAGTGTGATTACGCTCATATCAGCTGTGGCGATTAACCTATATGAAATAAAATTAAAACAATCTTTTACTTCATTCATTATAATAAACCCACTTTTCTAGACCAATAATTTACCTAAATGCTTTTGTTCCCCTCCCCTCAACATTTGTATTTTTAATTCCGATCATGCTTGGAGTTACTTTAACGCTAAATTCTGCTCTCCAAAAACCCGGAATGTTATCTCTCATCAACCAAGTTGTTCCAGGTCCATCAGGTTCTGCACTGCATGTAATAACGGTTGGATCTCCAAACTCTTCCCTAACAGCTGAATTACCTCCAGTTATCTATAATTTAGAATAATTAAATTAGATATCATAATCGAATCAAATCAATAAAATAATAATAATAAAAGAAGATAAATGAATAAAATAAAATAAAAAATATCAAATAACAAGAAATCAATGTTACCGTAGAATTTTGAATGTTTATTGGTTGAATATTTGATATATCACCAAATGTTCCATCCCCAGTTGCATCGAACTGTCCCCCAAAATATATAGTATTATTAGGTTCATTATATGCAATGGTGTACACTGGTCCATTAAATCCTTTGAAAGGTAGCGCAACCCACGCATTATCTCTCCATATAGCTACATTACCAACAAAATCCGCGGGATCTATATTATTTGTTGTTTTAATTGGAGCAGAAAACATTCCTCCAACATATACAATAGAATTGATGGTATCACAATACAATGAATATACTGGACCATCTAATCCTTCTATTAGAGGTGAAAATGTCTTTGCAGATGGGTCATAACGAGCTATATTATTAACTGTTATACCTCCAATTGAATTAAAATTACCACCAATATATACGTCCATTTCATCATTAGACCGAGGTAGTATACATATTGCATTTATTGTCCCATTAGATGATGATGTCCCGACCAATTGGAAGGTACCGTTTGGAAACTGTGTTATAAAAGAATCACTTGCACTGTCAAAAATTTCTTTTTGACTTGCACTGCTATATTCTGATATACCATTATATTGTCCCGGTATAAGAATTTGAGACAGCCCATTAAAATTAATTTTTGGTCTTTCAGCTGTAACATATACAACTTGTAATATACCAATACAAGATATAAGTAACGTTAGAAGGCTACTATATATCTTCATACTGTAAACATCAAGAATTAACTTTTCGAATTATCTCTGCTTGATCTTTCAAGTTGGTAATATTAAAATTTAGTTTGGATCTATAAATACGGTTTCTTTGACAAATACTGCTCGTATAGGATTAAGAAATTGAATAAAATAGATATACCAGATATTATTATATTGTTTAAATTAAATTTCGCTTTTAAAGAAAAATTATACAAAATTAATTTTCTATCTGCTATTATACAGAATATATATCTAATTTTTTTTTGTTAGTGATTTAACGTCCCAAGTCTAAAATTATTCATCGTACGATGATATTATATACTCGCAAAAGAACAGCTTTTCACGAGCTTTCTTTTCGGTTAAAAACTTTTGTTTTCGAAAAGAGGCGAAAATGCTGCAGTCTGCAGCTGTATGTTTAAAATAGCACAAATACAATTTTGTACAAATTATTAACAAAAAAAAAAATTTCGGTTTTGCAACAATTCTGTCAAATAACACTAACTAAAAAAGGAAATTCAAGTTTCGATGTATTTATTATTTAATAAATTATTTTCTTACAAAATATTGAGTTGATTATTTTACGTTAACTTCGCAGCCTGCATATTAGAATAAAAAAAAATATGGATCAGCTACAGGACTTAAATTGTGTATACAACCCAAAAAGGATAATATTACCTTTTCATATAATGATTCAACAACATTTCCCATTTGTTTCAAGGTTTCCAATGCGGCTTCATATGTTAACTTAAACATTTATTGTATAGTATTAGTTTAATGGACAATGCAAATATTTCGATAACTAAAATAAACTTACATCTTGAGATGGCTCGTCAAACACAATTAAACATCCTGCTCCTTGATCCAGAATTCCATGAAAAACTTTGTCTAATATCATTTGAGACAACTTTGTCTCCACTTGCGGGGTGGGTAATTTGACCATTTCCGCAACATGGGAAATTTCTACCCTAGAGAAAGGTTCTATTATGCGTACCAAATTTTGTTCAAGCAAAGTGTCATAAAGTGCAGCAAGATGTGACCGAATGATTGGATCATTTCCCAATTCTATTAATATTAAGAAAAATAACGACCGATTACAATTAAATTCTAGGCTTACATAAATTTATGATTTTATGATTAATACCATCTTTGTAAATCGCCAATGCGGTTTCGAATTCGTTTAGCGAACGATTTTTATGAGCTGTTGCTATAGCCTTCATAGCATCAACTTCGCGTCCAGCGTAACGTAAAGCGAGTTTACCATTGATTATGGCATAAACATCTTCCGACTTCAAAATTAAAAAAAGTATATCAATTGATTATGCAAATTAAATTGTGTAAAGATATTGATGACCGACCACAAAACTTACCAAATTTAACATGATTTTACAAAGTAACATATACTTCAAAGCAGAGATAGCTCTGGGATCATCTTGTGATGAATATCCTTCAAGAGTTTCGTAAAAATACGAATACCTATGAAATTTACAATAAGTTAGTTAAAATTACAAAGATTCATAATTACATTACATACGCTGTTTTATAGTCCTTATCCTCAGCATGTAAAATTCCGGACTGCATATCCAGTGCAGCCTGAAGAAGAGGTGGACAATAAATAGCATTCGCAGATGTTCTAGCTGATGTAAGAGCTGCCTTGAATATAAATGATTTTCATTAGCATAAAGATGATTATGGTCAAACTCTCAAAAAAGATATAAATTTGAAATCTACTCTAGATTTTGGTAAATTTCTTAACGCATGACAAACTCTGCTCTCCAAAAGTTGAACTTCCACTAGCACCATTTTATCATCCAAACGCTTCAATTCTTTTAAAAGTGAATTGATGAGACTTAAAGCATCATGATACATTTTATTATCAAGATATCTAATAAAAAATCCATTGGTATTTGATATTTTTTTAAAAAAATAAAAAAGTAAATAAATAAATAAATAATCCTACAATGCTACTAAACGGGTTTCCAAGGATTGTTTTAAAAAAATTCGTTTTTCTTGTACGCTCCAATCAATTGTTTCTTTGCAAATTTCGATTTGGAGTGGTAGAGTATCAGGTATTTCAGAAAACAGATCAATTAAGGTCTTTACTGAAACGTAAAAACAATTTCTGGAATCAATAAAGGAACAAAGATTGATTAACACGTGATATAAAAGATAACAATATTATACCGATTTTAGCAGTTTTAGCTCTCACAATTGATGCCATAAAAGATCGAGAAGAACGTATCAAACTTGATAATTCGTCTGGTTTTCTAATTAAAAATATAAAGCATTAATCATTAACTGATGGTCACAATTAAATATAGAATAACATACCTATAATCCCGATATAGTTCTCCAAGTTTAACCAAAGCAAGTTCTTGATCTCGGATCAAATTTTCGTTGTTTCCTAAAATAAATTATTAAAAAAAACCCCGATTTAAAATGATCGACTGCAAAAATCATTCCGTGCAAAAAGTAAATTATATAAAAAAAAAAGTCGCGTAGTCGTTTAACGTCTGTGAACGGTCAATTTTGAAATAAACATACCGGCATTCTGCGCAAGAATTTGCTTATATATTTGTTCAGCTTCACCTGGAGAAGTCTTTGCAAACTCCTCCGCCTGTTTCAAGGAAAGTGAGGACATTTTGAACGAATAATAAAGATGATTATATTTTATCTTTTATATGAAAATTTTTACATTACGTATACAGATGATAAACGGTGTAACGCCAAAAAAAAAGTATAAGCCCTACTGCCCTAACCCATTGAAAATTTTTCCGTTACAAAAATTCGAATAGTTGCACATAAACAAGCAAACTATTTGATAGAACTCTTTTTAATTATAAATTCCAATATGTCACTCGTTGCTGATTATGGATCAGATATATCCAGTAGTGAAGAAGAAAATGATATTCAAAATATAGAAACAGAAACCACAGTAACTACAGTAACAAAAAAACGTTCTTTAACTTCTTTACTTCCTCCACCAAAAAACAAAAGAAATGGACCTGTCAAGATCGTAGTTGATTTACCAAAATCTGTTAAAGACGATGAGGATGACAGTGAAAAGGATCAAAGTTCAAAAAAATCTAAGTCTAGTGGTAGTGATTTATTTGCTCTATTGCCAGCACCAAAAAGACCAATTACTGGCAAAGAACAAAAATCGTCAACAAATAAACCAACTGATTTAGCTAATAAGCCGACGACAGCATCTACAAGTTTTGTTCCTCATACACTTACAAAGCGAAAATCCGTGGCACAAAAAAATTCCAACTTATCACAAACTGTTTCCAAGATAAAAGGAAAAGAAGTAAAGGTGCATAGCGATGACGAAGAAACAAAAGACAAAGCTAATTTTACGGAATCATTTTTTCCATTAGGTAACTGATTACATTATTATTAAATATTTATTTTACATGCTTATAATTCATGTTCTATTGATAGGAGATGAAATAACGAATATAATACCAAATAATGTGATTGAGGACAAATCCTCCTTTAAAACAACTAATAATTCAGATAAGATTAATTCATCCAACATCGAATCGACAGAAGATTATAATGTGAATGATGATTATTATTACAATTACAATTACCAATGGGATGCCGGTACAAATTCATATATGGAATATCCAGATTATTATTACGATGGGTCACAATTACAACAACAAAGTAGTGAACAAGCGCAACCTGATAGTCAAATAGATGATGAAGTGGTAAAATATTGTACTAATTTTACTTTTGCTTGTTTTTTATTATTTAATGATTTATTATTTCATAAGTAGATTCAAAAATTGGGAGGCAGAAGAGGTAAAGAGGGGCCAATTATAATCAAAGAGATAAATGCAGCAGATCAAATGGCTGATGCATGGCAAGCTCAAATGGGCGAATTAACAAAACCTGGCAGAGGGGGAAGTGGAGGAACAGTATGTTTCATTTATTTGAATTATTATTAGCATTATTAAAAAAAATCTAATGAAATACGGACTTTTCTTACATTAGCATTTTAAACCAACAAAAGGACAAAAAAGAAAACATAATCTAATGTATTTGGCTTATCAGGCGGCTGCCATGGAAAATGATTTGAAAGAACAATTTGCAGCTAATAAGAAAACAAAAAGAGAGACCCAGGCAAAATATGGTTATTATGATTTATTTGTTATCACAAGAGCTTTGTTTATTTCTATAACTAATTTCATTTCTTTCGTTTTACAGGATTTTAATAAATTTGGTATTAATAATTTATCAGATAAAACTTACAACACTAGATTTGTGTTGCATTGTTTTTGATCATTGCTAGAAGGCTGTATGTGTTATTACAGTCTTGCTATTTGTTTTTACATGTGCATCCTAATCGTTTCGGAGGACCATGCAGTCTTTTTTTTGTATATATTGTTGCAACATATTGAATTATTCATAGTTATTAAAACTGAAAGAACATATTTATTATTTATATGATCTTGTTCTCACTATTTAGGATAATATCGATAATACAGTATTTTATCCTTTTGTAAAAATCCATCAAGGACATTTAATATAGGGCATATTATAATAGAATTTGCTGAAACGACTATATGAAAATGCATAGCTTTTCCATGTTAAAATTCTTTTTTCACTTGGTTTTCAGTCTATTTTTACCAAATTTATATTTAATCTTTCTAAATAAGGTAAAGTGGCTAATATTAATAAAAAAAAAATTAATGATTAACCGTCAATATTATATTAATAAATTTATAATACAATATTTAATTTAAGAAAAACGGCACGATAAAATAAAACTACTGACTCGATACACTTTTATCACTAAGATATGCCGCTTAAAATATTTAAAATGCTTATTTTGATAAATAAAAGGAAATTAAATTGGATAAAATTATAAAATTTAAGAACCTTTTAGTTAAGCGCTAGAAGCCATAACTCTTGGTTTGCATTCATTTTCATTAATGGGTTTTATAAATACAGAATCCGGAGGATGATCTTTTTCACCTTCTTCAAATGTATAACTGCTTGCTATAGCCAAATATTGTCCATCTCTACTGAAATCCAAACTTGCAATACTTGTTGGATATTGTGGATATTGTCTTAATCGCTTTTTATTAAAACCATCCCAAATATTAACCATCCCATCAGCTCCTCCTGAAGCAAAGGTTCCATGTCTAATAAAGATAGATAAGAAATGTTCGTTATAAATGTAAATAGGGAAAAAAATTTTTTTAAAAAAATTCGAGAAAAACTTACGTTGGATGAAAAGCTAAAGCGTTAACAGGATAAACAGTATCTACGCCATCAATAACTTTTCTATGGCATTTAAACGCGTATTTACGCGCCTGAGCTTCAGGTGATGGATCAAAGAATTCAACGGCAACGCGACCTTCAATTGAACTGCTAGCATAGCCTACATTCAAAAAAATTTTGTTATATATATTTGAATGGATGCTTTACCTTTAATAAATATTTACCTTGACGATTAGGCATACATTTCACACAACGAGTCATAAATTTTAAACTACTTTCACGTTTTTGTATAGTTTCCGACATATTTCTAATATCATAAATAAAAAATTGTCTGCCAGCTGTTGCAACCACTAATTTATAATGAACCAATGATAAAGCAAATACTTTTGCCCCGTCTCCAATTTCATATTGTCCAAATAACGCGTCTTTTTTACGAATATCCCATAACCTAATTGTACAATCCCATGATCCCGATACAATCATGTCTAAAGAAAAATAAAACGAAAGTAATGAAAGAAATAGTTCATCTAAAAACACGTAAATTTATGTATTCGACTTACGTTTTTCTAAACTATATTCAACGCACTTTACTGCTTTATCATGTAGACCCACGATAGATTCATTGGTTGAATTTATATCAAAACTTTAAAGAAGAAATATTTATTAAAAAAACTTAAAAAAAAATAATGTTCATAATAATTAACTTTTATTACCTTTTTATGCAATGATCTAGACCTCCGCTAAATATGTGTACACCATCAGAAAAACAACAATCAAGAACTGAAGCTTTATGTTGAAAAGAAGCTCTAAGCGAATTTTCATTTATGTCGTAAAGTCTTACTGTCTAAAAACATATGAAGTATATTGTATTAACAATGAAAGTAAAAATAAATAAGTTTTTCGCATACCTTATCCCAGGAAGAAACTAATAAATGATTAGAAGTAGTTGGGCTAAACACAACCGAGGAAATTGCATCAGAAGGCGGATCAACCAATTCAAATTGTTGTTGTTGCATTTATATAGTAGTGAGTATAGTGAGTGTATACTGTTTATGCTATTTAGACTGTTTATAATGAGTGGCTATTAAAAACGAGCGCGATTATAATTGTGTAACGTCTTTTATTTGCATGTCAATAATTACACTACAAAGTTTAAAAAAGTCGCAAAATAAATCCTCGCCAACTGATTTATTATCAAATACCGTATTTTGCCGTTATTGTTTTGCGGTAAAGTATATTAGTTTAACCCTCTGAAGAAATTCTTGCTAGCAGATCTTCTATTACGATTCTGATTATTGTAATCATTATCTTTTTTATTTTTATTATTTAATTTAAATGTCATTGTCATTTCACCCATATTACCCCATTTTCCATTTGATCCCTTTAATATAAATATATTCAATAAAATGTTGAAAAAAAAAATTCTTGAAAAAAAAAATCTCTAACCTTATTTTTTTGCAATTTTGACGTAGATTGAATATTACGTATAGGTTCATCTTTTGTCTTTTTCGATTTAACTCCTTTATGTTTATTTAATTGAGTTATTAAATCTATGAAAAAATCGAATGTTAAATATGTATTATTTGAAAATCTGAATATTTACTATAAAATATCATACCTTCATCGCTGTCAGTCTCCATAGACGTGCCGCTTTCGTCAGATTCATTCATCTGTTCGTCTTCATCCTCCTCATCCTCCTCCTCCTCATCATCATCGTTATTCTTCAAATTTTTCTTCTATACAATCAAATCAATAAAAAGTTTAATTATAAAATCTTCCAAATTTCTTTAATAAACTCTAAATCAATAATACATACAGTTGGGTGTAATAAATTTTGTTGTTCATCAATTTCATATTCTGGATTAGTAAATAATTCAGCGAATCTATCATCTTTGAGTAAATTATTAACTTCATCAACAGCGGAAACAGTGGCAGTTCTTCCTTCTTCATATTGAAGAATTTTCCTCTTCTTTTCCGAAGATTTTATTAATCTACTTGCTAATTCCTTATTAACTTTGGGTAATTTTTTGGTTACTCTTATACGCGATTCCCTTTCCTTTTCAAGTTTTTCTTTAATTATTTTTTCTCGATAATCAGCATATGCAAATGGATTAGAAATAAGTTTTGCCTTAAATAGATAAAGACGTAAGCAAAAGTGAATTGGAATAAGAAAGTACTGGATATAACAATCTTACTTTCTCGTATAATTGTAAATCTACAAAGAAACCATGCATATATGGTTTTAATACATTTGATCCAATCAATTGATCCATACCAAGGCTACAAACAAATGAAAATGTATAATTCATGTAAGTATAAATAGATAAAAACCATAACAAATCACGTAACAATTACGTTTCTAATTCTTTTCTAGTGACAAATTTATAATTTTCGTAAATATTTTGTTGCGGATTTTCTTCCATTTCTTCCTAAACCAAAGAAAGTTACTCTTTTGTTTTTAAATATCTTTTTAAAAAAGAATCATTAAACTAAAGTTGTAATTTACCGTCAAATTATCCAAAAATGAACACCATTTTGGTGCAGGACCTAACGAAGGAATATAAAAAGCACCAATTTGTATACCTTCATTAGCAATAAAAATTAATCCGGAATCCGGTACAACACAAAAATCATTAATATCCGTATTAGGTTCTATTGAAGTAAAATTTGCTCCCTACAAATTAAATTATAATCAACCCAGAGCAAATTTCCTGAAAAATAACTTCAAAAATGACTTACATTATCCTTATCCCAAATTTTCATAATTTTGCTATCAGCACTAATAACTTTAGATTTTCCTTCATTACCGATAACATCATCATACCAAAATAATTTTTTAATAGGATAACCATATTGATGATCTTTAACCAACCAAGGTTTTGAACTTCTTAAATCATATAATAAGATATGTCCAGTAGAAGTTCCTATTGCTAAAGAAAGTCCATCATTTTTATATTCCATGGCTGTAACTTGAAATAAATTACTATTATTTTCTGAGAAAGAAGGTAATTGCGGTGCTAATAATCCAATTCGTGATCTTGATCTTGGATCCCATAATTCTACTGTACCATTTTCAGTACCAAATCCAAATAATTGATGTGCAGGATTTATTATTGTAACATTTATTCCTGTTGTCGAATCTGTTGAAAATGAATTTAAAAATCTTCCTTGATTTAAATTTAGTCTATATACTTCATGAGACGATGCTCCTATAAGTAAATCACATGATGGATAATGATATACCAAATCTCTGCCAAACTATAAAAAAAATTATTATTGCAAATTGAAAAATAAAATATAATAAAAACTCATGGATATATTACTTTGGGAATCCTAGTCTTATAATATATTCCACCATGTGTATGAAATTCAATTGTTCTATCGTTTTGTAATAATACAGACTTGGTCCAATCATCTGATAAAATCTGACATTATTATAATTATTATACCTTTTAACATGTTCGTACAAATAAACCCTCCCTCCCAAATGATGAAATTTCTATATTCTTACCACAAAGTTAACGTTCTCTGAATCCGTATGTCGATCGAATTTCATTGACATTTCGGAGTACTCATAAACTCGAATTTGTGGTTTATAAACACCTGATAAAAAAGTGCATCAAATTTAACTCCGAATTTTTTTTTTTAATTTTTTTAAAAAAAATAAAAACTACCTGTTGCCATTATGAAGCAGCCATCCCTTGTTGATTTTATTCGTAATGAAGCTTCAGGGAACTCAAAATCTTGAATTAATTCTATTCTAGATCTCCATTCTATTCAAGAAAATAAATATACCGTTTTTTATAAATTCCTCTTAAGCTTAAATCCAAGGCGCAACATGATTATACCTGGATCATTTTTTAATACTCTTTTTTTCTTTCGCTCCAGCCAATCTGGTATAGAGCGACACCCAGAACCAGAAACTGTATATATTTTAACATTATTTGGGTTCGAAACTTGAAGGACCATCTTAGGAGAGAATCAACAATAATGATAATCTTAACAATAGTGAATATTAATTTAATTCAAAAGTTTCACAACATACAGTATCAAAAAATTTCTGATCAATTTCAAATTTTTTTTTTTTTTGATAAATAAATTAATAAAATTGTAAAAATTTTGAAAGATGTCTAATAAAATAATTGATGATACCGACGAAACTATGATTGATGCTGAATATATTCCAAATAATTCAGTATCAAAAGAGCAAACAGAAGCAGCAACAGAAATGTTAGTTGAAAACGATAACGAAGAGGAGACTATTATTAAACCAAAATTTCGTCCTGCTACTATTAATGAACTAAATGTAGATATAGCCTTCATTTCCTATGCTTTCACGCTATCATAAATATTATTTTATTCTGATTGTAATTAATTTAAACCTTTTTAGAATGGTATATCACAGCTTCGTAAAATATCGGTCCCATCACATAGATTTAAACCGCTTAAGAAAGATTGGAAAAAAATTTATGAACCTCTGGTGAAACATTTAAGTTTGCAAGTTAGAATGAATACAAGATCAAATCGTGTTGAGCTAAGAGTAAGGATAATTGATTATTTTAAATTCTAATTATTCTAATTGTAAATTTATACATTAAACATTTAGAACATTTAACATAATTGATTAGACTTCTAAATACACTAAAGACTCCGGATCATTACAAAAAGCTGCTGATTTTGTCAAAGCTTTTATGATGGGATTTGATGTTGAAGTATGTATTCAATGTATAGTTACTCAAAGGTTTCCCAAATAAATCTTAATTTTTAATTTATTAGGACGCGATAGCAATTTTGCGTGTTGATGATCTTTACATAGATTCATTTGACATAAAAGATGGTAAATAATTTATAAAAACTATTTGCTCATTACTATTTAACTTTTTTTAATTTATTTATAAAATTTTTTATTACAGTAAAAAAATTAGAAGGGGATCATTTATCTCGTGCAATTGGACGTATAGCGGGTAAAAATGGCAAAGTGAAGTTTGCTATTGAAAATGCATCAAAAACAAGGATTGTATTAGCAGATTCGTAAGTTGTTTGCATGCAATACTTTAAATGCTTTGGATCGTTTTTTTTTTTTTGATAATTACTAATAATTAAATTATCAATGTCCTTTGCTATTAAATGATTAAATGAATAGATCTATTCATATTTTAGGTTCATTCCAAAATATCAAGATTGCACGTGATTCAGTAGTATCATTAATATTAGGTAGTCCACCAGGCAAAGTACACGCGAATTTAAAAATAATTAATGCAAGAATGAAGCAGAGATTCTAAAACAAGTTGAAATGTTTTGTATTTCATTTTTTATTAATTAATTTTAAGTTAAATAAATTAGGATTTCGCACTCAGGACTTAAATTTTTGAAAAAAATGTATATAGATTGTACTGTATAATGCTATATTCACAACTCTAAATTATCATAATTACAAAATTGAGAAGCTACAACCAATTTTGAACATTACATAATTAGTAAATATTCATAAATGGTTACTGACAAAAACAAAGATAAAAATTAATGATATAACAACAATATATATGAACGATTCAAATTTAATCTTCATCCAAATCTTTAAATTTCAGGTGTTCCTCATAAAAACGAATTATCTAATAAACGATAAAATCAATTGGTTAACATTTTAAGCGATAATATGATAAATGATAAATCATTACCTTTTGCGGGCACATTAAGTTAGCAACAGAAGCAGGGTGTCTTGTTCTGTGTCCACTTTTCCTTTAAATAAATTAAATAAAAAAAAATACTTTACCCAAAAAAGAAAGAAGGAAAAAGAAAAGAAAGTTTTCTTTTAATAAATACCAATTTAAATAAATCCAAAGTCCACTATCCTTAGAATTTCTTTCAACAGTTTCTACATCATCAACTGCCTCTTCCCAAGTAGTGAGGCTAGGAGGAGGAAAATTTTCAAGTAAAGAAAAATCAGGTTCTTCATTGAATGAATCGCTAAATTTACGTTTTCTAATATTAACTTGATTGCTTGTTATCATAGTTTGTTTTTTTTTAACTTGTTCTATTTTCTTCATGTTTTCTTTAGAATTTCCTTTGTCGGAACTTTCTTCAGGACTTTCTACGGATTGTTTATTAGATTTTTCTATTTTCTTCCAATACTTTTCAATAAGCTCTTTAGCAAACCTAAAATAAATTTAAAAATTTTTTCTTAAACCATGTTTTAGTTAAAAAACACATTTTATGTAGAAACATACACGTCTGATTCATTTTCCCATGTATTATCATCTTCAGGATATCCTTTCCACTTAAGATAATATTGCGTGGCGCCCTTGGATGAATAAAACGAAATCATTTAAATAACTCACATTAAAAATATATATATATTATATTAAAGGAAATCACTAACTTTTATCTTTCGATGATCAATTATTTTTTCTACGACGTATTCGTCTTCCGAATCAGAATTTTCTTTCTCTTCAATATATTCTTCTTCAGAAACATCATCAATATCCATTTGTATATTACTTTTCTTACGATTCTTCCTATACACCATTATTACTAACAGAAAGAAATTATTATTGTTTTTACGCGTAAAAAAAAAAAATTTATTTTCTTTAGTATTTAAATATCGAAATGTATATCTCCTGTTTTTAATATAAAATATTAAACGAACATTCTATTTTTTATATTTTTATCCAGTTAGCAAAAAGAAAAGAAATGTTAAATCCAAAAAAAAAAGAAATAAAAGAAAAAAAAGAACCCGTTAAATCGCCACCAAAAAAGAAACAAAACGCGTTTACTGTGGATATGTTGAGAGAAATTAGTAATATGATTGATGTTGAAGTTCCATTTTAGATAAAGGAAGAGTAACACATGTTGATAATCTTGTTTAAAAATAAGATAATCTATTTATTAATTTTTTAAAATTTAGCTTGTGAAAAATTATAGTACACATTTGTTATATAAGTAGATAATAACTAGATTCATTTTGTTAATAAATACATAATTAAGTAAAAAAAATTGAAATTGTCCGTACATTATTTAATTTCATGTAAATTATTCATTAAAAGTTATAAACTAATACATATATTATCGCATTTTAAGGATATCATATTAAATTCTTGTTCGAACATAGAATAAATTGTATGCTGCACGGGTCTAAAAAAACAAAGAAATCATATGTAAGTGCATTCGAACAAGTAATAAACAAAACGTATGATCAAATTCTTACCATAACACTAAATTCATCACATGCAGATACTCTACTATCATCAAAGTTATGCCATTCATGTCTATATCCATTTCTTACGCAAGCAGTATAATGACCACCATTTAAACCTCCGTAATGATTTGAAACAGCAAATAAATCGTATATAAAAGGTCCACATTGTTTATATTGAGAATTATAATGAATTGATGATTGTTGTTCTTTAGGGAGTGGTATATATGGTGTCAGATCAAAATCTCTAATTGGAAAATGTACCATGGTTTCCAATTTATCTCTAAATGGTCCATTAAACGAAAATCTTTTTAAATGTATCAATAAAACATCTGGTAATCTTGAAATCGTAAGTTGTTTAGTTGCACGTCTACGACATTTACATCGAGGGCAATTCCAAGCATCATCTCCATCCAATATTTCTTCTTTGACAAAAGCATTAAGACACTGGTATAAATCTATTCTTTCTCCATTATAATTATGAGGAATTGGTAATGAAAGACACATGAATACATTATAAGTCGTAGATGTCTTATTACATGTTAAACATTTTAAAATATTACGAAATTGCCCTTGGAATAAACTAACAACCACAGAAGAATTACGCATTAAATATTTTTCCCATTCCATTTCTGATACCATTTGCGAAGGCAAATATTCCCTTTCTTCCTCTTCTTGAGGAGTTAGTTCAAGAATCTTTGGTTTTTCTTTAATAATATTCAAATCTTCATGTAAACCATCCAATAAAAACGAAAGAAATTCTTGCGAATCTTGTTGTTCCGTACCAGAAAATTGTGGTGCAAACCGACCAATAGCTTCTTTGAATGTAACAGGAGAAACAAATGTATATGAATCACTCCACAATACTTTGATTAATGTAGCAAATGATTCAGCTAAGACCCCTTTAGTTCCCAAAATATTAATTCTGTTGATATGTCGTTTATAACTACCATCTAAAAAGTATCGAGCAAATGGGACTGTACCACTTAAACATTGAATAACTGAATTCATAAAACAAGTGTTTCCAAGATTTTTCAATCCTGTTGATCCAATTCCTGATCCTAATTGAGAAAAACTACTATCAGAAATTGGAGCTAGTTGCATAGTCATTTGCCCTAAGTCAGGACCAGACAAACTTGGTGTAGGATAATTATTACTAGGTGAAGGAATTGGCATATTTTGTCCATTTGTGTTAGATCCTGGAACTTGAGGTAATGGTTTACTTGGAGCAGGTATTGGTGGAGGTTGACGATTAGGTTTTGGTGGTGGTGGTGTATTGAGTGAGGCATAATCTGGATTATCTACTTTACTAAAACTATAATACGGATTATCAAATATAGTTTTACGACGTTGTAATTTACCACCAAATTTAGCTGAATTAGTGATACTGCCGGAATTAACTTTTGATTCACTCGGAATTGTATGTGAAAGAGAAGATTTTGGTGACGATGATAACATAGGAATTGGTTGATAATTATTATAATTATTATAATCTTGTAAAATATTTGAATGGTCGTAATTAGCATTAGTCATAGACTGAATTTCAGGAGCTTGTTGAAACTGTAATAGAAAAGTATAATATATATAAACATCAAATAAATAATAACAATAACAATAATAATAATAATAATAATAATAATAATAATAATATATTATTATATATCAAGATACTCACATATTCAAACATGGTTCTCACATATGGTGCTCTACCGGGGCTAATAGGTTCATTATTTTGTATTTTACTATAAATATGGTTTATTTTGTAAGGATGATGAGGCCTTTTGTTTAAAATACGCGATATATATATATATATTGTGTATATAAGTGAAAAGGAAGTTCAATCATAAATTTTGATGTGTCAAATGTTAACTCATACCTTTCATTATTAAAGTTTTCTGCCCAAGAAGTAGGATTATTATCTGAAATAACTACCCCATTTCTTTTTGATTTGTCACTGTTGGTGTTAGATTTTTCAATCCATTTGTCCGAGGCAAACCGTCTCCAAGCTGCAAAACCTCCATTCAGTAAAACAGGTGGCCTTTTTAAATTTTTTTTATAATCATTTACGTAAATCGCATTCTTCAAATGTAACAAAAGGTCATTGCATCCATTAGACACTGAAGGCGATGAAAATTTGTTTGACGAAGTATTATAGGTTGAATCTTGATCGTAATATACAACCAAATCAAATTTATCCCTATTCTTGAATAGATCTCGTTCTTGCGCTGGTGAAAGTATTAATTTGTTTTCGAGATCTATGGTAGAAATTCTTAAAAAGTATGTATATTCATATTTATTTAAGAGCAGATAAAAATTAAAATAAACCAACAAAAATTAAATTTGTTAAACCTACTAACCCTTCCGGTAAAACGATTGGTTCCAGACAAACAATATTATCCGTTTTAATATGTCCAGCATCAAAATCACTTCTTAATCTAACATCCAAAATCAATATCTTTGGAATTGGTGGATCAGTTTGATTAAAAAGCTTATACAAATCTCCAGCACTTATCAAATTTGAAAACTTATAATTGGCAAGAGGATCAATTTGTTGCAAATTAGATCCAACTGACGATGATGTATTAAATGAAGATAATGATTTATTCTCTGTTGAACTATTATCACTAACTGATGGAGGAGGAGTGGGGATTGGGATAGGCATAGATAATTTTGTCGGTTGAAATTGAGTATCCTCAGCTAAAGAATTGTTATCATTTTTATGCATATCGGCATTTAAACCATTGTTTCGTAAACTTGCTACTCTTTCAGCTATAGATGGATTCATTGGAAACATTGAACTATCTGATGATATGCTACCAATCATATTATCTGATACTATGTAAACAGGTGAACGAGGAAGGCCGGATTGTAAAGAAGGATCAATATTCTTGTTAAATTCTTCTCGTTTTTCTAATGTTTTAGCCGCCTTTTCTGCCCTCTCTATAGCATGTGGAAGTTTCTAAAAAAAACAAAAAAAGAAAAGAAAAAAATAAATCATTTTCAAATTAACGGTTCTATTAATAAACAATATATTACATAACTTACATTTTTCAAATTGGAAAAATCATTTTTTAAATTAGTGAATTCTATCGAACTTTTCGAATTCATACTTTCAAAATCTCTGTGTTTAGGTACTATCTCTAGTAGGATACTTTGAATGAAAAATGAATTAAGGGCAAAAGGCTTAAATAAAAAAGAGAGAGAAAAAAAGAATCAACTAAGAATTGTATTAAAAAAAAAATATGGTAACCTACATTGAAGCTTTAATATTATTTATATATACAGATTCGTCAGACTCGTAATCATTGCCCGCTTCGAACAATTTGTTAGTTACGGCTAACCATTGCTTTATACTGAAGCCATTAGGTTCATAAGCAATACTAGCTTCCTTTTTAAGCTGAGCAAAGGATTTATGAGTTATATTTGACATTATCACAAGGAAGAAACTCACGAAAGGGAAATAGGTAAGAATATAATATTTTTTATACGGATTTGATGTACTGCGTTCCTTTCCAAATTTGGGAATTTTCGCCCGAAATATAAACTTGCAGTACTAAGTCATAGCAGTTTTGGTGAGAGTGATATATTTGGGAAAGCAACTATAAATAAACGTAATGTTGCATTTTATAATAATAATAATAATAAATAGTAATTATGTATTTATTAAAAAAAGTAATCCTTTCGGTCCTTAAATTTTGACATATTCATTCATTTTTTTTTTTACAATTTATAAACGTTTTATAAAGTAAAAAATGGGTCAAAAAGAAGATAGTCGTGGAATGGTTATATTCTCAGTATCATTTTATATTGTAACTGCATTGATAATGGTATTTGTGAATAAGGTAATAAATATATGAAAATATCAATTATTATAAAAAAAAGACAATTAACTATAACATTATATCATTTCAATGAATAGTGGGTATTGAATAGCGTCTCCTTGCCTTTTACATTACTTTGGTTTCAAGTTATTGTGGCAGTGATTCTATTACATCTTACTAATTTCTTTGGTAAATTACAATTACCAGTAATTGAAAAACAAAAATGTATAGAATTATTACCATTAATATCAATAAATATATTAGGACTCAGTTTTAATACAATATGTTTACAATATGTGGATGCAAGTTTTTATCAAGTTGCAAGGGCATTAATACTTCCATTTACAGTGATTTTCTCATATATACTTTTAAATCAAAATTCATCAAATAAAATTTTATTAGCATGTTTAATAGTATGTATAGGATTTTTTGTGGGAGTATCATCAGAAAGATTAACTATTTCTATAATTGGTATAATTTTCGGTATATGTTCGTCGATATCAACAGCATTACATGCTATTGTCATTAAAAAGAGTTTAAATGTGGTAAAAGGAAATACGATGGATTTGGTTTATTACAACAATTTCATGAGCGCTATAGCATTTTTACCATTAATATTTTTATTCAGTGAACAAAATCAATTATTGAAATTATTTATAAAAAATCCTATTACAAACCAGTATAGTATGGAAGCAAAAACGTTTCTTATTGGTATATTAGTTACGGGATTTTTTGGTTTTTTAATTAACATAGCTGGGTTTTTACAAATTAAAGTTACATCACCTATAACTCATATGATTTCTTCTGCATTCCGCGGAGTGGTTCAAACAATACTTGGATATTTACTTTTCGGTGATTTATTAACTACCGGTCGTGTTGGTGGAATTTTCTTAATTTTATTTGGTAGTTGTATCTATGCTTGGTTCAAAGATCAAGAATCGAAACAAGTTCAAAATATTTCAAATATTGACAAGAAAGTTTATGACAAATTGGAACGTGGTGATTCTCTAGACGATGATTGTGATAGAATTGAAATTGTTGAAGAAAATGAGAAATAGATAACTTATAGATGTAATCATTATATATATGTATACCGTATATTACAATGCCTGTACGATATATATTTTATAGTTAAAATATATTTTAATTCATAATTTTTTTTACAACTATAATAATCCCAACCCTGCGTATATACTTTAAATCTCTTTTTGATTTTAATATTACAATAAGTATTAATAAATATATCATTCATTATCTAATTCATTTTCTATTACTTGTTTAACTAAAGAGGGTTCGGCTCCTTCAACAAATACAACTTTTCTTTCTCTTTCCAATAATCCAATAAATTCTTTTGGTAAAATGTTTTCAAATTTAAATTCTTTAAAATTTTCTAACGCTTTTTCTACTGCTTGAGAAAATTTTGCGGGATGTGCTGTTGCTAAACATATTTGATATGTATTCCTATGTAAAAGACCACTTAACTTAGAACAAATTTTAGATATATGTAAATAAAAGAGAATAATTATTTATACTCACGGCGAAATATTCTGTCTGTCTGCGGCTGCAACGCCAACTGCTGTGTGTGGATCAAGAATGTAAGAAATTTGATTTTCATTTTCAGGTGCATAATACTTCTTTATGGTATCCAATGTCTAATCAAAAAAAAAAACCATTTTGATTAATGAGATAGTTACATTAATTCAAATCTATTAATATATAAATAAATATAATAATAAATACTTCTTGATCGGAAACTCTTTCGCTTATAAAATCACGAAGTGAAATATCTAATACGGATTTTTCGACAACTAAACTTTTATTAACTTTAACATTTTGCATCCATTCTCTAATAATACTACTAGTTTCCTTAACTTTTTCTTCCTCATTTCTTTCCTCCTCCTCTTTTTTACCAATATTTTCATACACTAAATACCATAACAATCTTTCAAAATTACTTGAAATAGCAATATCCATAGCGGGACTAAGAGTTTCTATAACAGTTACACCGTTTCCTCCTTTTGATCTTTCGTATCTACCATTCTTAAAAAATCTATCTAGTATATCATTAGAATTGGTTGATACTACTAATTTACTTATAGGTAATCCCATCTTTTTAGCATAATATCCCGCTAATATATCACCAAAATTTCCTGTTGGTACACAATATTGAAGATAAATTTCTTTTGATTCTTTCGATTCGATCGTAATATTCAATGATGAAAGTAATTGAAAATATGAATAAAAATAATATACTATTTGTGCTAATATTCTTGCCCAATTTATTGAGTTAATGGCCCCTAAATGATATTTTTCATTAAACGACCTATCTGCGAATAAATTCTTAACTATATCCTATTATTAAAATTCTTATGTTAATAATATTTATTACATTTAAAATATTTACTAACTAAATTGCGCTCACCTGACAATCATCAAACGTTCCTTCAACTGCTAAATTATGAATATTTTTATCTAATACTGTTGTCATTTGAGCTTCTTGAACTGGTGATACTTTACCACGCGGATGAAGTATGAATACAGAAATATTTTTTTTCCCTCTTAATCCATAAATGGCTGCACTACCGGTATCTCCACTAGTAGCTCCCAAAACAGTAATATTTTCTTCCTCTTTTTTTTCTTTATTCTTTTTTTCTAATAAATATTCAAATAAATTACCAAGAAATTGTAACGCAACATCTTTAAAAGCAAATGTAGGTCCATGAAACAATTCTAATATATAAAGATTTTCTCGGATTTGCTTTAATGGTGTAATATCATTAAAAGTAAATGTTGAATATGATTTATCTATCAATTGTTTTAATTCTTCACGTGAAATTTCTTCTCTTGGAATATATAATGAAAATATTTCAAGTGCTAACGATTTATATGTTAAATCTGACCAAGCTTTACTCCAATTCTCTGGTAAACTTGGCATATTTTCAGGAATAAATAATCCTCCATCTTCTGCTAATCCTACTAATACTGCTTCAGAAAACGAAAGAAGTTTTGGTGAGCCTCTAGTTGATCGATATTTCATCTTTGACTTGGAAAAAAAAAAATCTGATTACGATAAAAGAATTAGCTGATCAAGAATTGGATTAACCAAATTCGAAGTTACCCAGCATCAAACCATGAATTTCTTATCTATTGACATCCATGATCTCCGATCTTCTATCTCGTCTTATCTTTTTTGATCAACAAACCTAAAATTGCGCACAGTATAAATAGTCACCAAGTTTTAGCTTTTTCTATTTAATTTTTTTTTTACAATGTCATTGACTCAAAAACCGGAAACTCTAAAACAGTCAAATTTATCTGACCTGTCAATCCCCTTTTCTGTTTTACCTAGTCCTTTCCAGACAGTTTTAGTGATTAATGCCACACAACACCAACATGCTATTCAAAAGGTCGCTGAAATTGATCAAGAAGTAAGAAATGCTGGTGGTACGTATAGAAATCTTATACTTCGTATTTTTTTAATTCAAATTTATTTATCATATAATGTTTACGTATATTTTTTCTTGAATAGTTAATCTAACATTGATTGCAGAGGTGACAAAAGAAGAAAAAATTGAATATTCAAACCTTATGGCAGATTTGATTCCATTGTACGCCAAAATCAATAGATTGATCCCACTACATTATATTATTTCCAAGAATAGTGATGCAGCAACACGGAATCTTATAGCTATGGTAATCAATAGTTTTTTATTTATAACCTCCTAATCGTAAGATTACATCACTATTTGATTACACGTCTATCTTATTTTTTTTTTCCTTTGATAATAGAAATATCTCATTCAACAACAATTCATAGCATTGCCTGACGAACATTATTTCTTAACGGTTGATGAATTACAGAAACATAAAAATTTACTTCAAGAACTTGAAAAATATGAACATGCATTGGAAAAACTTCAAAATTCTGGAGGATATGCTGCATGCAGCATTCAATTTCTTTCAAAGCAGGAAGGATCTTTATCTCATAACAATTTATCAGAAGAAGTATCCGATATTGAACATTCTCTTCCTCCATTGAAATCTGGTACTGGTGCTCTAGCAAAATTTTTAACATTAGTTGAGAACGATTCTTTAGATGATCTTTCAAACCGTGTAGGAGATTTATTAACACCGACAATGAACAATATTCGACAAATTGGTAATTTAAACAGAAATCAAACAAAAAATCATCTATCTCCAAATACGAACAATGAAATTGACAAATGGAAAGAGGAATTTGCTGTTGATAATTAACTGAAAATAATTACCAATCTAATCGCGATTTTGTTACACCAAAAAATGAATTTGACAAACAACGCGATAGAAAATTAATGACCTATGCTAGTGATTCATCAGGGTCTCTTGGTAGTTATGGAAGGCAATATTAATTATTTTATAATAATTATTAATAATTATTTGTTGATTTTTATTTACTTGGAGAAATTTATTTTTAAATAATTTATTATTGTAGGAATTTCATAATCAACCTGCAAAAAAATACCAATTTTACTATACAAAAAATTTGGAATTATTTTTAAGTAATGACATTAGTATTTTGTATAAATTATCAAGATAAAGAAATATTTAATCGCATTAACAGTTAAAGTGAAAATGTTTTAATCGTTTAAGGAACTTTTAAAAGGGGCCGAGTAAGTACCATCATCAATAGTATATAAAAAGGAAAATGATCTAGGTAAGATTAAGAATCAATTACTCACGTTACGGTGATTTAATTTTTTTTAAAAAAAAAAATTTGGAGTTCAATCAGGTCACAAATGTATGATGAATTTTTGTGCTCATGAAAGAGGAAGAATTATCACATTTACTACATTCACAAATGTGACAGAAAAGGGTATGGCATATTCATTCAAATGCATTTACATTTTTTTAAAAATTGCTATAATTTTTATTACCACATAATGCTGTGTTACCCAGTCATTCAAAAAAAAAAGTTGAGGTAGTAATAGTACCCTGGAGTACTATGAAAAGATAATCTGATATGGCCAATAAATTATACATAACCTTCAAACTCTTATAAATTATAAATTACTAAATAAAAATAATATTTTAACATTTAAATTTTGTATTATTGCTTTCTAACTAATGTTAGTTACACGTAAATACTATCAGGTGTAGAATGGTAAGAATGTGTTTTAGGGTAAATTCCATCTAAAGATAAAGTAAAATAAAATTGTCACACTAAACATATCCTAAGAGCAAGCTCTTAATTACTTACCAATCGAATTACTTACGATTGTTACATTTATCATGTTTAATTTTATAATAAAAAATACAGTTTTTGTCATAAGATGATTATCATGATGAATCACCTTTAATAAAGATGGAAAATGGTCTTTTGGTCTTTTTTAGTCTTTGAAAATTTTTCAGAAAAGTAACAAGACTACACACTCAATTTTTTGTAATATAGCAGAATTGGCTAAAGACCAAAAAGTGGCAAAATTTGGCTTTTAGACCAGCAGAGATTAAATTAGCTTAAAGACTGTAGTCTTAGAACTTTTGTTATAAAAACCTATAAAACCCTATTTAATTCTAAATTGGATGATTGAATTAAACCCAAATTTTGCTACATTTTGGTTTTTAATTAATTCTGTAACATAATAAAAATTTGGATGTGTAGTTTTATTACTTTTCAAAAAACTTTTAAAAACTGTCAGGACTGGGTAAATCTAAAAAAAGACCATTTACCATTCTTAACCTTTGATCTTAAGGTGACAGGTCAGTCTTTTCCTTTGGGAGGGACAGTATATTAATAATGTTTAAATTAGTTTGGAATACTTTATTTTATTTTACTTTTGTAAATATATTGTATTACTTTAACATTATTATGATCAAAAACATGATTGCACCTTTACAAAAAGAAAAAAAAAAATTATTGTGTAAAATAAATTTTTTTTTAATAACTATTAAATGTGTTTATTAAAAAATTTCACCCCAAAGTGCAATGGAAAAAAAATAAATTTATATTAGATTTTTCAATATGTTATTAATTTATTGGTCTTTTTTTAGTACAACTAACCACTAATTAACCCTTTTATAGTTACTTTTCATATAGTTACTTCTCTTTTTCATCATGTCATTGTTTAATTACAATTGGTTTTATAAAAAACTACCTTTTCATGAGTTATAATATATACAAAAATATTAGACTTTCTTAATACATAAACATGTATTATGTAACTATAACAAAAAAAATTGAATATGTATAACTTTTAAAAAAATGTATTTTTGCCTATTTTGCAAGTTTGCCTAAAGTATCAAAAATGATTTTAAATGCCATTTTTGATTTATTTGCAATTAGTATAAAATTTACCTTTTATATATACTAGATATATATAAATATATTATAATAGTAATTTCTTTTATTATATAAGTATATAGATTTATTATATAAGTATATAGATTTATTATTTTACTTTATTACTTTTCTAATATTTGAAAGAATTTTAGTCAGTTTTTTTAATCTTATATATATATATATAAGTTGATAGTAATATATATCTTTATTATTATAACTATTATTTTTTTTACCATGCATTTATATTTTGTAATTTGTTTATTAAAAATAAAGACAATTATAATTATATACCAAATAACTATTTAACTATTTATAAGTAAATAAATAAACTATTTGTCATTTATTTTAGACCTATTTGTATATTATTACTTATCCATTCTAGCTGTACAAATAGGCTATATATAAAATAGTATAGACTAGTTTTCTTCTCATATGATTTAATCCAAATAATATCACTTATGTAAAATTAAATTATATAAACCTGGTATATATATATATTACATTACTCATAAAAAAAATAATAGCCAGATTTAAATTAATTAGGGTTAAGGTAGGATTCTGCTTACTTATAAGATAAGTTACTAAAAACCTAAGGTAAAATTTATAATTGAGAATTTTTAAAAATCCTACTATATATAGATAAATTACACCTAAAAAAGGAAATATTACACTAAGTTATTATGATTTTTTTCCTTTTTAGATCAATTAACCAATAGGATCACTGGTAAAATTACTAGTAAATTTAAAATTTTTTCTGAAAACCTCTATTATGAGTAAACAGGATCCTATTAGAGTTAAAGATTTAGAGTTAAAGATTTAGAGATTTAGAGTTAGAAGATTAGAATTAGAGTTAGAATTAGGATTATGGTTAGAGGATTAGGATTAGAGTAAGATTTAGGTTCACTGAAGTTGTTAAATTTGATGATGTTATTTTAAAAAGTGAAATTTACAATTATAAAAGTTATAAATTTTAATTTTTAGTATAGGTAACATCACCTAATACTAAGTGACATCTTCTAAAAAGAAAGTTAGCTAAATTCTATAAAATAAATCATTTTAACAAATATTTTATAATTTAGATCTAATAAACAAATATCTTATTAACAGAATTTCAAAAATACATACAGTTTATTCTTCCTATAGCAAATTTAATATAATGAATCATGTGACGCTTAACCAATAAATATATTAATTTTCCCTCACTATAATGAAATAACTAATCAAATTTTTCAAATTCTTTGTTAACATACTATAATAAATTTGAAATACAGAACGATTTCTTAACTATATTAAGAGTAGATTGTATATAGATCATAAAGGATTCATATAAAAATAAGGGTATTTTACTACCTTTAAAAATGCTATTATTTGTTAAAAATCCAATAATAATATATATACAGTAGATATCAAAACAAACATACCAAAATTTATAAATTATTAAATCACATGTTTTTTAATCATATATTATAGATCAACATTATATTTATTAAAGGTAATTACTTCGAATAACAGGTGGTTAAGATCACCAGTGTCATGTAAAATTGAATATCATTGATTTATTGTTGTAATAAATAAATAAAAAACGTGATAATTATTATTTAACGTGATATGTAACTTATTGTTTACCCTTTCGGCTTATTGTTTATCCATTTATCCTCTTACTCTCTCAATATCCTTTTACTCTCTTACTACTCTCTTGATATCCGTTTACTCTCTCACTACTCTCTCAATATCCTTTTGCTCTTTCACCTTAGATACTTCCTACGCATAACTTTCTCATTATAATTTTACTATCAGATATAAATATGGATAAAAAAAATCACAACGAAACATATATATCAAATGTTATAAATAACTAACAACAACTAGTTGAAAATAATTATTCTCTTTCAATAGAAGGTATAGTAGCAACTGAACCTAATATTGATATTAAAGTTGGTGATTCTTTTGCTACATGGAAAAATGCAGAAATTAAACTGAATCAATATGCAAAATTTTCTGGTTATTCTTTGCGAAGAAAACGTGTTAAACTTGATAAAGATGGATATGTATGACGTCAAACATTTGAATGCACTTTTTCTGGTAAACCCATTTCTAATCAAGTTATTAATATAACTCATCAAAAACAACATTCAGCGCAAAAGATTATGTATTCATGGCATATTAAACTTACAAAACCTAAACCATCTATAGAAGTAGAAATTACAAGTATTATTGGTCAGTACAACCATAATATGATACCTAAAGTTGCCTGCCGAAATTAAAGATTTTCAGCATGTCAAAATTGCTGAAACTATTTTGACATTTTGACATTGGCTCTCTGATTTGTCGGTTTTGACATGTCGAAATTGTCAAAACCTAAAAATATTACATTTCACGTAATAACTTGGCATCCAATGATTGTAGAATGATACACCATAGCTCGTTAGAATTGTCTCATAATGGTGAGTCGAATAGTGGTTAGATCATCTTTCTACAATTACTGGATACCGAGATATTGAGTGAAACGTTAAAAATTAGCATTTTATATTTTACAATACTGCGTCATTTGACGTTTCACATAATAACTGGCATCCAATGATCGTAGAAAGATGCACTATAGCTTGTTGGGATCGTCTCATAATGACGAGTCGAATGGTAGTTAAATTATCTTTTTACTTTACTAGTGTTTACGGCCAAGCCTCCCTCTACCTCTTTTTGAGGCATTCTCGCGCTAATATCCTATCATTTTTATTGGGCAACCATTATACCAAGTACTTAATTCCTTAGGTAACAGCACCACTACAAAAAACAATCCCCATCGGGCCACTTTTAAGGCTGATCTGAAGCTAGGAATATGCTACCTATTCTAAAGATGGTCATCGGTCCTACAGGTCCTACTTGGTCCTGGACCGGTCAGTCCCAGGACTTGTAGGACCAGACCGCAGTCTTTCATTTTTTCTTGGCGCAGTAGAACCGGTCCTGAGACTGACCTGGTCTTTGTATCGGTCTTTATATAAAAGTTATTACATGCATATTTAAACTTCTAGAAAAGACTATCTCCCTATCTCTAAGGAAAAAAAGAAAATTAACGTATAGTAAATCTGTCTTTATATATATTATTTGCTTATAATATACATCTGGAATGGTTCCTATAAATTTATACAATTAGTGTTCATTTATAAAGAAAGACTGTTCCTAGTAAAGTAATAGAAAATTTTTTATTTGCAGAAAAAAGAAAAAAGACTGATCAGTTTTAAAAAAACTGCAGTCCTTAAAAAGACCGTCGGTCTTATTGTACGTGTTACAGGACCGAAAGATCACGGTCCTACATCAAGATGGACTGGTCCGTCTTTTTAAGGTGTAGGACTGCGAGACCATGGTCTTTTAGGACCGATGACCATCTTTAGCCTATTCATCCTATACCCATTGCATGATACTGGTACTCAATTTTATTTTATGACCTTTAGAGAGCATCTACTTTCATGGAGGACTTTCGACAGGTAACATCAACCATCTAGTACCTTCCATACTACCATTTTAGGTACTACATCAGGAAATTATATAGTGCGAAAAGTTGCGCAAGTTTACATATCATAATATTTCGTAAGCTTTCAGACTCGCCACAAGTTTGCGTAAGCGTAATATTTTGTAACTTTTTAAAATATTTCAAAATATTACGATATGCAAAGCTTCGTAATTTTACGATTTGTAATATTCTGTAATTTTACTGCGTAATACTTCACAACTTTTTAAAATATTTTGAAATTCTATGATGCGTAATGCTTCATAATTTGACGATTCGTAATATTCTGTGATTTTACACAACTTAATATTTCGTAATATTTCAAAATATTTCGATAAATAATACTTCATTTTCTGTACTATAAGTTTATATAATGTATGTTTTATTAGATATAATTTTATTAAACCATAAAAAATTACAAGTATTTATTAATATATACATAAAAGTAAAAAAAAGAAAGATTAAAGAGTAACAATATTATTAGACGTAAAAAAAAGAGAAACAGCTATAGTAAGTTGATGATCAGCAAAAATGAAATTCTGTGTATAAAGTCTATGGGTAAAAAACTAATACTTTACAACTTTAGGAATATAGAAATGTAGGTTTTTGCGTATCATTTTATACAATTTTCAAATAAAATAAAAAATAAAATTTGTGCAATAGAGATTGTCAAATTTGCTGCATTGTGAAATTTTATATAAAAATTGCAGAACTTTTTATTATACATATTTTCCATTTAATTAATAAATATTTTTAAATTAAAATAAATTTATAATTATAAAACATAATAAATAATTCTAATTTTTAAAAACTTACTGATTTTGCTAAATAAAAATTTAAAAATAACAAAAAATCTAGTTTAATAATCCACTTTTTAATATTAATAAAAGTTGTTTATTTTATCAAATTATATCTATGAATAAAGTTTTAAAGATGATTCTTCACTTAGTTATCTATCTTATTTTTTACCATGAAAATAGTTTACGCAAACTATATATAAAAGTCTTGTGATTTACCGCAATGCAGTAATTTTAACAATTTCTATCACATAAATTTTATTTTTTATTTTATTTGAAATAATTTGAAATAATAGGCAAAATCTTCATTTTTATATTTCCAAAGTTGTTAAAGTATTAGTTTTTTATTTATAAACTTTACTTTGGAAAAATTCCATTTTTGCTAATCATTTCTCTCATTAAGTGATGAATCGTCACTTAAGGAAAAATACTATTAATTAGAAAAATTGACTAAAATTGCAAAAAAATTGCAAATGCCATTTTATAGTTATATAATGATAAGGAAATCATACACAAAAATCTTATAAGTATATTATAGTATTAGTAAATATTTAATAACACTAGTTTCTATATTGCATAATTAATATCATCTTTTTTAGTATCATAAAAATAATACTGAAATATTCTTTCAAATACAAATCTTTTTAGCTATCTTTAGATTACAGAATTAGGCAAAGGCAATTTATTTTCTAGGACTATTTACAACTCTTTTCAGATATACATATATTTAGATTTTAGATACATCTAATTATACATATAGCCCATTAAGAAGGTATGTGAAAGTAATATTAGGTAATTAAACAATTTTAAACAAGTTTTTAAACAGGATTTTGAACAATTCTCTTATATTTAAAATCTTATTCAAAACCTTTAAAGTTAAAAATTGTGTCTAAAATTTATTAATTATCACTGCATTGCATAAGAGACTATTTGAATAAGAGAATTATTTTTTGATTACACAGATATTAGGATCTCATCTTATATCTTCTGCTGCGAAACTTAGTGGTTAAATACTGAGACAGTTTCTTTTAACTTGATCTTCGACATATGTTTTCTTCGATGTAGCCTGTTTTTTTTATAACTTTGAGGTAACCTTATTGAATTTCTTTGTTTACTTTACTAATTATATCATGGAAATTTTCTAACCATTTCATGGATGTTATTCCTGTCTTTAGCTATGTATTTGAAAAGAGATTCTTAAATTACATTCAGTATATATTTGCTATTTGTATCTATCCAGTTTTCTGAATCTTATTATAACACTTAAACAAGATCCCATTTACTTATAAAATAGATCATCTCTGCTCCTGCGTAAAAATTATATATAAAATTCTTTGCAGATCCTACAGGACCCTGAAAAATACATATGGAGGTCATAAATGATCGGCAAGATTTTGGCCTAAAATAAGCAACTTTTCAGGGCTAGAATTATGATAATGCTGGCTTGTATCAAAACGGACAATAAAATTTAAGCCGGCACTATCTAAAAAAGGTAAGATTTTCATAAAAATTTAGGTTCTTTTTAAGCAAACTCAAATGTGACCTTTTTATGTATTTTTCAGGGTCCTGATTCTACTATAAAAGGAAATTTTATATTATATTGTTATGGTTTTTTTCCTTTTTAGCTAATTAACCAATAGAATTTAAGAAAAAAATAAGGTAAAAACTATTAGTAAAGAGCTAATTTCTACTTTTATTATAAGTAAGCGGGATCTTACTTAGACTGTTCAGGAAAAAATTACATATCTGGTTATTGGTAAATTCTGATCTAAAATCTGATGTATCAGAGACTTAATATGTCCTTTTTTATAGATCTTCACAAATCTGTTCAGAACTTTGTTCACAGTTTTATCCTTCGCATTAACTCATTTACTCGTAACTTTGATCACTACAAGGAAGTAATAAAATCCTTTAAGATCAATTGGTATTTCTGTAAGATTAGCCTGATGCATAGCATTTGGTATTTATACAATAACCTGTGAATCAGTGGATATTCTAATGCCTTCTTCTTTGGAGGTTTCTTGTAGAAGTTGTAGCACTCTTCACCTTTTAGAATTTATACTGTCCAGAAAGATTATAGTACTTGTAGTAATTCTTTAAGGGTGTTATACCATGACAAATTAAAAGAAGGATTTTGACCTTTAAATCAAAATGACGAAACTTTATTGCAGAACCTGTAAGGAATACATTAATATAAAAAACAGAGAGTGAATTGTTACTGAAGATAAAGGACCTAATATGGTGTGTGGTATTTGTTCTAGCTGTAAAAAACAATATCTTTATTCATAAATAAAAAATGGGTAGTTAAACAGCGTGATGAGGAAAAGAGAGAAATGACTAATGTTAAAAAGAGAGAGAAAAAATATATATATATGTATGTATAATGTATGTATATCTTAATTAAAGCTCTGAACGGTTCGGGCTAAACCGGGGAACCGATCCGAAACTGGTTCAAAATTCGGTTCGGTTCGGTTCGGGTATTAGAACCGAAAAACTGGCAGTTCGGTTCGGTTTAATCCGATTTTTTATAAAAATGCGAAAAATCGAATAGCCGGCCATCTAGTGATCGTACAAAGTCGAGCCATATATCAATGGATACCTCTCGACGAGACGCGTCGAATGGTGGTAAGATCATGTCTCTAGCATCGATAGATCACACGTTAACCCACGCTAAATGATTTATCAATAATTGGAATTAGCAAGCTATCTATCGGTGCTAGAGACATGATCTTAGCATCATTTGACGCGTCTCAGTGAGACAAATCCAATGAATATAAATTCGTTCATGTACGACCACTGGATGGCGAATAATATCAAGTTTCGCATTTTTTTAAAATTTTCGAGCGTTAAAAATTAAAAATTCCGATACATGAATTTATTCGTCGTCCAATGGTTGTACAAATATGAATTAGGACTCATTGGATTCTTCTCGATGAGACAAGTCGAATGGTGGTAAGATCACGTCTCTAGCATCGATAGATAGCTTGCTAATGCCAATTTTTTATAAATTATTTAGCGTGAATTAACTTACGATCTATTAATGCTAGAGACATGATCTCACCTCCATTCGACTCGTCTCATCGAGAAGAATCCAATGAGTCCTAATTCATATTTGTATGACCATTGGACGACGAATAAATTCATGTATCGGAATTTTTAATTTTTAACGCTCGAAAATTTTAAAAAAATGCGAAACTTGATATTATTCGCCATCTAGTGGTCGTACACGAACGAATTTATATTCATTGGATTCGTCTCACCGAGACGCGTCAAATGGTGCTAAGATCATGTCTCTAGCACCGATAGATAGCTTGCTAATGCCAATTATTGATAAATCATTTAGCGTGGGTTAACGTGTGTTCTATCAATGCTAGAGACATGATCTTACCACCATTCGACGCGTCTCGTCGAGACGAATCCAATGATATATGGCTCGACTTTGTACGATCACTAGATGGCCGGCTATTCGATTTTTCGCATTTTTATAAAAATCGGATTAAACCGAACTGAACCGCCGGTTTTTCGGTTCGGTTCTTACGGATTTCGGCTCTAATCCGAACCGTCTATAATCCGGACCAAACCGACCCGTTCGGAGCTTTAATCTTAATGCACAAAGATACCATAAAATTGGCTGACTTTGGTCGTTCATTTGAAAAAGAAAAGGATTGCAATAATACTGGAGCTTATGGTATAATTCCTTATATAGATTCTAAAATGTTTAACCAAGGGATTTCATATAAGATAAATGAGAAATCTGATATTAGATATAGTTTAGGTTTATTATTCTGGAAATTAACCAGTCATTCATCACCTTTTAAATACGAGATGAGAAAAGATCACACTTCTTTTATGTTTGATATCCTTAAAGGTTTAAGAGAAAACCTTATACAAAACACGAATGCCGCATTTGTTGGATTATATCAAAGTAAGTATAAATTATAAACTAATGACTCCTTTGTAGCATAATTTTTTTTCTTGTCGTAATCTAATTTTGATTCATTTGAACAGAATGTGGGAACACGAACCCTGATATTCGTCAAGTAAATTCAGAACTCAACTGTATTGATTCCAAAACAATAATGTATCTACTGCAGTTTATTCCAAAGAGATAGAGACAACCAAAAAATTTAATTCGCCCAAAGATAAAAAGACGCAAGAAAAAATTGAGGACTTGCAGAAAACGCATAGCGATTTCCACGTGAAAACTTTCATACAATAAAATTAATAGTTTTGACAACCATTTGTTTATTTGACTGTTATATAATACATGAATATCAAAGTAAAAGGATAAAAAACAAAAAATAATGTAATACATGAATATCTTAAGTATAAGCCAAAACAAAAAGAAATATAAAAATAAAGGTAAAGAATGATAATAAATATAAGTTCATTAATATATGAAAATCTTCCAGAGATAGTTTCCATTTTGTTAACAATCTTGAAACGGTTCTCACAAAATAGATTTCTTGATTATTTGGGTTTCATTAATCCGATAAGTATTTCAGACAGGCCACTGCCTAATCCAGGAACGAAGGCATTCATAAATACTGCACCAATAGATATTAATGCAGTTCCAGCGGCTCCAGCAGTTAAAGCAGCCTGACCATTCATTTTTTTATCATTACCGTCATTTTTAACTACCGTAACTTTACCTTTTTCTTTTTCAACCCTTTCATCAGCATATTTTTCTATCTTATTACGAAGATCATTCTCTAAATCTTCTTTCTTTTTCGTGTAAGCTTTCTTTAACTCTACTTCCGTTTTATCATCTTTATCATCAATATTTTTTTCCTTTTCTTCCAATATTTTTATCTGATTCATCAAAGGGATAATTTCTGTACCAAATTTTCGCATTTCATTTGCTTCAAAAGGTTTCTTTGGGAGGTTCTTTTGGTTCTTTCGGTTCTTTTCTGATTTTTCAAGGCCGTCTAATAAAATTTTTCTTGATTTATCTCGTTTATCTTTATTTGTGGTTTTTTCAACTTTTATTTCATCTAATTTTTTTTTTAATTCTTTCACTTTCTCATTATCACCCTTTTCAGTTGCTTCAGCAAGCCTTTGGTCTAACTCAGCATATATTGGTGGATTATCTACGTAAATAGGAGTTCCTCCTTTACATGAATTAATCATAATACTTATTGCTGTACTTTCTGTAATCATCGAATGAGTATCCTCCCTGCATTCACCTTGATCATTAAATCCACAAAATCTGGTTCTTACAAGAGTGGTATAGTTTTCGAGAAGAAATTCCCCTTTTTCATCATCTTTATCACAAAAAATTACTGACTTCAGCAGATTAAACGAATCTATCACTTCATTCGTCATTCTACCTCCGGTGACAAAAAGAATATGATCAAGTTTATAATCAACTTGATGAATAGCTTGTATTATCATCACTAATACATTATCAAATGCTACGCCTGTGTCAGCAATACCTATGGTGTCAATTACTCCGTATTCCTTTCCTTCGTGGTCAAATAGTACAATCGTAGCTTCCTTGGTCTCACTAATTCCAGCGTCACTTTCTTTAAAGTAGTGCTTGGTCTTTCCATTCTCGTCAACAGCATTAACTAAAACGTTAGCTAATGTGGATTTTCCATCACCTGTGCGACCAACTAATAATATATTTTTGACATTATCTTCAACATTCTCGGCCACTTTGTCTTCAACATTCTCGGTCACTTTGTCTTTAACATTCTCGGTCACTTTGTCTTTAACATTCTCCGAAGCATCAGCTGTCTTTTTTTTACGCAAATCAACCTCTCTAATTTTTCCCGAGGCTTCATTAGCCATCCTAAGTTTCAATTCCGAATCCAATTCAATATCAACAGCTTTTGCTAAGGCTTCTTTAAAATTATATTTTTCATCTTTAGGGGGAGGATATTTCACAATCTTTATTGTTCCTTCTGAAGTGGACTCATAAGTTATTGACCAAACAATGTGACTTTTCATCATGTTTCCTTCGTCACTTATCACTATCGTTTCACTAGATGACTCGGAACTTGCCGCATCCTTTTCACTAGATGGCTTAGTGACATGAATAACTTTTTTCAAAACACGACTTACATTTTTATAAGATTCATTATCAAATTTATTAAGTTCTTCGATGATTCTATCATTTGAAATTACTTTGACATCTGGAGTTTCAGTACTTGTCGTTGTCATATTTTTATTCAAGATAATTGAATAATTGAGAAAATTTTATTCGAACCACGGCTAATTATATACATTATGCGTACATTATGCGACAATGGATGAAAAGAAACAAACGAAAATGAACGCCAAAAAACCAAAATAAGCGAACCAAATGAAACAATGAAACAAACGAAAATGAACGCCAAAAAACCAAAATAAGCGAACTAAATGAAACAAAGAAACAAACGAAAATGAACCAAAATAGGCGAACTGAATGATTTTTTGCTAAAGTCAATTTTTAATCTGATTCACAATACCAAATTAGAGTTATATATCAGTCCATCCGGATATCCGATTTTTGTGTTATCCGTTTATCCGGATATCCATTTTTTAACGGATAACGGATATAAACTCTATGGCATTTATTAATTATAAACCGCAGCAATATTTACTGTAGGTATATAACCTGCGAATTTTGAAGTTTTTTAAAGTGAAATACCTAATTTTATTGGATATCAATAATCAAGACGATGATTGAGAAATACTTTTATGATAATCATTTTTATTTTTATTGAAGATTATAATTTTGGAAATTTATTGGTTACTTAATGAAGATCACAAATTGAGAGATCATAAGTTAGGGTTTTAGTATTGTGAAATGGTTTATTGATGATTTTATTACTTCGGGAAATAACATTTTATTGATGAAGACTATGATTGAGAAATACTTTTATGGATAATCATATCTTTTAATGAAGATTATAATTTTGGAAATAATTACATATTATTGTATGGGGTATACTTGATAATAGGATAAAATGGCGCAGCCATTTTATCCTATTGTTAAGTATATCACATGCAATAATTATATTATCGTTTTAGTTCAGAGTTAAAAAAGTTTATGTATTAGTTTTAAAAAAAAAATTATATGTAAAATTTATTTTTTTTTATTCTACTTTAATACTTAAATAGTTAAATTATCGTATGATCATATACCTTTTATATTTATTTTTGCATGTATTAATAAAAAATTTTCGTAATCGATATGCAAATTTTATTAGAATTAATAAAGTATTTTTATTCCGCCATTTTTTTTTTATTTTGTACATATTATATATAAAGTGCATTAGCCCAAATTTGTTGGATTATTGTATGTCTGCATAAAATAAATGGATAGGATATTTAATATGAACCTATGTGGCTAAATGAAATGTTTTATGATTTTATTACTTCGGGAAATAACATTTTATTGGATATCAATGATGATTGAGAAATACTTTTATGGATAATCATACCTTTTAATGAAGATTATAATAATTTTGGAAATAATTAATTACTTAATGAAGATAATCACGTCTTGAACTTGGGAATCTTATGATGAAAAAGTAATAATTTATGAATTTTATTGGTAATTTAACCTAATTTACCTAAGGGGAAATGAATTTATAATTTTTTATTATTTTATTTTGTTATTTTATCATTTTTATTATATATCTCCCCAGGAAATTAAGAAAATTATATTTTATTAAAGGGAATTAACGTAAGGTCACCAGACCCCGGCCTTACAATACCAAATACACCTTCTAATGATAACAATAGAAAAAATTTTCAGAAGTGGTTAGAACAACGTTTATGATTAGATGTTGATTAAATTTAAATTAGATAATCTAAAAGAACATTCTTTTGTCAAACCAAAACAAATATTTTAATTTAGCTTCTAAAGATACGCTGATCATTTCCGATCTTATATATTTTTGTAACAAAATGATTTAATGAATCCAAAACTTGATTTTAAAAATTTTAAAATGAATTAAATAGCTCTATTTTCAGAATTTTTCTAAATTCCATTGAAGCTGTTAAAATCTGATACATTCCAAAAAATTTAAAAATTTAGATTCTTTATGCATGATGAAAATCTTCACGCGCACGTGATTTATTTATTTTTTTTTTTAGAGAACATACATTACAAAAGTTTTCCGTAAGGTCATATGAAAAAAAGCGTATATTTTGAGTAAAGGTTATATTTTTGAGAAACATCATTAGAAAGAATTCAATATTTCAATAGGACAGAACCCGAACAATATATATTTGAATCGTAGCAAAATTGGATCAGTAAATTTTTTCTTCTTCAAACTTGCAAAAAATATTTTATTTCTATTAAATATTTATATATTTATATTAGTAACTATTTATTGGAGAAAATTGCATTTTACATATAAATAGTACTAACTTGCAATTTCATCGACTTTCTGTACAATATATATAGGTATGAAGTTGCACTTTATGATCTAAGTAAAGTTAGTTTTTATAACAGTTGGTGTAATATTTATAAAGTATGTATAAGCACTTTTTAATATGAATTTATTTAAAATAACTTTTTAAACAACAGTAAATTAAAATATATTGGTAATTATTATTGTATTCTTAAAAAATACATTTTACTTTTGATATTATAGCCTGAAAGTTTTATTTCCTATAAAATAAAACATTAATAACATTTTTTCAGTTAATAAAAAAAAATTTTTTTTTAAATTTAACTAACTTGTTTCAATTTGTTTTCAGAAATATGTGTAATCCAAGCCACCCGAAACTGTGCGATTTTTTTTGAATATTTACGTGGAAAAAAAGTAGTTATTGAGGAAATTAAAGCGAAACTCAAAAAATTCGAGATATTTAAGTGAGTTTCCTTGTAAAAAATTATTATTTTGTTTATAAGGAAACTCATGTAAGTATTTAAAGGTTTTGAGTTTCGCTTCAATTTCTTTAATTATTCAGAAAAATCGCTAAGTTTCGCAAAATTTTGAAAATCCGTTTTTTTAGTGGAGTCGTGTATATTTTTAGATAAAGTCATATGATATTGTTAGTACTGCGGATGTGATCTCTCGCTAAACTAACAAACAAACTAGTCCTAGTTTACATTTGGCGCCAGAATCTTTTTTACAATTAAACAAATTATTGAACTTTGCCATATATTCTAGTACTATTATGTTAACTTCCATTCTTAACTGATTTTATTTTGAATGCTTATGTGTAGCGTATAGTTATAGGTCGAATTATTGAGACAACGCATTAGCGAGCTTGAGACCAAGAATGCCAAGCTTGAGACTGAGAAAGCTGAGATTGAGGCTAGGAATGCTGAACTCAAGTCTAGAGTCGGGGAGCTCGAGGTCAGACTCGCAATATTGGAACAGGGTGTTACTGATAGACAGCCACAGAATGATAGCAGAGGTGCGATCATCTATAAATAACCCGGTATCAGTTGTTGATGTATCTGGCTCCATAATAAACCAGCAAAATAATGCCGACATCAAGTTAATGGAAGAGAGATACCAAAGGTATCAGATAAGGAAATAGATGATTTAATTCCCGAAGTACCTGCCAACTTACCTGACTCAGTTATAGATCAGCTCAAGCAGTGTAGGTCTGATGGAAAAACAGATAATGCGATGCCAGAGGTGTTATAGAGCTAAATGTGCCTGCCAGCTCTTCACTTTGCGAAGAGGATAGAAAAACCGATGAATTCTTAAACGCGGCATGTAAGAAGAGGGTTGGCAATGAAGGAAGCGAGAGAAGAAACTTCAAGATACCAGAGGTAACTTCCCAAAGAGAACCGAATTCAGAAACACTTGTAGGATTCTGCTATTCCCTTGAATGGAGAAAATGGGCAGGGTTGTTCTTCTGTAGCAAACGAGCAAGTACATATAGCTAGATCAGAAAACTCCCTATAATCAGAAAGTAGAACAAGGTTTGAGACACGAGTTATCTGCTTACATTGACGGCAAGGGATTCACTTCACAGAGTGGAGATAAAACATTCGATATACAGATTCCCGAATTCTCCTTAGAAGCAATTATAACAGG
The DNA here is from genome assembly GCF_026210795.1 of Rhizophagus irregularis. Lineage (NCBI taxonomy): Eukaryota > Fungi > Glomeromycota > Glomeromycetes > Glomerales > Glomeraceae > Rhizophagus > Rhizophagus irregularis. The sequence continues at coordinate 2,838,312 of NC_089459.1, forward strand.
ATCTAGTAAAGTTACATCACAAGACATAGTTGATTTATTTAATGTAGCAATGAAGGTCAGACGAAAGGAGGTCTTATGCTGGTATTGTTACTATATGGTGTATGAGGATCGAATCAGGCTATGACCAATCAGCAAGGACATTGGTGTACAACGAAATCAAAGCCTTTCTTCATGATCTTCACCATTTCAAGGATATTGGCTCAGGAGAATACGCCAACAAAATATGCAATTAAAAAATTTATCGACAATAAGGAGGTGTGTTACCGATAATATTTTTTTTACTACTTACAATATTATTTATGGATAATTTACTCTTAGGTTTATTTAACGAAAATGGTTAATTCTCATGCAAATATAATCCAATTTCATGGAGTTACAAAAATAGAAGGTAACATAACAATTTGCGATACACCTATAACATTTTTTGTTGACGTGTTAATTTTCTTTAGATGAAGAAAGGTATTCACTTGTTCTCGATTATGCGGAAGGTGGAACACTAAGAGATTATTTAAGGAACAATATTATTGAATGGAAGACCCAAATAAGGTTTGCCAGAGATTACAAATGCGATTTTATGGTTGCACGATTATAAGGATATAGTACATGGGGATCTTGTAAGTATAATCATAACGTTTAAACATCTACCTAATAAACTATTCACTATATAACGTGTAACTAACGCCTTCTTTTTTAGCATCCGAATAATATCTTATTACATAGAGACACAATAAAATTTGCAGATTCGGACGTTCATTTTAAAAAGGAAAGGGTGATTATAATACTGATGTACGGGGAGCAAAACCTTATACAGATCCTAAAATGTTCAATAAAACAGTTCTATATAAGCTAAACGTGAAGGGTTCTATTCTGGGATCTAGCGTCGCTTATTGATGATCTTGAAGATAATTATATTATGCTTGGAGAGGCTATACCGAACACGAATAATAAATTCGCCGAACTTTATCAAGGTAAAGTGTAAATTTAATTCAGAACCAGTTTGTACTGATACAATTTTATTTTTCTTGTCGCAATCTAATTTTTGTCTGAATAGAATGTTTGAAACAAAAACCAGATGAACAACCAATATTTCCGAAGTAAATGAAACACTCAATAGCATTGACAATGATGAGTCTACTGTTTCTGATTCTGAAGAAAGTGAAGGTTCCTGTCAGATTGATTTAAATAAGCTTTGTCAAAAAACTTTAGTGTCATTTCGTAGATGATGTGTAGAAAAATGGAATCCGTGGATTCCCAACATTACATAGAAACAGAGAAATTTAAGACGTTCGATGCAGAACACATCAATATTGGTTACCTTTCTCTTTATACAAGTTTGTCTCCAGATTCCACATGGCCAACGGATTCCCTCTTTAGATTATTCAAATACTTTTTAGACTTTTCGTTTATAACTGTTTTCCTTTGTTTTTCTTTTCTTTGGGGGGTGTTAGACAACACGCAAGAAGTATTTTGTAATGATGGGTTACATAATAATCACGTACCACATATCATGGAAATATGTCAAGTGATAATGTGTGATTGTGTGTGTATCAATTGTGTGACCATTTTTTTAGCGCAAACTTAGTGATTATATTAATCTGATTTTATGACATTTTTATTTTATACTTATATTAACTTTTAAAATAATGAAATTAATTAAGTAAAAATAAAAATAATCAAAAAAACTAGAATAAAGAAAACGCTAAGTAATTATATAGTAAAATTGATAATTTTCAGACTATATAAATAATTGTATCCAATTTATTTTTTTTTCTAACAGAAAAGTATTACCCTTTCATTTAAAAAAGTTATTATTTTTCATTAATTTTAACAATTTTATCATCATTTACATAATATAATAACTGCGAAATAAAAAAGAATTTTAATATATTTGAATAATATTTAATATAAATAAAAAAAAACTAATTACATACATAATATCAGGAAACCAACGTCTTTGATTTGGAAATAAATAAATAATTCAATTTTTCTAAGAATCTATAAAAAAATTACAAAAAACAAAGTTAAATTTCAGAATTAATTGTAATTTAAAATTAATTACAATCATTACTAAACAATACTTTTTGTGCTAAATAAGATGCTCGATCATTATCTACTTCAATAGCCATATTCAATAATCCAATAAATAATAACAAATGAAAATACTATCATCAATATTATCATTAATGGATTGTCATTTGGTGACCATGCTGATAAAGAGTTTCTATCTCCTATTATTAAATAGTAATTTATAAATATAATTAATAATAAATTTTTTTAATAAAACATGTGCTAACTCTTTAAATAAAAAAAAAAGGTAATAATAAATTAGTTAATTATTTTGCTTTTTAAATATACCTGTAAGGAATAAATATATAGAAAAAAGTGAATTAGGGTAATTAGAAAATAAATTTGTATTACTATCAGGTTCTTCAATCAAGGTTGTAGTATTAGCAATATTTTCATCTTCTGTTATTTGATGATATTTTTTTGTAAGTGACCAAGGATTATTAGAATCATTTAAATCTTGATTATGTTCAGATTTTGGTTTTAACAATATAAAAAATGCATGTGCAAAACCAAATAAAATGATAAGTATAATAAAAAGAAAGAAACAATTCTTTTAGCAACTCCTATCATAATAGCAAAATAAATTCCAAAAGATTCAAAGGCTCTAAAGAAAAGTAAAAATTTTATATCAAGTAAAAGACATGAAACTGAAATAGCTTCTTTATAGTCTGTGCTTTTTTCAATTCTATAACAGTATATAGAAGTTAAGACAGGTACAAGATATGCACTAAAATCTATATAAATTAATCATTAATAAGTATCAACTATTTTGTTTTTTTTTTAAAAAAAAAACATTATTAAAAAAACGTAATTACCAAATAAATTCCATATATCAGATATCCATCTATTTGGACTCCAAATAAATTGACGAACTTCAAATAATAAGTGAATGAATCCAAGAATAATTGATAAAAAGAAAAGCTTTTTTCTATTTTCCTCATTAAAAATATCATAAGGAATTGATGCCAATGTAAAACATGCAAGGTAAATTATAAATAAAATCCAGATTCCTGCACAATAATATACACCAAACATTCTCCATTTAAAATTAATAATGGCTTCACCATTCCAAGTTTTAAAAAGATCATTATTTTGTGTTTTTGTAAAAGGGCTTGATTGAGGTCTGATAAATAATTCTTTAAAAAAATTATAATCTTTTGGATATGTCGTATAACCGGGGAATGGAACTAAATATATACGTTTTTGGTCTTATTTGTTGTTCATTAAAGATGAATTTGATAAAAAACGCACAAATAATAAAGAGTATGACGGATACAGATATTCCAAATACAAATGGGATGTTGAATAAATCAAGTAAAATATTTGATTTTGAAGATGAAAAATATGATAATAAATAAAGAATATAACCGGTATTTAATAATATTAAAGATGCTAATTGAAATTTAAATGATTCAAAATATTTTATGAAGTATTCAAATATAAAAACTAAAATAATCGTAAGAATTTCATCATAACCATGAATGGCAACATATATAATAAAGCCAAGAATGCCGACAATATATATAAAAGGTGTAAAAGATATTACTGGAGTTAGATGTGCTTTATGCGAATATATTCATTACAATCATAATATTTGCTAATTTGGGATTGACAATGAAAGCAATACATATCATGAAAATTAATTGTGTCTGTGATTTCCAATATTTTCTGAAGAATAAAATTATAATAATTCCATGATTACGAAAAGAAAGTGCTATAATGATAGTATATAACAGAAGTACTAATAGTAGATGTGCTGATTTCCAATATTTCCAGAAGGATAGAATAAAAATAGTGATAGCGTCTAGTGTGCAGTATAGTATAATATCAGTATCATGAGTAAAACCTTATAACACAAGAAAATAATACTAGTAGATATATTCGTGATTTCAAAAATTTTAACGGTCTTGAATATGATTTTAATTTATGAAGAATGAATTTATTTTTAGATATTTTTAATTCATTATTATAAGAATATAGATGTTGAAGATTATTATAGATCTTTAATGAATTCTCTGAAAATAAATTCATTTTATTCATTTCTTTCATTACATTATAATATTCTGATAAAAATTCAGAATAATTTTGATTTAAATATGGCATATTCTTACATATCAGTGATAATATATGAATATTATTATTCGGATTTTCTTTGAAATATTCAAGAGTTTTGTTATAGATCGATTTTATTAACTCTCTATTATGTCGTTTTATTGCTGATTTTAAGAGTTTCTCTCCATAATATACACAATACACACAATATACTAAGAATTGAATATTATTATTATTCGGATTTTTTTTGAAATATTCAAGAGTTTTGGTATAGATAAATTTTATTAATTTTTTATTTTGTTGTTTTATTGCTGATTTTAAAAATTTCTCATAATATACTAGGAATTGAATATTATTTTTCGAATTTTCTTTGAAATATTTAAGAGTTTCGGTATAGATCAATTCTATTAACTCCTTATTTTCTGATTTTAAGAGTTTCTCTCCATAATATGCTAGGAATTGAATATTAATATTCGGATTTTCTTTATTTTCTTTGAAACATTTAAGAGTTTCGGTATAGATCAATTCCATTAACTCTTTATTTTGTTGTTTTAAGAATTTCTCATAATATACTAGGAATTGAATATTATTATTCGGATTTTCTTTGAAATATTTAAGAGTTTCGGTATAGATCAATTCTATTAACTCTTTATTTTCTGATTTTAAGAGTTTCTCTTCATAATATGCTAGGAATTGAATATTATTATTCGGATTTTCTTTGAAATATTTAAGAGTTTTGGTATAGATCAATTTTATTAACTCTATATTATGTTGTTTTATCGCCGATTTTAAGAGTTTCTCCCCATAATACACTAGAAAGTATTTTTGATTTGTTGCATAAAGAATCCATTGCTTTTTTAATTCATTATTTGTGGGTTGAGCTATTTCCTTAATTTCATCAATTTCTAAAGCATCTGGTTCATTGTTATTATTATAAAGCTTAATTGCATATTTAAGGAATTTAATATTATAACAAAGTTGCAACTCGATCTTTTTAGATTCTATGTTGAAAGTGTATATATGTAACTCTGTATCATCATATAAAATATGAGTATTATTATCTATTATATATTTCCAATTAGAGTACCTAATCTTATATGAAGGTCTATTTTGAAATGAATTATTAATAAAAGCTTCTAAAATGAATTCACCATTTTTGAATGTTAATCTCATATAATATTCATTTTGATTTTCATTTGAGTTTACTAAATTTGGTATAATGTACTTTTTTATAAGCTCATTTTCATCTGGTGTTGTAGTATATTGGTTTCCTATTTTGTATAAGATGTTTTCATTGTTTGAATCTTTAATATCACTAATTTCTTCCGAATCAATATATTTGTCATTAATTATATAAGTTTCCAAGTCACACTTTTTCATATTAATCACCCATGGTTTTTCGTGAAATATTCCGAAAGCTTTTTGGTCATTAAGTCTAAATAGAATATTATTAAAGTAATTGAGGTTATTATTAATTTCAAGACAAGATTTTATCAAGTTATTGATTGAATTTGATCCCTCAATAATTTTAATTGGAAAATCCATTCTATTTGAATAAATATAATGTATGTCTTCAATACTTATAACCATTACCGATTTAAGAAATTTTAATTCTACCATTTTAGTATTTATTTCTTTTTCTATTTTTTCCTATAAACATAAAAAAAGTTAAAAGAATAAATATTATATTAACTGAAATTAACAATATTTATACTAAAGCGATACAAATATATACATACTTTTATCACTAACTTCCGATATTGGAAATGTTAATAAATCAAATATGGTATTTTTTAATAATGATAACGTCCATAACCTGTCATTGGTTATTCCACCACAACTAATTTCTATTGCATTCATATTGTCGATTTCATATGTATATTTGCATTCCCAGTTATTATCCTTAGTATTCGAAGGATAAATTAAAAGAACCGATCTTATCATTTGATTCTTAGATCCTTTACTTTCAATAATGTAGTAAGTAGCTAAATCTCCACTTGTAAGAAAATTTGTAAACTTGTAATCTGGTAAGTAAAATTCATATTTATCATCAGCATACTTTTTTAAACTTGAATTGAGATGGATTTCCTGTTTATTTTTCATATCATAGATAATTGCTACAGAAAAGGAAAATTTTTTCTTATCAACAAATTAAAACTCTTAAATTACGGCATACATTTTGAAAAATAATAATAATTTACCTAATTCATCATTATCATTACCCACATAATTATAATCTTATCATCAGAGACCTTATAATCCGAAACATCATAATCCGAAACATCTAAATTCAAATTATATGGTTAGACTTCATTGTCAACAATAAACGGTCCCGAATAATCATTATTATCATCATCTTGTCCGTCTTTATTACCAAAAAGAAATCCGATAAGCGGATGATTATTAATACATTTGGCAATAGAATTTTCCTTTCGGGTATTTTTACTATTACACCATCCAACAAAGGATTTATCTTCTTGACTATATGTTACGACATATCTTGACTGTGGAGAAATTGCAATTTTAGTTATCGGCTTTCCATTGTGCGGCGGAACTACTTCGATTGTGATAGTCGTATGTTGACTCATTATACGGTAACTTAATGTATATATTTTTTAGTAGGAGGAACAATACAGAAATGAATTTTTTTTTCTGGGCATTAATTTGAGCAATAAAACTTTATTCGGGGCTTTATTTTGGAACTTTCTATGAGAATAATTGAATATATTCTAGATACATTTACAGTCGCCACTGGATATAACAAACCTGGATATACCGAAAAACTAGTTATATCGAACCAAATAGTGCAGAACCGATTTTCTTATAATTAATTACACTGGATATCCGGCGGTGCTTGTCAAGCACCCCGTTCGTTATTTCCATTATTTTTTCCACCAAAGGTGACATCGCCCTGTAGCGATTTGGGTTATTAGTTGTCAGAGTTACTTTCGATTCTAGTATATAGTTTCTTTGTAATTTTATTGTAACAAAGAAAAAAAACTATATACGTTACCCCACTATGACGCGAATACCCTAGCGGCAAAAATTACCTTCTTGGCCCGTGTAACCATATCAACCATATCATCACCCCCCTGCATAATATTTTATAGCAAGGGGGTCAGTAGGGTGCGATGATTGATTTATGCAGTGTTGATTAGGTGAGGCGGTAATTTTTGCCACTGTGAGTCTGTGGCATGTATGAAATGTGTGCCAGGTTGATGGCGCAGTGTGGCGCAGCGATTTTTTCCAAAAAAAATTAAATTGCAATTTTTTTTTATTTAAAATAAAACCTTTAAATTCCTGCATTAGGTGTATTTTTGTCCGCTCTGCAAATTTACTTAGAGCATATATGGGTGGTTTAGAAGGCCATTTTCGAGTTATTTAACAAAAACTGTTCTTTCGACAAATCCAATTTTGGAAATGATCGGCAAAGACAATAAAATCAGTTGTTATATACTAAAGTCAAAATCTACTTCCAAAACCTCCTTCCATTTATAAGTGAATTTTGTAACACAGATGAAAATACATCTAATATGTAAATTTGAAAGCTTTACATTAAAAAGTAAATCTTTAACTTAAATCTTTTTGAAATTACTGCGCCACACTGTGCTGTCAACCTGGCACACATTTCAGACGTGTGAGTCTGCGAGTCTGTGATGCAATAAGCCACAGGGTAGAGACCCAGAAACCCTAACTCAGCCCGGACCTAGATCCGGGTTTGGGCTGGCAAACTTCTTCAAATTCACCCAGGCTGGGTCTGGGCTGGCACATGATTTTCTGTTAAACCCGAATTTTCATAATTCTGGCTGAAATTAGACTAGCCAAAATTAAGTTGGCCGATTTTTTTGTTTTATGATATAATAATAGTCTGGATTCAGTCTGGGCTAGGTTTTTAATATATTAAGTCTGGGTCAGGCTGGATTGGTTAATTTCCAAATGCATTTCAGGCCAGGTTGTAAATAGGGTCAATGCAAACCTTTACTACAAAGGTATACATGAATTTATTTATCTTTAAATTTGCAAAGAAATAAAATATTTTTATTATATTTGTAATTAATATCACACTACTAGATAGATAAAAAGTGCATATGTTCTTTTTATAGATCCAAACTTTAATTTTTACATTTGATAATTCTACTTCATATGATGTATTTAGTTCTGATGCTAGTTTTACGTTTTATATAACTTGCAATAAAAGAAACAATAAATAACTAAAAATAAAAAACACTATTTTTAATGGTAGTGTTTAATTTTTTTATGAAAAACAAAAAGGAATAAAGCAAATTTTATATGAATGCCAATTATTAACATCAGGTTTAAAAGGTTTTTTGTAAAAATAAGGATTTAATAGATAACATATTTTAGAATACTTTTTTTTAATTTTTTCAACATGTATAAATAGAGAAGCAGCTGATCTTAAAGTTAAGGTTGTATAGATTAGCTCAGCTGTTAGCTCTATGTAGGTGTAATTTTTTTATCAAAATTGAACCACTAGTTACTTTGTTCTTAATTTTATATGTATTTGTTACTTTTATATTAGAAAATTAGAATTATACTTTTTTTTTTTTAGAGATTCCAATAAAAAGTTATAAAATATTTTTGCTTAAAACATTTAAAATAGTGTTTTCTTCTTTTATTATGTATTATTTTCAAGTGTGTAATAATTTTTCATATAGTTTTGAGGTATTTCAAATAGCTGATCCTATTTTTTGAAAAATACAGAAAAGAAACTAACAAAAAAAAATATGTAATAATAAACTTGAGCATTTCGTCATTTCCAAAAAATAGTTTTTATTTTGTAATAGGTTAATTATTGGCAGTAAACATGGGATATCATTACATTTTACTAGTAACACATAGTAATTTACATATGGTTTCAGTTCTGGCAAGACCCGAACATCACATATATAACTCATAACTGATCTGCATGAATTTAAGTACTTTTTGCTCCTGCTAAAATAGACCTAATTTGCTAAAAATCAAATTATCACATTTCAAATCTATACTAATTTGCTAAAACTCAAAATATGAGTTAATAATCTTTTTTTTTGCTTTAAAAGTAAGTTCAGGATGACAAGGGTAAATTTTTAGCATAGAAGATATGACCTTAATTATAATTGTCCGGGGTCCTGGTAGTTGATACAAACTGTCCTGCACGTGACTACGTACAACAATAAAACCTTAAACTTCGTTCAAAGCCAACGCAATTATATTATGTTATAATTATAAATGCTCTACTAACCGGACACAATCTGGCCTTACATCAGTTGATGGTATAAGCCTTCCGGAATCCTAATTTGGGAATACATTTTTTTTTGAAACTCTCTTACCAATGAAATCTTTCCGCAGAAAATATTTATCATAAAGTGCAGATCCGAAGATCCGATATTTTGACTTTTTTTATTGAATACTTGGACACATTTGAAAGTGAGTTATCCTGGTTTAAGACACTATAAACCTTTGTTCACTAAATTTACACTTTTTCTGTATTATTTGTTTTAGTGGCGTCCGGTTTTGGTTATTATGGAAATCGTAGTAGATGTTTTACTTTCTGGCAAGAATTTCGCAAATGTTATGCTATGGCCGATAGACCCGAACAATGCACTTTACAAATGGACGACTATTTTGAATGTCTACATCATACAAAAGAGGTAATCTTTACTCAAAATTTTGTCCAATTTCTCTTGACAATTCAATTTATTATGCTTTTTTTGTTTATTTAGAAAGCACGTGCTAAAGCTATTAAAGATCAAGAATTAAAGTTAAATGAAGAAAAGAAAAAACAAGACGAATTATCTCGTAAATTAACTGATTCCGCTAATAAAAGTAATGTAACAAGATTAGGTATTATAGATAATAGTGTTAAACAAAAAGAAGCTTCGAATTAATCAATGTGTGTATTTTTCTTAATTTATCTCAAAAAATTTATCTACAACAATGTTTACACTGCAAAATACTTTAATATATTAAATAAATTATTCTGAATTTTTTTTTCTTTTTTTTTGCAATTTTAATAATCCTCTCTTTAATTTAATTCAATTATATGGTTCTTCCTCATCTGTTACTGTTACACTCTTTCCTTTGCCCTTATTACCCTTAACTTCATTTTGAGAAATTTCATTTGTATTTGTAAAATTGTTGAAGTTAGCATTACCAATATTGTTTTCGTCATTATTATTGTTATTTATTAATGAGTTCTCTTCTGCCGATGATGAAGTCGCATTTAACTCTGTTATTGGAACACTAGGGAATGCGCTGACAGCCTGTGTAAGCACACTGATAACATTATAGATTTGCGTTTGTGCCTCTTGTAATATTCTTATTTTTTCTTCAAATGCTGCACGGGTGTTTGTCTCTAATAAACGAATTTGTTCTTCCGTTAAAGTTTCCAACGTTGAAGACGACGAATTAGAATTAGAATTATTTGGTAGAACTGGGAAAAGTGGTATTAGTCCGGGTGGTGCTTGCATAGGAAATTGTGATAAGTTAATAGATTGAAAGGACATTGGCTGTGCATTATTAAATGTTCGTGAAGCTGAAGAAGATAATTGATCCCAAGGCATTCTAGGTATAACTGGCTGATTAGGTCTCCGTGTTGAATTATTTTGGCTATGTGCATTAGATGTTGAACTAGACTCTTCGTTTGTCTGTAAATATAGTAAATTATTAGAATCTTTCTTATATAATTGGTTAATTATTAAATTACAAACCTCTGTTGTCGTTCGACCTTCAGTTTCGGTAGATTGTGAATTTTGTGGTACATCCTGTCGTGTATCTTGTGAATTATTTGGTTGTTGTAAAGGTTGTTCAATATTCTGGTTCAAATCATTATCTTGTTCACCCATATTAGGTAGATTTGCTAGGGGTATAGGGGCTACAGGTAATTGCCCATGAAATTGTCCATGCATTGCTGGTTGCCACATTATAGTAGGAAATCCTGGGAATGCGTTAGCAATAAATCCTGGATGATTCGGGAAAGGCATACCTTGTGGTAATTGAGGCTGCTGTGGTTGTCCCTGTAGTCCATTACGAGCAGCTTGTGCTTGAATTGGACGTTGCTGCTGTTGTAGTTGTACTGCAGGTGTTTGTTGTTCCAAAACAGGTCTACGACTACATTTTACAAACGTTTGTGTTATAATAAGAGACTGTTAAAAAGTTCGCAATTTGAAAAAATAAGCGTGTGTAATTTGATAATTTACTTACCAAGTTGGACAGCTCTGTTGTCTTTCTAACCAACTTCTTAAACAATGAAAATGGAAAATATGCCCACAAGGTAATTTTTTTGGTACATCCCCCATGTTATTATTACTTCCTTGACGCCTATCTGCATTGTTATTTCGTTGTGGTTCTGCATCATTATTGTTATTTGCATTATTATTATTGGCGGCGGCGGCGGCTATCATTTCCTCCCGACAAATAATACATGTACGGTCACTTAATCTTTCAAGTTCTTCGTTAGTCGCACTAGGATAACGTTCATTCATATTTCTAGTAGCGCGACGATATCTAACTAAATCGCCACACTTCTGGAGAAATGATCGAAGCGTTACATATAAATCACGTATGATATGTAATGCTATTCCGTAGAATACGAGAATTATAGCGAAAAAGATAAGATAAACTATCAATTTAATAAAATCTGTAAAAGAAAAATAAGACAAACAAAGTAAATATATAATATAAGCTTTTAAGTTAATAAACACAATAAAGCATAAATATTTACCAGTCACCAATTCCAAATAAAAGACATAAATTGATTTATTTTCCCATTGTTCTTCACGTCTCATATCAATTACATTTAATATATACTTAGCAATAGTGGATAATATTGTTGCGGTAAGAATGGAATACTGAACGAATAATAATAATACAACTTAGATGATAAAATATATATATTATTGATAAAAAATTTAATGATAAATAAAAATACGCACTTCAAATGCAAACATGATCATCATATTGGGCTCATTATGCATTGCTATATTAATGGCATATGATGCCAAAATTAGGTCGACTATACCCAATATTTCCATTAACGAAATCATCCGTATGTGAAATGATATTGGTACGGCTGGTGATTGTTCCATCTATTTTGAAACCAGTTTCTTAGTATTAAATTAAAAGAATATAAAAGAACATTCGTAAAGAGTCAGTTTAGTATCTTATTTCTATACTCACAAATTCTACCCGATCTTGACATAGCCAATGAAATATTTTTAGAAACAATAAAATTGTGAATGTTACAACGAAACTAGTATTGAATTCATCTCGGAATATTGTCATAGCTAAGCATGTTTCTGTGAAAGCATACCATGCCCTTTCGTATAAGTGCTTTAAATAAAATAAAAAAATTAATTTTGAAAATTATAACAATTTGATTCGAATTTATAATATCAATTTACCTCTATTTCAACAGCACGTAAACGACCGAAAAATATTGTCTGAAGTATTTTACCTAAAACTATTGTAAGGAAAAAACCCATGTTCATCAAGATCTAGTAACGGCAAGTGTATAATTAAATTTAAAAGTCAAGTGGTAAGTAATTAGAAAAAAATAATGAAAGTCCGAGTTTGAAAAACGGGACTTGTTTCGGTAGAAAATGTGATTGAAAACCAAAGCAGATTTGGATTTAAATCTGCAGATCTGTTAAGTAAAACTAAAAGTATAGGTCTTGACAGCCGAGACAAATTTGCAAAGGGCCAAGACAAAATATGTCCTGACTCCGACTTTAACCTACCATAATGCAAGCGCTTGATTTCGATAAATATATACATGCTGCATAAAAATTAGGTCTTTGACGAAATGCGGCTGCAATGATTGAAAGTGTCAGGAAAGTACTAATTCCACCGTAAACCGCTAAGCGAACCATTTTTAGTATTAATAAAATTCTATTTTATTAATCAAATATAATAAAAGAATGTCTTGAAATAAAAACGAAAACCAAAGCCATTTAAAAACGGGCTTTTTTGAAGAGGTATTTGTAACAAAAATCCACTATTATGACGCCACGTATATGGAAAGAAATTCTGTGTGACAACAGTCAAATTAACCGTCATGGAGAGACTCACGTGAGAAACAAAACAAACGCGTCTTCAGACATTCTTTAACAATAATATTAAACTATGGACAATAATTATAATAATCGTGTATCCAAGTATCGTCCAGTGCCAAAAGACAAGCAAAGGCAAATAGATAATACAGCCATTTCTCAAGCAGTTTACTTGTGGTTAACAAATGAGCTTGGCTACAGATCAGGACGTTCTTCGTCCATAGTTGACGACGCGATTTCCGACAATGAAACAATTAAAGAAGAAATACAAAAGTATGACATTCTGAGTAGGAACAAATATTCACACACTTATTTAAATGCTTTGTTAACATTTAATTTGTTCTATTAGGCTTTGTAAGAATGAATTTATTCCGATTTTCAGGTTCCTTATGGAACGTCTAAAATCTACTAAGTATATATTAAAAAATATAATAGTATTTGTAAATTCGAATAATTATTGAAAATTTTTTATCGCTTTTAATTTATACTAGAGAAGTGGCTCGAATTCGCAATGACCTCCTGTAAGTTTTATTTGACAATATGAGATATTCTTTACATATTATCAAATGTAACTCGTATCATTTCCGCATACGCAGTAATCAACAATTGAACGTAACGTTGCATCATATAAAACGAAGTAAAGCTAGATCCTCATTATCTGCTTCGACTGTTAGGGATGATAATTTCCTTCATAAAGCAAAAATTGACAAAAAATTGATACGGATCAACACAAACACAAAAAACGGAGAACAACAGATCAATGAGTTGATTTCACGTATAGCAGAGATTGGTAACATAATAATTATACTCTATAGACAAATCATTGACTTTTATATTTAGCTATTAAAAATGATTTTAGAGTTCCAGATAAGAAAAGTTCAAGAAGAAATACGTGAAAAAAAGAATAAGATTTATATGAAAAAAACATTTCAAGAAAATTGTAAGTCCTTTGCAACGACTGAAAATGAATATCGGTGCCACTTGGAAGAATATAGAGGAAAATCTGGAATAAAAGATGAAATAAGGTATGTTAATGTACTGGTATTGAAGTTATTAAATTTTGATTAAAAAGAAACATTAAATTATGTAGTACGACACAAAAAGGAAGTGAAACAACAACGACAGTAAGTATGATTTATCAAATATCGAAAATTTGAATATATACTAATTTCATGAGAAACGTAAATTTAATTATTGTTATAAAGATTAAGATCAAAAAAATTTGCGGAAAACTCAAGTTACTCGGGAAAAATGTGCCGAGGTTTGATATTGTTTGTATCTAATACTTCTTTTAAGTCTGACAAATTCCTACTAAAGAATTTGTAGTAAAAGTCTTAGTGGAAATCAAAAAAATCAAATTCGCTTTTTGATTGAGGTTTAAATTTGACACAATTTTTTCATTATTTCATTTTCAAACCGCTTTTTCTAATTTAATTCTTTATTATAGGATTTGCTAAAAACTTCATCTCCAAAATTATTGCTTAAATCTGTATCAGGAGTAATTAAATCTGCATCTAAGGATTTAACGTAATGTAATTTTATTATTGGATTCGAAAATTATACTTACATTAAACGTTTATTTAATGTTAGTCTTCCTCATCATTTTTTTACTTTATATAGTCCATGTGCTGAATTACCAGTTGATAATACTATTAAAGATTCAATAAACAAAGTTCAACGATTGCTGCAGGTGAATGTTGTTATCTGATTTGATTTAGTTATTGTAATAATCGCTAATAAAATTGATGTAAAAGCAACGTAGAGAAAATCATATTGAAAAGTTCATTGGAACCGAGGCGATCCTTAATGATATTCTTAAGCTGAGAGAAAAAATTGAACAGGAAACTGAATCCGTAAAAGCATATATTAAAAAAAAGTATGTGCATATGCCTTCAATGGACGATAGTATGATGTATTTATAAAGATTATTTATTTTTCAATCTTAATACGCAAATGTTTTCGACTCTAATTTTACAATTATTTTTCGGGAGGAGGTAGACAAGTGTTAAATTCCAAGGCTTCCTTAGAAGCTAGCCAAGCCGCATTTAACAGGATAATGAAGTTTGCCAACTTTCTTGAAAATCAACAACAAAATTTGGTAGCATATGGTAATGAGTTACCAACACTGTTAAACCGAGTTCTTAATTATAATAATGTTATTGTAAGTCATTATTATTACATTTATCTATTCTATTTCTCTTATAATAATTTAAAATGTTTAATAGGAAGAAAAACAAAAAAATATTCAACGCCTGATACAAATCAATCAATTAACAAGAATGAACTTTATTAAACAATCTAAAGAGGTACTTATTTTTATAATAATCCAGGGTATAATTTTTGAAAAAACTGATATTTTTCAAATTCATACTTAGATTTCAAGTTTTGTAGAAGAGAAAATCTTCCCATTCGCTAGTAGTATTGAAACTTTAAGTAAAAATCTTGATAGTATAATGATTAAGGAGAATGAAAAGCTCAAAATTTTAAATTTGAGATTAGCAAAACAAGTCAAGCTACAAAGGTGAAATTTATATTTGTCATAATTTGGTGAATTGGTAGAAAAACCGCTTAATGACTATTTTTCTAGTGATTTCCGTGCTATTAGCACACTTGATATTAATCGTACTCTTGATGACAAATTTGTAAGAGATATAAAGGATTTAATCCATTGTCCAAAATATGAGGTATGTTTATAATAATCTTGGATCACAACTTAATATTTAAGTAATTAATTATTTATTTTTACAAGAGTGCCGATAGGATCTTTATGGTCTTATCTGACTTGAAGCGCGAAGGTACTCTTAATTTATTTCACCTTGTTTATTAAAGTCTCGTAGTTATAATTATAACTATTGATTATCCTATATCTAGAAGTGGTTTTTGAAATAGCACGTTCATACCTTAACAAAAACATGAAACCTTGTCATAATGAACTCCAAATTCTCGGTGAATATATTATATCTAACAATGCTGATTATATCCTTTTTTTAAAGATTCATTGTTGATTAATCATTAATTGCTTCTGTAGCGATTCGTTGGTTGACCGCAATTGGCGTCGTTGTAGCGAATTTCGATAAAAATGTCTCATTCATGCAAACTACAGATAGTATGCAGCAGGCAGCTGAGGCCTTGAAGGGTAAAGAATCAAAACACTCATTTGTTCGAATGTTTGCGAATACAAATTAAAATAATATTTATATAGATTTGATAGAAAAACAAGAACAAACTTTCTTGAGTAAAGAAATTTTGCGTCTTAAACGGGAGATTGGCAATATTGATACGGCGGAAAATGTCTTTCAAGAAATACAGGATATACTTGAAGAACGGTACGATTTTTATGGTAGAAGTAAATCTTTATGTTTCTTGTTAACATGTTCATTATATTTTAAATTGAATAGTGAAAAAATATTAAATGGTCAAATCGGAAATATGATTATTATCCAAGGTCGAAGGTACCTTATGTCTTAGGGGCAAAGTGAGGTAGTTAATTGAATTTGACTTAGAGAAATTATGTATAATTTTACAGATCTGGTAATTTACAGTAAAATCTATTGGCATATTACCAAATAATTTTTCAGTTCCACAATCAATATATGTAAATTTGGGGCAAATTTTATAATATCTGAAATCTGCAGGTGCTATGATGCTATGATGAAATTTTTAAATTGTAAATTGGTTTTTTTTGGACTTATAGAAAAGTGTCTTTTATTTTCCAAGATACCTAATTGTATATGTACTCATTTATGGAGTATATTTACTTATCTATACCAGCAGATTTGGACCTCTTAAGGGATATCTAATAAACTATACTTTCATGATCACTAGATGCTGAATTATAAGATTTTTGAATATGAAATATGCCTATTATAATCGCTATAAATCTTAAAACATTTACATGTTATTATGGAGTTAAGGGGTGTTAAAACTTGCAGAAAATATGAAACCCTGTAGAAATAAAAATAATTGTTAATTAAAATCTTGGGGCCAAATCACATGAATCACGTGCCCCAGCTTTTTTTGATGGTGGGATTAAATCGACACGTGATATTTGACTTATTCAAGTCCTTTATTGAATCATGTCAGTATATGAATTTTTCTAAAACACAATAAGTAAATCAAACTCTTCCATAAAAGACGCATTCATTTAGCTTTAAATTTTGTCTTATAACTTCGGAAGTCAGCGCATTTTTAACTTCTTCAGGCGGATTTAAACCAAGGTTTTGAGCTCTCTCCCAACGTTCTAACCTTGTTAATCCAACACAAGAACCAAATTTATAATTAAGATCAAACGCGTGAAGAAGACTTTCCATTGGGTTATAAACATCATTATGAAACGCTAAAGAAAAAGAAATAGAATAATTAAAAGTCTGTTATATATAAGCTACTCGATTAATTATAATAAATTAATAATTATGATAAAGCTTACTGAGCTTTGACCGAATTTCTATATCTCTCAATGATTCTTCTGGATCACTTTCCAAATCAATAAAATCAATAGAAGCCTCACGAGGAACATCGTCTTCGTTTATTAAATCGTCTCGATCAAATGCTTCATTTTCAGATTCGTCTAATTCTGATATGCTCTGACGGTCTAAAACATGGTTTTTTTGTTCAACAAAAATTGAAGTCGCGGGGATTTCTTCATTAACAACGACAGTAGGTCCTTCTCTCTTACTTTTTTCAATATTTTGATTCTTTTTTGGTTTATCTTTATCTTTTTCAGCCTTATCTCTTTTAGTAGAAGTGAATATTCCAGATAATTTTTTTTGAACCAATTTTTCAGAAGTTTTGAGTTTTGGCATTTTAAAGGAAAAGAAGTTATTAGGTATTTAAAATGTTTAGAGTTCGCGTATTTATCATATATTACACTAGTCACGGGTTGTTAGGGTGTACGTAATATAACCCAACAGCACCCAGAAAAATTCTTCGATCACGTGATCTGTTTTTATTTATCACATCGTCACACCCTGTCCGAAGTTTCACAGTTTATATTTATCTGAGGGACTTAGATTTTTTCAAGTAGATGAAATTCTATTTGTCACGTTTTATTCATCACATCCTAAATTCTTCGATCACGTGTCAGTGCATAACGCCGGCCGAGTTCGAAGAATTTTCTGGGTGCCGTTGGGGTAGTTGGTATACGTACATCCTACCAGAGTTTAGGAGTTATGCACTTGCACGTGATAGCATTAACGTTAACTCTGGCCAGTTCGTTCACCCCACTGTACATTAAGGAACCCCACGTTAAAGAACCCCTATTCACCTAGAGTGTTATATTTAATAGTACACAGGCGATCGCGATAAATCGGATTGGTTTGTTCCAGAGAAAATATCCGGTATATCAAAATATAACAGAAAAATAAAGCTATTCTCAAACTTTGATTAAATATTATATTAAAACTAGCCAGTATATTTTTTTAGAGTGTTTCAGTGGTCTGTACTACATAACGGGATTAATCTTGATATGTGAGTTTTAGTTACATAGAGTATTTCACGTTGTTTAGTAAAGTATAAACCATGGGAAAAATTTTTTCTTTTTCTTTTTAAAAATTAATTATATAGTAATCTGTACAAAAGAACATAAGATAATAAAATGTATTTTTTAAATGTTGATAATATTATGGTATAAGATTTTTGGTGTATTTTTTGTGTATGTATTTTTATGAAAAGACATGTGGGTTGTTTGATATTATCTTGTTCTAATCTTTGATATTCTAGAACAACATTCGGGTCAGTCATGAAGGCTGATCTGACAAGGTGGGATATATTGATATTATCCCAAGTAGAACACCTACTGAGGGTGACATAAACTTGGCCTGGGGAGAAGATGTTTCCATCTAGAGTGAAGGAGACTTTTAGCAAGATTATTACTTGTATTTTGTAAACGGTTAGAGCAAAACAGTTTTGGATCAGAAATTGAATTGCAGTAACATATTCCATGTTTTCCAATTATTTATAAATCATTTAGCGTGGATTAACATGTGATCTATTGATGCTAGAGACATGATCTTACCACCATTCGACGCGTCTCATCAAGACAAATCCAATGATATATAGCTCGACTTTGTACGATCACTAGATGGACAGCTATTCAATTTTTCGCATTTTTATAAAAAATTAGATTAAACCGAACTGAACTGAATTTTGAGCCAGTTTTGGATCAGTTCACCAGTTTAGCCTGAACTGTTTAGAGCTTTAGTTTGCATCCAACTTTTATTATTCCAATAGTAATAAACAGGTAATGTTTCTTTTTTTATTTCTTTTAATGCCCAAGAGTTTTGATGTTTATGTATAAAAACTGGTATTAACTTATCGCCTAATGCATTGCATGATAATAAAACAGTAACTCGAGATTTTGATTTTTTAGTGCCTGCCATTGGTCCATGAGCAAGTGTTTTTGATGATTCTAAATTCCAAAAAAAAGCTGTTTTGTCTGCATTATACACATCTGCAAGAGGATATTCTTAAATAACATTTTTTAAATTCTCTCAAAAACTTGGTAATTCTTCAAGTGGTGCACTTGCTACTTCATCTTGTTTAGTAATTTGATAAATGTGATGTTACTTTTTAAAATTAGATAACCATCCATCAGATCCATTAAAATTGTCAATATTTAAAATATTAGCTATTGCATGACTTTTAGTTTTTAAAATTTCACCTATAACTATTAAGTTATGTTTAATTGCTTTATTAAACCATAATGCTAAAGTTTCTTCTAGTTGAGGGAAAAGAGCTTGTCTATTTCTTTTTTGTTGACTTGCAATAGATTTTCATCAATATTTAAAAAGTAATCCTTTTTAGTAAGAATTTCTGTAATAGTATTATGACCAATATCATATTTATTAGCAATATCTTGATGTTTTAAGCTAGGGTTATTTTTTGCTAAAATACAAACTTCCTTTTTTTGAGCTTTAGTTAAAGTAATTCTTCTTTTTTTATTTGAACTATCATTAGGAAGTTTTGTTCGTTTTATATTATTTGTACCTGTAGTCTTCATGTTTGTATGACTGCAGACTCAAAAAAAAACTAAGAGATAAATTGATGTGTAATGGATATTAATAAATTATATAATGACTGTCATTATATTTATGATGTCATTATATCAAGCTAGATTGTGGCTTTGTAAAATTAGTTTATCAGAATTTTGTGTCATAGTCGTTATATATTAATATTTATAATAATGTCATTATAACAAGCCAATTTAAAAATTTGTTTTTAATAATTTTGTCATTATAACTAGGGATGCCAAAAGTTCAGTTATAACCAATTATAACCAGTTTTTATCAGTTCAGTTACAGTTCGGTTTCAGTCCAAGACCGACTGTTTAACCATCAGTTTTATATATAAAAAAACTAACAAAAAAACTGATCAGTTAATCATATATTTCAAAAGAAAAGAATGTTTCTTTCATTAATTATATTGAGAATACTATTAAAAATTATGATTTTGGTGTTTATTTATATATATAGTATTCTTATTTTTGAAATAATAAGAAAATTTTTTACACGTTGATCACGTGATTTTTCGTTCTACTGAAAAAAATTGCAAAATTGACATTATTATCGTAAAAAAAATTATAATTTTAAGGAATATTATCAAATAAAATTATAATTAACACTTTCTAACATTAGTTCATTCAATTTTGCAGTAATTTTGTAATCAGTTTGCAATTCAGTTTTATTGGTCAGTTTTGCGGTCAGTTCAGTTTCAGCTGAAAATTGCGGTTTTAAAACTAAAACTGAACCAAACTGACTGTTGGCATCCCTAATTATAACCATATGTCAGTTTATCAAAATGTCATTATAATAAGCGGCATTTGTAATTATTTTAATTGTGAATAATTACAATTTATTAATTATTTTTATGCTGTATTCAGATAAATTTTATTTTAATTTAAAACTTTTTTTTCTAATATTGAGATATATTAGTTCGCGTCTTTAGTTGTGTCATTTTTTAGCTAATTATCACTAGTAAAAAAATGGTCTATCCTACACATATCCTACACATATCTTACATATATTGGGTACTCAAAATGTAGAAAATCATACACAAATAATACACATATTATACACATATCGGGTACTTATATATATAGTATACCTATCAAGTACCTGATATATGTATGATATATATATTAGTACCCGATATGTGTATGATATGTGTATTATTTGTGTATGATTTTCTATATTTTAAGTACCCAATATGTGTAAGATATGTGTAGGATAAATCATTTTTTTACCAGTGTATCCTCAACATTTAGATAATTGCAAATCATATGATAAGCTTCAGACTATGTAACAGTTTACCATTTTCCTAGTAAATATTTACTATTAGCTTTGCTAAAAATATCGTTAAAAATTTGTCTTGACCTGTGTCAAGACTTGCAGACTTCACTAATAAAAAGTGCAAGGAGAAAAATTGAGGACACTTTCGTCTTACTTTAGCTTAAATTAGGTGACGACAATAAGCTTTTCAAGTATTATGTAACAGAGATCTGTTTATTGTGCTATGACTCATATTCAGACTTTAGGGTATTTTTGAAAAGAACGTTCTAAAAAACTAAGGTGAGTATTATATATATATATATATATATATATGTTGAGAGTATATATATACTTGTAAAAAGTAAAAAATTACGACTTGTGATTTGTAAGTAAAAAATGATTGTATCTCATGTGATTCTGCAATTGACTCTATTGATATTATCGATGTACAGTATCAGTGTCATAGTTTTATTTATATTAGCTGTTATGTATTAATATATAAATTTAAATATACAGAGAACGATCAATGATATGCGGACATTTTTCAAAGTGAAAAAAATTATATATATATTAATAAAGTGAAAGTAAAAATTTAAGTACAGTACATTTATTGCATCTTTAATCATTAATTAAAATAAAAATTTATCTTTGAATTCTATTTTCATTTGCCACAATAATAGCTTTAATTCTATGAAATAAGCAATTGATCTACATCTTATAATATTCCAGAGGAATATCTTTTACGTATTTTTAATATACTTTTCAAATACTTTTGTTAAGAAATTTAGTAAGGCATGTGAATATAATATAAATAATTTAATATTATATAAAATTAGGGGCTCAATGTAAAGTTAGCAATCATAAGTTACATAGGTTTACAAAGATTGCGAAACTCTTAATTTTTTTAAAAAGTTAAGTCATATATTACGAATATTTCAATATCCAGTAATTGGATTTTTGTGGTCTTAGATTCAATAGATTCATCTCACTAAAACAATTCTAATGATGGTAATTTTGTGCTTGTAGGATGGATATTTGATATGTAATTTATGCTTTAAATATCTAGAATTATCTTATGATACTTTATAATCCAGTGATTGGAATTTCATAATTATTAGTTCATTGGATTCGTCTCATTGAGACGATCTGAATGGTAGTAAATACATAATTATTGGAATTATATTGACCATGTTATGCCATTTTTATGTTTTATGGACTGCATAACAAAAATTAATAAATTTATGCAGTGGGTGATTCCATATTTCTAAAAAATTCCAAAAAATATGAAGCATGGAAATTTGATTATTATGTTTATAAGAACAAAATTATAAATTATTTGTATCACATTATGGGCCGGTGTAAAAAGATTGATACCTCACCCGAAAAGGAAAGGATTTTACACCAAGAAAAATACCGTATGACTAAAACAAAATGGGCTGAAAAAAATATATATATTACAATGACTTCGAATAAACATTTTTACTTACATTTTTTTACCCTACTATGGATAGTTTCTCTACAAAATGAAGCAATGCATCACTAACTGATAACGAAAAGTTGATAATAATTAATGTTTACAATTATTTTTTGGGGCTAACTTTAAAAAGGAGGATCATCATCAGGTCACATTACGCAAGTGTGTTGCTGAGGTGTTTGGGCATAGGGGAAAGTACAGTTGGGAGGGTGGTTTCAAACTGGAAAAGCTATAGAGATGATACTTTTACACTACACAAAATGCTTAAATATCCTAAATTACAATTGGATGGTTAAATTCTCATAATATTGCTTTTTTTGATGAATTAAGAAAATCAGAACTTTTGAAGCTGGTTCAAATAAACAAAGAAAAGGTTCCATTTTTTTGTGTTAACATTGCAGAACAATATGAATATAAAGTTAAATTTACCCCTCCATACCATAATTGTGAACTCCAACCTATTAAAGGTGTTTAATCAGTTGTAAAGGGTAAAGTTGCATGCTCAAGTCTACACCCAAACCTTTTATTTATTAGAAATTCACTTTTAAATGTATTTAAAAAAAAATTTTCTTCAAAGGTTATTGTAGGACTTTGGGAAAGAGCTTTTAAAAATGTTAAGAAATATTTTGAATCTGATAAAAATATACAATTAATTGATGAAGAATTTGACGCTCATAGTAGTTCTGATGAGAATCACATGACATGACATAATATTTATATTGTATTTTTCCCAATACATACTGATAATATTAAATAAATAAAAAAAAATATTTATATAATAAAATTTTTTTTTATTGATGCAATGTTTGAGGTACCAATCTTTTTGCACCGGCCCATAGCATGTAATGATCCGTATAATTTTGGTAAAAATAAGTGTCCGCATAACATTGATCGCCCTCTGTATTTAAGAATTCTCATAGTTATATATTAAAGTGGCTTTATGATTAAAATAGTATAATTTTAAATACACTTGAAATAATTTGTTGTTAAAGATCGGCAAATTAATGAAATTTTTTTATATACAGTCGGACCTCTATGTACCGATACTGTTGTTTTGGGAAAAATATATCGGTATATCAAATTATCGTTACATAACCGTCATCAGTGAATCATAATGCGGGCTAAAATCCAATTCTTGCCAGCATTATGTAAACTCCGGATAGCTAATACAGTATATTAAAATGTCATGTGATTTGGATGGAACCTTTATGTTAACTCTGGCCAAATTCATAGTGTTGACCCGAATTAATACCAGTGTAACCTAAAGTATCGGTACATCTTACTATGTATTAATTATAAAGGGGCAAAGAAAAGTATCGGTACATGTTACATTGTGAAACCATATATAATATCGGTATAACGAGATTTTTTTATTAATTGTGAAACGGGACATAGAAAATTTATCGGTACAGGCAATTATCGGTACATAGGATATCGGTACATAGAGGTCTGACTGTATACAGTCAACCCCCTATATAGTCACCCCCGTATAATCACAACATATAAAATTCCCCTTTATAAGCACACCATATTTTGGCCAATGTACTAATAAATATATTAGAAAAACCTTCTCTATAGTCACAACATATGACTTTTTTTATAATCACACCCTTTTTTTTCAGTCCCAAGGGGTGTGACTATAAAGGGGGCTGACTGTATTTTGATTTAGAATTATTTAAACACTAAGAATAGATTAGTTTGTAATTTGAATAATTTTATATTTAATATTATATTACGGTAATTATCTTGGCCAAAATTAAGCATAGTTCTGGCCAAAATCGAACATTATTCAGGTTAAAAGCCACCCGATTAGTTTCAGTGGAACTGACATAATTCCAAGTTTGTGCATAAAACCGACTAACTATAAAGGAATGCAATTTACGCATCTTGCACAAAAACATGTCTCATTGATTGTGTTTTGACTATACAAAATATGATACTGTACAAAATTACAAAATTTTTATTAAATATAAACAAATCAAAAAATTTTTTGCTCAACCTTATATTTTATACTTGCTTGTATTCTCTCAATATCTTTGGTATAGATATAGAATTTATAATTTTTTTTTTAGTAATAATATAAAAAATATAACATGCATGAATGTGTAAGAAAATATTCTTACCACAGGAACACTTGTACATGGAATCATGCCAACTTCAGTGATTACAGTTGTAATATACTTTGATGGCGTTAAATCATGTAACAAGTTCAAAAGTTTTAAATCTGGTTTATGAAGCCATCCATCCAACAATCCAGCTTTTGGAGTTGAAGTTGTAGAAATATTCACCATTTCGTCAGGATTTCCTAAAAGATTACAAATTAAAATCAGACAATAACATTAGTAAAGATTTCAAGGATATTGCTAAAACTTTACTCTTTTCACCTTGCCTTGTTCATTCATAACAAATGAATCCAATTGAACCTTCTCTGCAAACTTGTATGTCTCGCAACATACAATAACAGGAATATTTTTTTCCTTGGCCATCATTGCCACCATTGCAGTACCAACTCTTGAATAAAGTGCGCCATTTGACATAAAGGCATGTGCTCCCAGAAAAACTTTTGAAACATCCTTTAATACGAACCCAACTGCATGAAGAAAGGCATACGTACAACTTATTCCGGCATCCACAAGACATCTCAAAAGTCCTTTTCCTTGAAATTTATTGGAAGAAAAATCTTAATAATATTTGAAAAAAAAGCAAATAGTAATGAAAATGTTAATTACCTTCAAGTCTCGGCCTTGAATCCACAATGATAACTTTAAATTGTATTCCTTTTGCGTGAGCCTCCAATAACAATGCCTGTACAACCGACGACCTTTATTTTTAACAAGGTTTAGAACAGGTAATACAAAAATGAATTAAAAAATTTCTTACATAGAGATCAATTGTACCTAGCATATGTCAATATTACATCGCCATCCTGTATTTTCTGTAATCCATAGCTAACTATAACGCGATCTGCAACTGTAATACGATCGCGAATAAAGTTATCGATTTTCTCACATAACAAAAGTTTTGCCTATTAAAAAAAATAATGTTAGCTTAATAATGAATAATTTCAGTTAATTAGCATAAATTAGAATAACGACATTAACGGCGTACATCATCATCGGCTAGATCAATATCCATTGTAGATATCTCCAATTTTAAGTGACGAATTGCATTACCCATACCGACCGACATAGGTCTTGAATTCACCAAATAACTTATCTGGGGAGATAAATGGGTAGGCAAATGACGAGACAGAGTTGTCCCTTCTGGTGTTTTGTAATCTTGGATTACCTATTAAATTATTTATTTAATGACATGATATTTAATAAAAATATCCGCGCAAATTATTAACCTTTTTGAAAGCTGTTAAAGTAGCAATACAACGAGCATTAGCTCCACAAATTTTAAAATCGGCAAATTGTAACCCTATAACTAAAACCGCGGGATGAATATCTCTGGACGCTAAACTTGCATTAGCACCTTTCGCGATTTCTAAATGAGAAAACAATGCTGCAACTTGTTTATTGCTGCTTTCATTCATTTCTTTTGATTGCTTTTCTTTATGCTTTGCCTTGGTTCGTTCTTTTATAGATTTTTTATTTCCTTCGTTTTCCATTATGAAAATTATGAAAATTATACAAATAAGATTTTTTTTTTTGCGTGTATTATTGACTATTAATGATAAATTTATCATGTGATTATCTAACCGCAGTAGATCCGAGTGATTCGTGATTTTTTTTTTTGATTTTGCTGATGTATTTTTTTGTTTTTTTGATTTTTAAGATTCTAGTTTATGAACTAAAAATAAAATGGGTATAAATCGTCTTCTTCAAAAGTTAAAATCTATACAAACTAAAATTTCAATATCAAAATATGCAGGAAGTACAGTAGGGGTGGACGCGTATTGTTGGCTACACAAAGGAATTCATGGTGAAATAACTTGGAATAAACCGTAAATTAGTTATATTGTATTTTTATTTTTTTGATATTTTTTCTTATAATTAAGCTATTTCATAATAATGCATTTGATTAAAAAGATACGTAGAGTATTGCATTAAAAGAGTGAGAATGTTGAAGAAGTTCAATGTCCGGCCACTCATAGTTTTTGATGGGGGATATCTACCGGCCAAATATCGTATCGAACTAATACGTGAACAGTTTGTATTTTTTGGGAGGGGAAAAGGTTATTAATAACGAGTGTATGGTAAATTGATTTTTTGAATTAGAAAACGACAAGAATACAGCAAAATTGGACGTGAACTTTTTAAAAAAGGTCGAGTTCGCGAATCTTTTCCTTTTTTAAAGAGAAGTGTCGATGTTACACCAGATATGGCTCACAAATTCATCGAGGTATTTCGGCAACTCATTGATCATCTTTAATGGCTTAATTTTCACAGTTTATTCTTTTAGGCATTACGCGCTGAAAATGTAGAATATGTTGTTGCACCTTATGAAGCTGATGCACAATTGGCTTATCTTGAGAAGAAGAAACACATTGCAGCTATAATAACGGAAGATTCAGATTTACTAGTTTTTGGATGTAAAACTGTAAAAGAATTATATTTTATTTATATTCAATCTTTTTTAATTATACTCTTTAAAAAAAACATCTCATTTTGATTTCTAGGTAATATATAAATTAGAACTCAATGGAAATGGAATAGAAATATGTCGGGATAAATTTGGAGACGTAGAAGAGATTAATATGCTTGGTTGGACAGACAAAAAATTTCGGCACATGTCTATGCTAGCGGGTTGTGACTATTTGCCTTCAATACCCGGTATTGGTATCAAGTCTGCGCATAAGTATTTAAGAAAATATGAAACCGTAGACAAGGTAAGTTAAAAGAACGATATTTTTTATTTAAAACATTAAATAATAATTGTATAATAGGTAATACAATATTTGAAGGGGAATAATAAAGTAAAAGTACCACCAAATTACGAGAATGATTTTAAAAAAGCAGAGCTAGTATTTTTGTATCAGCGCGTGTTTGATATTGAAACTGAACGTTTAGTCACTTTGAATCCGGTTTCTGAAGATTTGGATATTTCACTTGATACGGATTATATTGGATCGTATCCTATAACTTATGCTTTGCTTACCGCTTTGGTCATATTATGTTGTAAAGATGTCTTAACTCGAATAATAGTAACATGGATAAAAATATCGCCTTAGGTATTGCGATTGGTGACATCAATCCAATAACCATGAAACCAATAATACAAGCGAAAGAAAACGTAGTTGAAGCAAGAAACTTATTACCACCATATAGTGAAATAGATTTTTTGAATGTAAATGACCCGTTTACGTGTAATCCGTTTGATTTAGTCAAAACTACAACGAGTCAAGAGAATACTCTTTTAATCGTAAGTTCACACAAAAAGGTAATTAACTAGTTACCTTTGAGTAAATTATTAAGATAATTTCCTTAATTAAAGGATTCTTTGGAGAAAAATGGGCAAGGTTCAATATCACCGGCAAACAAAAACCAGAAAATATTTACCAACTTAACCGGTAATGATCGATCCATTTAATTCGATAAGTTATTATCAACGACTATCTAATGATGAAAAATTTTTTGTAGAATTTATTGAACCTATAAAAATGTACAGAGGAAATTTTTCAACAATTAATTCGGATGGGATGAAACAAACGAACTATCACAGTAATGCTGAATTAACGGGTATGTTTAGATTGTCCTATTTCGAATTAGGAAGTTAATTGATTACTCTTTTAATATTTTTTAAAGAATGCGAGCGACTTGTGGCCGAAGGATGGGCATATAAATATTCGAGAAAACGTAAATGGGATAATAAATAGCTAAAATTTTAATTCTGATACAAAATATATTAGCTTCTTGAATTTGAATTAATATCTATTGCTACATTAACAATTATACACTTTGTGAACCTTAAAAAACAACAACGAATAAATTTGAACAATTTCATTATATCCTATTATCAAGTAGATTTTTATCTAAAGTAGGTATCTAATAACAGTAATTCTCCAAATTTTTAATTTTTTTTCGATATTTAATTAATTTATAGGGAAAGTTTTCTATTGCTTTAACACAACTAGTTAAGATAAAATAAATGAAAAAAAGATAAAAGATGAATATGCTTGTATTACTATCATATTATCTTATAGATTAGATAATCTACTAAGCCACCGAAAGTACATTATAAAACTAAAAAAAAAAAAATTCCTTTCATATTATTGCTAAAAACCTTCTTGGGAAAGTTTTCGGAATTAAATCCAAATTAAATGAAAACAACAATTTCTTTTGAAGTGTTTTTCTTCGCAGATTTTGAGCTCCTAAATGGTTTTTAGGCATATAATAATTTTATGGCGGAATCATAGTGCATAAGAAAGATTAACAAAAACTTTCTTGTGTCTCCATTAACCATTACATATTATTAATGATATAAATATATATATATATTTTTATTTTTGCAGACAAATAAAAAGGAGATTATAAAAAAAATTATTGTCTTTTTCTGTAAAAAATATCAAAATAATAATTAGTGATAATAATTAGTGATACGTTAAAGAAGAAAATTAATTTTATAATTGTAATTTAAAGATACGCCCAATGGCTTATTTTCAGCCAATCATCGCTTCAATGAGTAAATTCTATATAGGGTATATATTACTGATTTTCGTGCAAGTTGTACATCAATATATCTACAGTATCTATTCTTGATCAATGTCTTAATCTATCTTATTTCCTTTTATTTTCACTTTCAATAAATTAATAATTTTAAACTTGTCAAAATGGTTAGTTAAAACCCTTTTATATTGTCGTTTATCTAATTTATTTAAAGTTTTTCTAATATATTGTGTAGGCACACCAAAACTCTCAAGGAATTCAAACATTACTGGATGCTGAAAAAGAAGCTGCAAAAATTGTTCAAAAAGCTAGACAATGTAAAGTTATTTATTTAAAATTATTTTATTCTTATAAAATCAAGTTTATCAATCGATTTTTTTTTAATAATAGATCGTGTTCAACGTTTGAAGGATGCTAGAACTGAAGCAGCAAAAGAAATAGAGGCATTAAAAGCTGAAAAAAATGCTGAATTCCAAAATTTCGAAAGTGAGGTAATTATAAATACCTTAGATTAAAGCAAATATTTTTTTAAACTAATAAAATCATTTATTTACTTTTTAGCATGCTGGGTTTTCAGATCAATCTTCTACTCAATTAAATGCAGAAACTGATGCAAAATTAGCTGCAATACAAACAGCTTTTGATAAGAATAAAAATGCTGTTATAGAAAAATTATTAACTGCTGTTACTACCGCTGAACCTAAAAT
Organism: Rhizophagus irregularis; assembly: GCF_026210795.1. Lineage (NCBI taxonomy): Eukaryota > Fungi > Glomeromycota > Glomeromycetes > Glomerales > Glomeraceae > Rhizophagus > Rhizophagus irregularis. The sequence goes on from NC_089459.1 coordinate 2,868,537, forward strand.
GCATATTAATGTTAAAGTTCCAGAGTAATTTAAAGAAAAAGAATTTATGTAATTTATTGCGAAATTAGTATATAATTTATTACATAGTATTTTTTTTTTTAATATTATTTAATATTTTCTGCTCACTTCACATAAAATGTCAAAAAAAAAGAACTATATAATAATGCATATAAAATAATAAATACTATATTACTGTATTTATCTATAAAATACTAAATGTTTATTTAATAAAACAAAAATGAATATTAGATCTCAATCACATATCATATATATGAACAATTCTTCATACTCTCTGAATCTTTATATTGCAGTATGAAATAAATAACTAATACTTTCACCGTTATGAGTCCTTCTAATTGCTTCGGCTAAAGTAGCAGAAATATCGATCACTACGATTTTTGAACTTTGACTTCGTTTCTCGGATGAAAGGGGAAAAGTATTTGTAATCACCAACTATATTATTTGTCAAGTTGATATAGGAAAAAATTTATATACGAGAAAGAAAATATTCGTCATTATGTATATGTCATCTTACCTGATATATGCTTTTACAACGTTCTATCTCATTGATACTATCATTACTTAGAATTCCATGAGTAGCAATTACATAAACACGTTTTGCGTGGCATTTTTTCATCAAATGTTCTGCGGCTGTTATAAATGAGTCTGCTTTATCAATCATGTCATCCTATACGTTAATTATATCAAATTTTATTGAGAATAAAATTTATAAATGAAAGTTTGAATTGCAAACTGCTTTAATATTATCGTTAAAAAAAATAACTTACGACAATAAAGGCAACTTTCCCGGCAACGTCTCCTACAAGTGTTATAACGCTAACAGTTTCGTCATCCATCGAAGGAGCTTCTCCCGTTATTGAAGCTGCAGAACTAAATTCATCATCGTCACCATTATCAGAAGATCTTCTTTCCGTGGTATTATGATCAGTTGTTGTATTTGACGTAAGATAAAAAAGATTATTACTATTCAAATTATTGTTAGAAGAGCCCGATGCGTCATTTTCTGGGGTTCCCGGAATTGTAGGAGAACAACGCGCTTGGTTGGATCCTCGTGTACGATCAGAATGAATAAGTGCAAAATCAATCTTAAGACGATCGGCAAGAGACGTTACCCTATTATTTAATAAGGTAAACCATTGAGTGTTTCAATGATGTAACATCTAAAAACATCAACTTACCTTTTTGCGCCACCAGCATTTTTACTAACAACCACACTATTAGCGTATTCTGGAACGGAATCTTGAATCCACTTAGCGATACTTGGTTCGGCATATAAATTATCAACTGGTTTATTGAAAAAGCCTTGCATTTGCGACGCATGAAGATCCATCGTGATGATGTGATCAACACCTGCGACCGAAAGTAAATTGGCTACCACTGATTAAGGAAGAGAGCTTATTAATTATTATTAATAATAATTATTTAGCAGAAATATATATTTCTATTCCTACTTTTTGCAGTTATGGCTCCACGGTGTTTCTTCTTTTTGCTCTGTTTTGAATATGGGAAGTAAGGCATAACAGCTAAAACGCATACATTGATCAGTCAAATATCATTAATTTAATAGCTAGTTAACTGAAAGGAATTACCAGTGATTCGACTTGCGGATGAACCTTTACAAGCCGAAATCATTATCAACAATTCCATGAGATGATCGTTGACGTGAGTTGACCCAGATTGAATAATAAATACGTCTTCATCTCGAACGGAACATCCTGATATAATTTGATTAAATCAAATCAATTATCAATTTTTTTTAAGCATAATAAAATAATTTAACATGCATATATTTGAAACATTTATTTAAGTTTGCACTTTATTCCTATCATAAGGAGATAACGATATTTACCGATTTCAACAGAAGTCTCTTGATTACTAAATTTTTTTAAAGTAACGGCAGCAGGAGGTATACCTAATTTTTCACATATAAATTCTGCAAGTTCAGGATGGGAGGAACCCGAAAATACCTTTACTCGTCTCATTATGAATTGAAAATTTTATTAAAAAAAAATTTTCTAGCACGGAGCAATTGAATCATCATTATACTAATTTAGTGTAAATCGTTTTCACCGATCTTTAGTTAATCAGTTTTTATTCAATGGTTACACACAAAATTTGAAATCGCGTTATATTACCTATCGCGCTTCAATCGCTTCATTGAAAAACAATGGAAACTCTCTCTTTTAAATTTCTTGCAATTATTTCGAAGTCACATTTTATATCGTATCCATGTCATTCGTTCTCCAATTCATTTAATTCAAGTTCCTTATTTTTTATTAAAAGATTATTAAATAATAATACACGTTTATTAACAAATACTGCAGCAGGAATCGCTGCCACTCCTACAACTCAACAATTAAAACATATAAAAAAAATTGCAATGCATAAAAATCCAAAATTAAATCCAGAAAATCGAATGACAATTTATGCTGGACCATTATCGCTTCATGTCAGAAAATATAAAAGATTAGCTTTATTATTTTGTACTTGTGGTTTTTTACTTGTACCTTCCATTTACTTTTACGGAAAAGCCCCTATCGTTGGAGCAATCGGAGGTAAGTTTCATTTGACATAATAATTTATTATAACGTGTACATATATATAAATAGTATCTTCTCTCTTTTAATTTACAGTTGGATTATCGTCGTTAGTTCCATTATTTTTTATAAATTATTTAAGCGCAACATATGTATCTCGAATATATATTTATCTTCCTCCGCAACGTCGTTATGAACCTTCATTAAGAAGATCATTTAATCCATATGCATTACATTCTTCAGGAAATCCTTATCTTACAATAGAAACTTTTGATTGGTTAGGTAGAATAGAGGAAACTACACTTAAATTATCTGAATTAAAAGAATATAAGAATAAAAACAAATTTCAATGGATAACTTGGATAAAGCAAGAAAGTAATAACAGAATAGGGAAAAGGTTTTATGTAGAAAAAAGGGTTTTAAAACAAGATGTTTTTTCTAAAGGATTAGTTGAATGGATTGAGAAACAAAGTGGATTAAATCAAGTTCAAAAAACTAACGATTTAAAATAAAAAAATATTTATAATTATTTTTTAAATTTTATTTAGCAAAATATTTAAAATCTTTTTCTTTTTCAATATGTTCTTGTTCTTTGAGTTTCATTGTTATAAGAATAGATTAATTCTTTTTTATTAAAGAATAATTAATTAAAAATGCAACACTAAAAACATTTCTCTATTTCTTCATTTCAATGGAATAAAACGTGAAGAGTGGGTAGCACCAATACCTAAAAATTAATTACAATAAATAAATTAATATTTACTTTTGGTTGTTCTAGTTTAGAACAAATTGAATGTAGATATAAATAATCAAGATGAAATTATTAAATAATTTACCGGGACGACCGTGCTTGACGGGTTTATATGAGATGGAAAATTCGGCGAGATAATGACCGATCATTTCAGGCTAAAATTAAAGATTAAGTTAACTTTTCTCTAAATAAATGAATAAAAAAAAATTGTAATCTTTGGATCACCTTAATTTCAACTTGATTAAAAGTTTTTCCATTATAAACGCCAACAATAGAACCAATCATTTCAGGTACAATGATCATATCACGTAAATGAGTTTTAACGACTGCAGGTTTTTCCTCGGCAGGTGCTTCTTTTTTAGCTTTACGTAATTTTTTAATTAAACCCATTGGTTTACGTTTAAGCCCACGTTGAAACCTACGTCTTGCTCTGGAATGAACTAGTTCCATTAAACTTTCACTATTCAAATCTAATAATTGTTCAAGATCAACTCCTCTATAAGAATATTTTTTAAAAGTTCTCTTCTTTTTCAATTCGACAGTTTCTTGTTCGTCAGCCTAAGAAAAAATTGACGATTAATGTAAATTTTCCATGTTATAACACAATATTTTATTTTTATAGAATCATCCATTTAATTTCTTTAAAATATGACCTAAATTTAAACTAAAAAAAAGAATTGTTTTTACCATTTTTCGCTTTTATATAATTCGTGGAGAGGAATAAAAAACAAAAAAAAAAATTTGATACTTTTATCAGATCGTAAATGACGCAACAAATCAATATCACGTGATCACAGGTAATTTTATCCGAAAAAGTTAATATATACATATATGCACAGTACATCAAAAAGAATAAAAAATAAATAAATAAACTAAATTTTTAAATAATTAAAATGAAGGATCATTACTTCTAATTAAAATATCATGTTCTCTTAAATAATTTTTAACATTTTGAATTGGAACTTCTTTACGATGAAATATTCCAGCAGCAAGAGCAGCTTCTACATTAGTTTTGTTAAAAACCTCAGCGAAATGCTCTTCTTTACCAGCCCCACTTGAAGCAATAACTGGTATTCTAACGGCCTTTTTAACATCATTTATTAGTTCTAAATCATAACCAGAATTTGTACCATCTTTATCCATACAATTAAGAAGAATTTCACCAGCTCCCATAGCTTCACAAGAGGTAACAAGCTGACGAACATCAATATCTCTTCCTTCACGACCACCTTTAACAGTACATTGATACCAACACCAAAGTTCACCATTAGGTCCAGGAAAAGAAGTTTTAATTAAATGATGATTTGGTTCATCTTCGGGTGAATTAACATAAATTCTTCTAGGATCTACAGAGATTACTACAGCCTGGGAGCCATAAGCATGAGCAATAGTTTCAATAGAAGTATCACCAGATAATTTTTTATTATTAGCCAAATATTTTTCTACGGCATAAACAGCATCACTACCAATTGAAACTTTATCAGCACCAGATCTAAAATATTCACCAGCGACTTCAAGAGCCGAATGAAATTTTCCATCAGGGTCAATAACATCTCTTATACCACCACCAATAGTTAAAGGAACAAAAACTGTTTCCGAGGTAAGTTTTAAAATTTGTAACATTGGTAAATCGGATAAAGGACAATTACGAAAACTTGTAATATTCAAAAAGGTAATTTCATCGGCCCCTTCATCAAAATATCTACGAGCCAATTCAACGGGTTTACCAAGGTTCCTAATTTGTCCACAATTAATATCATTATTTGTAGAACGTTCACGTACATCGTATTGATCACCTTTAGTTACTACTAAATCACCTTGATCATTCGTACGCACATCTAAACATGCTATAATTCTTCTTGTAAATTCATCTTTTGATAATTTTGTAGGATTTTTTATTATAATTTCTTTATCATTATTATTGTTATAATAACCCTCTAAAAATGTTTTCAATAATCTTAAGCCAGCATAACCACTTTTTTCTGGATGAAATTGTGTTCCAAAAACATTATCTCTTTGAATTGAACTAATAAAAATTTCATTACCATATTGAGTCGTAGACAAGATCCATTCTTTAATATTTTCATTATACGGTACTGCATATGAATGAATAAAATAATAAACTTTATCTTGATTAATTCCATAATTAATATCTTTTCCTTCTTTTAAACAATTTACTTTATTCCATCCCATATGTGGTACAGCTTTATTATTATCATATTTATTAAATAGCTTAACAGTACCGGGAATAATACCTAATCCTGGTATATTTGGACTTTCTTCAGATTTTTCAAATAATGTTTGTAATCCAACGCAAATTCCCATAAATGGTTTGCCTGATTCAATGAATTGTTTTAATGGTTTCGCATAATTTTTTTTCACAAGTGATTGCATTGCACTACCAAACGCTCCTACTCCCGGAAATATTAATTTCTAAATTACAAAGATGGATATTAATTATTAATTTTTTAATAATTTCGAATTTTTATTGATACTTACTTCAGCTTTTAATATATCATCAGGTTCTTTAACCCATTCAATTTCATATCCTAATTTATTAACCGCATTAACTAAACTACGAACATTTCCTGCTCCATAATCTAATAAATATAGTCCTCCCATTTCTTTCTTTTTTAAAAAAATAAAAATATTTTTTTTTTGTCCTAATTTTATTATCGTGGTTTTTATCTAAATTTGGCTAATGTACCCGATCTAATATTCGCATATGAAATACATCATGTAAATCATGAAATTCTTTTAAGGATAGATCGGCGTTAAACTAATGGATTATTTTATCACGATCCGAGATATAAGCCAGTCATTTCACGAAATCACCGCTCCGCCTTACGGCTTTCCTATTACATTATCTCACCGATTACAGATTGCCAGATTGCCAAACATCCAAACATTTCGCGGTATCCGCGGTATCCATATGCTAATACTTGTATTTTTAATAAAATTAAATTCATACAATTTTTATTAATCTTAATATAACAATCTTAATATAACGATACGATAAAGAGTGAATAAATGATCAACAAATGTTCGTTAAAATCGGGGATGAAATATAATTATCAAGTTAAAAAAAACAAATAGTATTTTTTTTTTTATTCTTCTTTTTTGGCAGAATTTTTTGATCGTCGTCTTTTCTTTAAAGCAGGGATTCCAAATTGCCATATAGCATATCCTACTAATGAAGTTATTAAAACCGACCAAAATATAACTACTTCGTTTGGAGCAGGATTTGGAAATTCACCTCTGCCAAATTTATAACAAATTACTGATTCTGTCATTATATTTGCTATAGTTAACCATGCTTGAGGTCCAAATCTTTTACAATTTCTAGAAATAAATTAATAATAAGTTAAATAATACTCAAAATTTCGATGAAATTTTTAAATAAAGAATAATTGATTCTTTGACTGACTTGTCTGTTAAATATTGATATGCCTCACGTGTACCAGGAATTGAACACATGAAAAGTAACAAAGCTCGATATGTATTAATGGGATGTTCCGGCGGAACCCATAAAAGATATTTCAGATAAAACGAATTCAATTCAGCTTGCAGAAACTAAAAAACAAAAAAGAAATTAATAAATTCGAAATTATGTTAACAGATAATATTGGTAATTATATGAATTTACCAAAAACAAAAGTCCAAGGACTGCCACATAATTTTTAAAACTTTTAGTTGTTCCCCATTCAAATTTTGTCCAATGATGTGGTGTAAATTGTTGCACTATCCTCTTTACTTTTCCTTTTGATGACGGTATCTGCTTAATACCTCTCCAAGAATAACCTTTCATCTCAAAATACTCGCATGTCTTCATTCCAAAATAAAGACCCACCCAATTACATATTAATACATCAAGGATCCACTGTGTAATTAAAGAAAACGATGAAAGCGTTACTTTTTTTAAAAAAAGTGCGAATATTATTTATTATTAATTAAAAATTTTACAACTTACGTGATCCCACCAACATTCAGCAAAATTATTCAATTGATGTTGCAGTGAATATTCCATCACCTCAAACATGACGGATAAAATCCAGCAAAACCAATAATCACGTAAGACAACAGCTTTTGCGTACCATCCGGTAGCATGATATATCACAAATATATCAATTTGATTCTGGTTACAATTGATAATAATATTAGTGATTACAAAAAAATTATACAAACAAAAAGGACTTGATTATTACTTTAACATTCTCATAAGTCAAGTCACAATTTTCGGCATAAGACCGTTCTGGAAGAGGTCTTCCTAATGTTGGATCAATTGCCCTGAGAAATAAGCGCGCATCAAATTTATCCTAATAGGACCAAACAAATTACTATTTAATATCAATCAGAGTTTAAAAGAAATTTGACAAATTGACCCAACCTGAAATAAAAGAAATACAAGAAACATCTGGTATAGCACTCCAAGACCCAAAACAATTCGCCAAAAAGCTGGGTGTGGCCTAATGAAAGGTCCATCTCTGAATTGTAACATAGCAAATAAAAGAAAAAACCCTACTCCGGCCATGCTACCGCTATTCAAAACGATTGAAATCAATACAAAATAGGATGTAAAATGAATAACATTATTAGCTTTAAATGCAATTACAATTTGATATTCGTTGACGTATTCAATTGTTTATCGTCCTCTTCATGATATATTGCAACATATACAAGTCCAAATATCATTGCCGATAATACTGTTAAAGTTCTTGGACGATCTACAAAAGTGAACATTTAATAGCAGGCTAGATTTCAAATCTCTGCAAAAGTACGGAAATAAACAAAATGGTCAAATTTTTATGAGAACGAAGCATACAAAAGAATTCTGTGGGTGGATCATTGTCTATATATGAAACAGGTTGAACCTGTAATGATCTGGCATCGAAAGGATCTATAATTGCTTTGTTTGGAGGATCGGTGGGAGAGGCTTGTGAAGAAGAACTCGCTGTCATTTTCATAGAACTGTCCGTGAAACAAAATTGACAGCGGGTAAATGTTTTTCTTTTAATGCAGATCCCGATATGGGTCAGTGCGCACCATCAGTCCATGTGATCTATTTTGAAATTATGATGCAATTTCAGGAATGAACCTATAAAATATCTAACAGCATACAGCCTTGAATTTCATAATTCTATATTGGACTCGAAATTTAATTAAATTAAAAATTATCGACTTCATTTTGTATACATTTTACTCATTTTACTCAAACAATAAAATAATATAAAGGCTCAAAAAAATACAAAAATATTGTAAATTTTATTTTCTTGTAAAGTGAAAAACAATAAATAAAACTGAAACAATAATTATTTTTAATCTGAAGCAAAATGGATTTGCATTCAGTTGTTAATAATCATTGGCTGGTGTCTTGGCCGTCAATAATGACAACACAGCCTTTAGCATTATTAATTCCTATTGCTTTTACAGTATGCGGCTTAATTTTTACTATAATAAATACTAAATATCGCAACGACACGGTAAAGAATGAAGATCGTAAGTCATTATTCCCATTTCTGTTTTATCCTAACTTTGTAAATTAACTATATTTATATTTTAAAAATAGTTGAGGTTCCTATAATTCAAAATAACACACAATATGTCGTTATCCGAAATAAACGACTTCGAATTGTACACATCATTAATGAACTTGGAGCAAAAGTTCCATTAGTCGTGTTTATTCACGGACTTGGTGGACAGGTTGGATAAGTTAATTTTATCATGTCATTTTAACTGATTACAAAAAAATCTTATAATATTTATATTTGAAATGAAAGGCGACACAATGGGAGAATCAAATCGAATATTTTTCATCAACTGCTAATATTTTAGCTGTTGATTTATTAGGCTGTGGAAAGAGTGAAGTAACAAACAGGTAATTTTCTTTGAAATTCTATAATAATATCTGTGTAACAAAATTCTACAATAAATTCTAACTATAATTATGTACATAATAATTAAAGATCGGAAGATTATACCACTGAATCTTTGGTGGATGATCTTGAAGATCTATTGAAGCGATATCCAAGTGAAAATACTGTATTGATATGCCACTCTTATGGATGTTGTCTTGGTACAAAATTGTATCATCGCGTAAAGCATACCATAAAAGCTCTTACGCTTATCTCAGTTAAAGCCAATGTAACCGAGAATGAAATGACAGAAACGCAAAAAATTCTTTCGTATCCTAATATTCTATTCGATATGTTTCGATATTATGATCGTTTTGGTGGAATTTACTCTACAAGTGTGGATCGAGTTTTACATAAAGATGCAAATAATGAAGTGAGGTCGAAACAATTAAAATGGAATAAACAATCAAAGACGATTGTATGGAAATATATGTTGTCTGGGATTAACTGGTTTAACCAAGCTGATATAAGCTCAATTGAGTGTCCAATATTACTTATGACTGGACAAGAGGTGTAATAAAATTTAAAGTTTTTTTTATTATTATTATGAGTAACTAATCTTCCTTTTATTTTTTAATTACAAATATTAAGGATAAAATTACCCCACCAGGTAATATGACCATTATTCAAGAATGGTGCAAATCACATTCCACTATTTTTTACATACCAGAATCAGGTCATAATGCTATGCTAGAAAAACCTGGTACGGTTAATCTTATCATTAACGATTTTCTTATTAAGAAATGTGGGTTGGAGACTTTGGATCCCGCATGGCAAATCCTTTTCAAGACTAAAGGTGAAAATAAATGGTCTATGAAGAACTTTCAAAAGGTGTGCTATCTCGGATTGATGGTTCGAGATGTCAAGAAGTCTTAACAATTAAGACCTATATACGTAGATTACGCGCAAGTTTTACTCTTCCATATAAGGAATTTTTGGTTTGACGCGTAATTTTTTTTTAGCGTTGAATTTTTTTCTTTTTTAGACTTATTTCTGTTTTAAACTATATCAAGACAAATATGTGATTTATCGCACTCCTCGTCACTCGTGTGGCAATTTAAATATTAGTGGAAACGGACGCCAATAATATCGGAACGAACTGTCGATAACACGAAATTCAGAGCTATGAAGGTTTGACAAAGAATTATAAATTTTCTCGTTTCTTATGGTTATACATTTATCAATGATCGCATTTACAATAAAAGGTTATGCGACAAAACGATGAAGAACATTGTCCAAAATCATTTATTGCTCGACATCCGGATATAGGATTGTAATAAAATTTAATAGTCTTGAAAGTTTCCAATCACTACATAATGTTATTCTTTCCTATTAATGCGTTTATTTGTGTATTCTACAAGTATTATTGATATAACAAAGGATCCGCCGCCTTATCGAACAAGCGATTTTGATAATTCTCATATTACATATATCAAACTAAGTACTGTTAGTAAGATACCACCATCGCGTGATGATATTCGGAGGTTTATTCAAGTTACAAAAGAAGCATGGAATAAGAAGCCGGATAAGCAGATTGCAGTACATTGTCATTACGGGTATGAATAAAATTATGAGATAGTTCGTACGATGACTTTTTTAACTATGATCATATCATTTTTTAATTTTATATATATATAGGTTTAATCGAACAGGATTTATGATTTGTTGTTATTTAATAGAAGAGTTACATTGTTCTGTATCTGACGCACTTCGGTGGTTCGAAGAAGCAAGGCCAGCAGGAATCAAGTACGTGTATTTTCCATTAAGAAGTCCTATATACGAAGAGCTAATGTATAAATTTTTTCCTTCACTTAAGACACCGACATTTCAGAGATGAACTTTATTTACGATATGAAGTTCAAAACAATAGTAACTTATATCATTCCGAATATTCGAATTCTGAATAACATTTTAATTACTTCAGAGGTTTGAATTAAATAGGTTTAATATTTTTCTTTTATACTTATTTATAATTATATAGATAAATTGCATTATTTTAATTTATAATTACAATATTTACCGTTTACATATTCGCATTTGTTTTTTTTTGGTTATATTCACTTAATTTTTATTTATACATATTTTTATCCTTGTTTTTTGTAGATTTGTTATATATCTGTATCTGATGATGTACTATAATATGTATTTTATACATATACATATATATATCTCATAACAATTTTAAATGTTTAACCTTTTAAATAAATAAAATGTCATATAATTTGATTTATTTATATATTGAAATTACTGAAGTACTGAAAAAAAAAATAATTTCGTGATAATAATATTATCATGTAAATTTTAATTTATATAATGATTGGATAAAGAATTCAAAGGATTCCTTGTTCTGTGTTCAGTAGCATTGCCATCATCAGGGGGACCTTCTTCTCCTTGCATCATAGCAGTAACTTCCATAACTCTAGATTGTCTAACTTGGACACCAGAACCGCTCACTCCACCTCCATTTATAGTCGTATTAATAATACCAACAACACTACTACCAACGCTATTATTATTATTAGAAATAGCACCAGTATTGCTGGATGATGATCCAACAGCAGAATTATTATTATTACTTGAAGAACGAGAAATTTCTTCTTCAGACAATTCTTCTTCAGATGGTAATTTTTCTTTTGTTTCCAATACTTTAGTATTATAACCTTGACAGTATGGACATTTATGATATAAGAAATGATATTTTACAGTACTACGTTTTTCACAATCATTACATAATATATGTGCGAAAAAATTGTCATATTCTGGTGGCATTTTCTGTTGGGCAACGATTGCATCAATCCTTCGGAAATAAGGGTCCATATTTCCAATAGATTTCCAACATGTTGGACATTGATATGCTGTTGTAACATATTCGTTGTAGCAATTGCTATGCATACTATGTCCACAAGGCTTCAATTAAAAAGAGAATTTTATCAATATTACAATAAAAAATATGTACTATAAATTCTTCATAGAACGTACCATAAAAATAGCTTGAGATATCGAGGTAAACAAATATTCACCGCAAATAACACAGTCACGCTCCAAATTTTTCTCAATGCATCGGTGAGAATCCCTTAAATTGATTTGTAAGCAACAATCACAAACATCACAATGAAAGTAATCAATTCCTAAACCTCGCCCAACGCGACAAATTTTGCAAGAATCACAATGATATATTTGTTTATTCGGTTGATCATCCCAGAATTTACATTCGTCACAGTAATATCTGGCTAATTCGCGTTCGCATTTGTTGCAAGATTTATTGACTGGTTGAATAGTTTGACAGTACATACACATCATATTTTTGGTTGCATGCCTAAAATAATTTAAAATAATGATTAAAAATACTTTTAGTCGATGTTAGTGTAGCTAATGACAAACCTGTCAATTTGATGATCACAAGCATCATCATGACAAAATCTACAAGTGAACCATCGGTTACAGCAATTCGATTGCAATTTTGCTCCTCTGCGATAATGCTTGCATCCTAATGTTTGAGAGCTTTCATTCTATATTTGAAATAGGTCGAATAATTATTTTTTAGGTCAAATCAGACTAAATTTCCAATTAAATATATATTCTCACATAAGTCTGTTTGAGATCTTCTTCAGTTGGTTCACTATTATTACTAGTGTTTGAGGCCGGCTTCTTTTCAAACTGTCTCCATTTAGAAGTCATTAAATCCTGTTAAGAATGAAAAAAAATAAAATTTAATAATCAATTAAGTTAAAAGGTTTCTTAAAAATAATTTTATCGCATACTTGAATTATATGAGCTTTCTCCTCTGGTTTAATGGATGTATCATTTTGAATTCCAAGAATTACTTTCCTAAGATCGTTTTGAAATTGTAGATCAACTTGAGGCGGTTGGCTTGATTGTTGCCCATTTCTCGTTATAAACTCGCCATCTTCATTTTCATTTTCTTCTTCAGCCTCAAAATCTATCCATTCTTCATTATCGAACATTGTACGGAAACTGTTTTCTATCAAAATACTTAATTAACAGTCAGGATAAACGAGATTGAAAAATTTTAAATAAACCAGCCATTTAATGTATGTGTGCCAGAAGTCTATTACTTAACAATCACGTGATTTTGTAGATTCTATATCATGTGATCTGGAATTCAGCCAATAAAAAACTGGAATTTCTTAAATTTTTTATTATAAACAAGATAAAACATAAGAAAAAGTAAATTTCAGCAATAAAATCACAACTACCATTTCATAAGAGTCATACCGTATTTTGCCGTTTTTGCGGGCCACAGTACCCCCCCATGCAACAAAAAAGAACTCCCATTTTCTACGATTTTATTATTTAAAATAATTTAATAACTGTACTAATAATAAAAACTCACGCAATGGTGTGGTGGAGAGGTATAACCGTATAAGGTCAAAACCTCTGAAATCTGTATCATACCCGGGGTACTGTGGCACTCATGTAACTCGAGTTGACTCGAGTTGAGCTCGCACTCGAGTTAGACTCGAGTCAACCGGGATCACGTGGTTGATAGTGCCGGCTGAACCCTATTTGCACTTTAACTTTGACTCAAATTAACTTGAGTTAACTCTCGAGTACTCTTCGAGTCAAAAAAATTCTTGACTCGTTTTACTCGAGTTGACTCATCCTAACTCGAGTCCAAGCTTCTACCCCCGTTATACGGTACATTGATAAAAAATTAAAAAAAATTACCATTTGGTTTATATTACGATAATTCAGGCTGGCATTATCACAATGTATGGAGTCAGCCCAAATTATCATAAGTTCTGGGCAACATTTTGTTTCAAATTTGAGCCGATTATATGAAAATCATCGGTAATTTGATAGAGTTTACCTCAAAGAATAAAGTTACCAGTTTATTTTTTCTAAATTGTATTTTTTTCAAGGAGTTAAAAGATTTTAAGTGTTACATTTTTATTGTCCAGTATAGACTTCCGGCACCATATTTTAATGGGAATTTTATTTTAATGGGAGTTTATTTTAATGGGAATTTTAGTTTTATTTTATTAGGAGTTTTATTTTTTTACGAATGATCAGCATGTTGCTCTCATAAATTATATTAATGTTCAAATTTGTGGATACTTAAATACATTTTCATTAAGATGATAACATTTATAACTTTTTTTTTTTAAAAAAAAGAATTAAACAATTATATATATAAGGTGGGAGAAAGAATCTCTAAAATCAAAAGAAACAACACTTAAAAGAATAATAATAAAAAATAAAAATAAAATAGAATAAAATAGAATAATTGAAAAAGTAATACAACTTGTATATAGTATAATGTATGAAATAAAATAAAATGAAAATAATTTATATCTAGACCAAAACAATAATATTATTAATGAAATAAAATAAAAATCTAGTCTAGTTCACATTTTGTTTTTCAACTTTTGTAGCCCTTTAAAGTATTTTAAATAAAATAAATACTCCAAAATTTCATCCATATTTAAAAATTATAAAATAAATAATTTGTATAAAAATTATTTTGTGCTAACGTATCTGCCTATAGCCGCAACAAACGATTCCTTATCCTTTTTATCATCCGAAAAGAAATAGTAAGGTTCCGATGATCGGAAATCCACTTTAAAGGAATTAAGTATCAATACTTCGGATTGCGCATCTGTTACGCCGGTTACTTGTCCATCAAGTTCAAGTTTGGAAATAGGAAGTTTATCAGTTTCATCCCGGAAAAGGTATAAAGTCTTTCCACGGAGTTCAAAGAACCGGCGCTTCCAAAACTGTTTGTTTTACAGGGATGTTTAATAAAAAATATGTATTAGATGTAAAATATAATATAATTACAACAAAATAATAATCTATTTATAAAAAAAAGTACGTACGTAAACTCCACCACCTTGAACTGTAATATAACCACTTAATGTAACCTATGAATAAATAAATATTCATCAATTTACAAGAAAAAACCAATTTTTATTGAATCAATTAAGTAATTACTTTTCCACTCTTTTCTAATTCTGCGAATTTAGATCTAAGTTCTTCGGTACGTTTTCGCTCTGCTTCTTCACGAGCTTTACGATCATTTTCTGCTTTGATCTTGGCTTCGGCAGCAGCTTTTTCTTTTCGTTCTTGTTCAAGAGCTTCATTTTTCTTTTTCTCGGCCTCTTCAAGTGCTCTTCTTTGAGCGGCCTCTCTTGCAACCTGTTCGGCTTTTCGTCTATCTGCAGCATCGCGTTCACCCTTTTCGCGGGACTGTCTTTCGGCTTCTTCTTGTGCGCGTCTTTCAGATTCTTGTCTATTGGCAGCTTCACCTAAATCCGCTTCTTGATTAGGTTTTGGAGAACTTGGTGATTGTGCGGTCGGACTAGGTGTGCTATTGAGACGTTTTTGTGTAGAAGGGGAATCAGCTGGGTCACCGAGTTTCAATCGATTACGAACATTTGTTTCCGTAAGATCATTTGGGGTGGAGGCGTTAATTTGAATTTGGTGTGCCTGCTTGACAATGAATGAAATTCATACACAATTGAATTTTAAGACACCGTGTAGTTCATAAGATTTAGAAATTACTTATTGCTTTAATAAACATAAATCGTACTTTACCTTAAATAAGGCACCAACGGCTCTGCCGTGGACCAAAGCGCGGGCTATATTAAACGAAAAAAATTAGCACTTATTGCTAAATTGATGTAAAAATTTAATCATATATTAAACACATTAAATAACTAAAAATTCCGTGTAAGCACCTCTTCGTACACCACTATTAATTTGATATGTCAAAATTAGTAAGAAAAAATGATAACAAATAATCATCCAAATCTTTTTCTTTTTTTTAATTAAACCGTACCTGACTTGTTCGCTCACATAGGTTAACAAGACGAATCTATTTTCGATTCTCAAAAACCCATAAAGAACTTCTTCCTTGAGATTATTGCGAAGCTCATCAAGACCTCCAGATCCTTTGGAATATAAAGAAATTTTGTCTCTTGTGTCATGATAACCGAGAATAAGCCTATTATATAAAAAAAATTTAATTGTTTAATAATCCGGTGTAAAAATTAGATCATTATTTGTCGATATACAACTTTCACTGTGTAAAACATTATGAAAAAAAGAATAAAACATCATTAACGAGCTTAACGAGCAAATTGTTCTAAGATTATGCTTGTTTGTTGGCAAACATTCTATTGCTAGCATTATGTAAAAGGAGTTTCGAACAAATTGTTCTCTGGTATTGACTATTTACAGAGTTCAATCTTAGTTCAAAGATAAATCCCAGCGCCACAAACATCTAATCTTTTAAGCAATATCTAAAATCCTAAATAAGTATAAGAGTAATGAGGGTTTAGGTCCCTACCAGTTAGTTTCCTGGCCACTGACGATCTCATCATATGCTTCAGTAATGGCCAGGTCACTTAAATCGCAGGACATTTTGTGTTATATATAAATTAAATAAAATAAAAACTTAAATAATTGAGGTTTTAACAAGTAAATAAGTAAAAAATATATATTCAAAGGAGTGAAAAAGTTTGCCTGCAAGAAAATGTAAGGAAAAAAAATAAAAACTAAATGTGTAAAGTAGAATAATTGGGTCGCTTTACGTGTTAACGTTACATAAAAATAGCATACGCTTGTAAATTTATATAAATTTGTGATTGTGCACAAAAAAATACTTTTATCAAATTTACACAACATCAGTACAGTATATCTTTAATTCAAAAACGCAACGCTCACACAGATTATGATTAATCTTTGATTCTCACTTGATCTACAAAAAAATGTGTTTGCTGCGGTGATCTTAACGACAATACAGGTTACATTGCTCTTGTCATTAGTGTAAAAATCGAATAAAAAGAGAATCGAAATTTATTAGATTAAATCAATAATTGTAGTTTAATATTGCAAAAAAAAAAAAAATTAAATAAATATCTAATTTATTATCGGAATTTAAGTTCTAACAATTTGGAATTGTTGAAACCGTAAAATGCGTTCTTCTACTTCACGCATTTTATCTTCGTACATTTGATTATGTTCAGCTTCAATACGTTCTTCTTCCTCCGTTCGTTGTCTAGCTTCGTTAAGTTCTTGTAATCTATATTTTTTACGACGTTTCTTAAGATAATTTTTTTTAGATTTTGTTGAAAATACAGGAATAGTGCGTGATTGTTGTTCCCAAGAATTTTTATTATTATAAGACGATTCCTTTGAATTTTTATTGGAATCAGAATATTTATTAACAGAAGAGGAGGAAGAAGAATGAATGTCAGAATAATTCAATGATAATGATTTCTTCGAGAGGGAAGATGAATCATTTTCTGGGGTAAAAGTATTCACATAATTACGAGTAATAAGGTCAATACGCTTCTCCCTATCCCATATATGTTGCCCAGTATCAACATCTTTAAAATAACGAACGCGATGGAACTATTGCGATGATAATATTTTAAAAACGTAAATTTACAATTTTTATTGTAAGTATTATTTATGCTATAAGTAAATATTAAGTAAAATACCGGTATCTCTTCGGATTCAAATTCTTCTCTGGTTGCTTCCATAATGCCCAAAAACCTCTTTTTATTTCATAAAGGATATGTTTGCCAACCATACAAAAGACAAAAAAACATTCATCACTCTAAGAAAACACCTACATCCTCATAGCCAATTACAAAGTTAGCCCCGGAAATACAATCTTGATCCCAAAGTAATCGTTCATAAATTTTATGGGCGGGCTTTAACCGTTGAACCTTTGACATTATTAAAATGGATATAAACTGCGTCCAGGATTTCAACGGGGAAGGCTTATTCTTTAATCGCAGTAAAACACTTATGTAGCACAGTTTATTTCCTCGTGTTACCATATTGGATCAGCAACCCGCATACAGAGTCAAGATTCGATATTATAATTTTAGATACCATTCGTTACCCTTACTTTTCATTATATAAAAAAAAAGTACATCTGCATATATGCTTGTATGCTTAGTATGTTAATGCTAATCAATTTCATTATTTTATTTAAAATTAATTGTTTTATTATTATTAAATATTCTAATTTATTTAAAAATATGATATCCTGCTGAATCTTGTCTTCACATATTCTCAATTTTCATCTTCTTTTTTCTTCCTCCATTAGTATTTTCTCTCTTATCTTTTTTATTATTATAGTTATTCTCTTCAATTATTTCATTATTATCAGTACTTGTATCATTGGATACACTTAATCCAGGTACAACTGGTTTGACTAATTCCAGTTTTAATTTTTGTCTCATGCCTCCTGCGCCACCTCCAACTAAATCTTCGTCTACGCTTACTTGAACTATAACTTTATCAAATAACTTGATACTTATTTTCTTACCATCTCCTGTAATACTATCTAAACTATTATCATGTGAATTGTAAATAATTAGGGATGTTGAATTTGACGCTGTTGTGTTTAGTTTTGTTTTTGAATTGTCTGATGAATATACAATTCCTTCGATACCATATCTACGATAAAATAAAAAAAAAATAATTAGCTTAAAATCATAAATAATAATTTAATAAAAAAGAAATATAGCTAATACTTTTGTACTAAGACAACGAATCCATTCTTTAGTACACGAGTGACGTATCCTTCGACTTGTTCGGTCTTTCCTTTAAAGAAAAGATTTGTATGCAATTCTACAGAGCTCCGAGCTGCCATTTGTGCCATTCTATGCCTATGATTTAATACAT
The DNA here is from genome assembly GCF_026210795.1 of Rhizophagus irregularis. NCBI lineage: Eukaryota > Fungi > Glomeromycota > Glomeromycetes > Glomerales > Glomeraceae > Rhizophagus > Rhizophagus irregularis. The sequence goes on from NC_089459.1 coordinate 2,887,424, forward strand.
CACAAAGTTGTTCTATTTTTTTTTTATCAATAAGTTCACTACCATATACTTCATCATCATATATAGATGCAGCTAACATTCTATGTACAATTACGTCGGAATATCTTCGAATTGGCGACGTAAAGTGTGTATAAATCTCTGAAGCAAGTCCATAATGTCTATATTCATGCACTGAAAATGTGCCAGAACAAAAATAGGTGGCTTGCATCATACATCTTGTTGTTAATATTCTTAATAATTTGTTGAAATATGGATCTTCGGGTAACTTTAAGATAGAGAAATTTAGTCATAAAATAATAGTAATAATAATTTGATTTCTGTACCGACAAAGTTTACATACCACTGCTTCATCTAGTGAGTCTGCCAGAGCCTTCGATGTTTCATAATGTAACGTTAAACCAAAAGCAGAAATAGCTTTGTTTAAATTATCAAGCTTAAATGCAGTCGGAGGAGGATGCCGTCTAAAAACCATTTTATATATATTATTATCTTCAACTGTAAATACTAAAAATCGGTCGCATATAATTACCTTAATAGTGATGAGGCGGCAAACTTTTTATATATCTTTTCAGCTACTGATATATTAGCCAACAACATAAATTCCTCAACAAGTGCATTGGTTTCTCTCAATTCCTTCATTTCTACATCAATAGGATCTTGTGAATCAAAATCTAACTTATATCGAACTTCAGGACTTGCAAGTGTCAATGCACCACGTTCCATACGTCTTGCACGAAGTTTTTTAGCTAAATCATTTAAAACTCTAAGACCTTTTGTTAAATCATCCTGTAAGCGTCTATAACATTTTATTAGTGTTAATAACTTAAACGTGATTATGATGCAAATTAAATTAATCTAAAATTATCCCTACTGGTCATCAATACGAGCTTGAGCTTCTTCATATGTGAAAGATTCCTTTGATGAAATAATACTCTTAGTAAAAGTAACATTAACAATTTCTGCTTCAGGGCTCAATTCCTAAATAAAAAATTATAGAAATTATATTAATCTAATTACGAAATTTATGACTGAAGTTTAATTTTAATAATTACCCAAATACATGAAAATGCGAGTCTGTCAACTTTACTTTTAAGGGAGCATAAATCTGCAAATAAATAAATAAATAAATAAAATTAACAATAGATATTCAATGAATTTAATTATTTTATTTATTTACTTGTTCCTAATAATCCTGGCAACATATCAATACGCTTGTTAATCAAATAAACTGTTGTTCCACGTAAAGCGGCTTCTTCGTCTAGTGGAGTATTTGGTTTAACAAAATGTGTGACATCCGCAATATCTAGGAATAAAAAAATTTGTATTATTTACTGACATTCGATAAATCAAAAACCAGCAATTAAAGTTATACTAACGAACTCCAACTTCATAATTGTTGTTTGGCAATTGTCTCACATGTAAAGCGTCATCAATATCCGTACATCCTAATTATAATAAAAATGTAAGACGATCATTAATTTACTAAATTAAAATTATATAAATGGATATATCATCGTACCGGGAGGATCAATGCTACAGACATTCAAATGTCTTAAATCGGCTCGTCTTTGTAAATGTTCATCCTTAACTACCCATAAATCACCTTCAACGGGTAAACAATTCAGGACTTGTTGTGCAAATTCTTGATGTGGCACATCATGCTCCAAAAGTAAAACTTCTGTTTCAGTTAATTTATCACCCGCAGCGCCAAGAGCTTTAACAAAATGACCCATTGGAAATCTACATCACAGAGAAATTTAAATATTAATAATATAATTTTCGATTAAAGTATATAAATCCTTACATAGAATCCTTATGCCATGAATCGATGGCAACCAATATTCTTTGTCCCATAAGGTTTTGAGCCTGCCTAGTTCTTATATTTATTCTTGGTATTCGTCTATCTATAGGATAAACCGACACATTTTCAGACAAAGTCGATGTACTGGAACCTTTAACAGATTGTTTGTTAATGAATCCACAATATCTATAAATCAAAATATTAGTTAAGAGAGAAAATATATTAAATTTTTTTTCTTTTTTTTTGTCAAATTTACATACGGTCTCCAATTTTTTTTAATAATCCCAACTACTTTTCCAGTAGGCTGTGGTGCTTCGAATAGATCACTATCTGCTTCTTCAGATTGTTCTTTAGGTTTGCAATTCTCTTGCAATTCTTCGGCTAAATTCTTTTCTTCCTCTATTTATAAAAAGTAATTCAATATTAAGCGTGAAATCCTATACCGAAATTTTCATTATTATGATTAGATATCTTAGTATCAACCTTCTTCTACAATTACTGCTGTTGGAGCCCTAAGCCATTCAGATTTCGGAAATAGTTGAACAGCAACAATATCTCCTTGGATGGCTCTATTTAAATTTTTTCTTCCAAGTATCGTTATTTGAATATCACCATTTTGAATAGATCCCTATAAATATTTAAAATATTTAATAAAAGATAAATTTAAACAGTATAATATTTTGTCAAATCTGTAATAACCTCAAGATAATTGTGCATGCTTATATTCAAAGTTCCTTGATATAAAGTTTGATTCTTAATTCCATTTGTTATTTGTGAAGCGGAAAGATGCTAAATTAATTTTTTTTTTAAAAAAAAAATAAAATTTAGAAACTTTTTTTTTAAAAAAATAATGGGCTAAATAAAAAGTAGTTACCTCCTCATAGACGATTTTTTTGTCCTTATTATCAGAAATACGAACATTTCCGAGCATGTCAACCAATTCTGGAGTATCAATCATTCCTTCAACATATTCTCTAACTAATTAATTAACAAAGTTTAAAATTTTTAGAACTTCATAAAGGGCATGAAATGAAACTCCCAAGACCGAACTAATAAATAGTAATGAAATATATTCATGAATAAATACCTGAGTAAGCTAATAATCCATCCTGCTTAGCTCTTTGTATATTTTCTGCATCATCTGTTAAAAGAACAATCTCAAGAGATTTTCCTTTATCAGCAATTTGCTTAACATGAGTTGCATACCATTTAACAGCTGCCCTTATAGCTAATATCATAAGAATAAATTTAGTTTAAATTATTGTATTAAATAGTTAAAAAAAAATTAAAACAAACCTCGATCGTTTCTATCGTTTGGGGACTCTTCTTTTATACGTTCAATGAATGTATCCCTTGTATAAAATAAATTTTGTCAATATAATCAATTTAATATTATAAATAAAAAAATTTTGTACTTACCGATGATGTTCATTGGCGAACACGTAAAATTTTCGGTTTGGGTCATTTATCATTTTTTTCAGTCTATTATATACAGATAAGCTTAAATGTCGTAATTCTTCATAAACAGTTTGCAAAATAATAACATTTTGTAAAGCTGGATGCTCAATTATATCAATCTATTAAATATAAAAATAAGAGTGTGCGCATAGGTAAAAATCATCGTAAAAAAACCTTTCGGAAGTTGAACTTACTTGATTCATAAAAACATTCGTGTCAGGTATAATGTAATGAGGTTTTGTTACAAGTTTTGTTTTAGCTGGAATAGAACTTAATATTGGTTCAGTGTGAGAGCATATTGTGCAGCATTCAACTGAACACCAAATATCGTCTCGAAGATAGTGTTCTTTTACAGCTTTAAAAACTTTACCACCTCGACCGCGTTTGAGGTATGATTTATTATGAAGCATTATTTGATACAAGCACGAGGAAAGCTTAGATAAAACAACCCAAAAAAAATGAAAAATTTATTATTGATCGGCAATCAGAATCTGATTGGACATATGTTGTTATCAGTCAAAATTTCCACAAGAACGAATGAATCGATATACAATATATCAAAAACAAAAAGAAAATCTCCAATCAGTGTGAATAACTGAATAACTTATGATTAAGTTGAATGAAAACTTAAAAAAAACAAGTCCATTGAGACGAAAATCGAGACGATTCACATACGAAATACGCGGCAAAGTATGCTGCGCCTATCCAATTTGAGTGTAACTTATTTTGAATATAAATAATCTCCATACACGAAACATTGATAATTTTTTAACCCATAAATAACGGGTTAGACATATGTCAGTAGTTTATTTAGACCTAAAGTCTATATATTAGAACAAAAGAAAAGTGACTTTTTAGTCGTAAAATGGGACAAGCCGATTCACGGCCTTTACAAGATATGGTTGACAAAAGCAATTGTATGTTATTTAACGAATATACTTTAGCAATCATACTTTAACTATCAAAGAATCCTAACAAATTATCCATTCTAGTCACTTCAGAAGAGATCCAAAGACTTTATAAAAGGTTTATGAAACTTGACAAAGATAGGTCAGGTTCCATTGACCGAGAAGAATTTCTTTCGATTCCACAGATTGCAAATAACCCTTTAGCGTCAAGGATGATTGCTATATTTGATGAAGATGGTGGCGGGGATGTAGATTTTAAAGAATTCATTTCTGGTTTAAGTGCTTTCAGCGCGAAAGGAAATAAAATTGAAAAATTGCGTTGTAAGTTTTGTTTCCTATTCTATAAAAAAAAACAGATCTCAAAATAACCGAAAATGATTATTTATTTTTTTTTTATTACATATAGTTGCATTTAAAGTTTATGATATGGATAGGGATGGATTTATTTCTAATGGAGAATTGTTTCTTGTTCTAAAAATGATGGTTGGAAATAACCTTAAAGACAATCAACTCCAACAAATTGTTGATAAAACTATCATGGAAGCTGATAAAGACATGGATGGAAAAATTTCCTTTGAGGAGTTTTGTTCAATAGTGGAGTCTACTGATATTGCAAAAAGCTTAACTTTAACTGATTTCTAGCAGAAAGAATAAGAAATATATATATAATATTAATTACATATTTATGTAGCATTCTGTGGTTTTGCTATTATACATATAATATATAAATAATTTATTCAGTCTCCCATTTCGTAAATCCAACTTTATTATTTATATTCAAAAAAAAATATATATATATATTATTTCTTTTTTGAATTAATGTCCAAATTACTATTTTTGTTACTGATAAAACAGTTTGGAGCTAAATCTTTCTAATTTAACTTAAAAACTAAAGGTTTTAATTAAAAATGATAAATTTCTAAATTCAAATTAATAAAAGCAATACATACCTCATCTGTCATCATTTAACCCACCTGCATTTTTGTTATTTAGTAAATAATCTCTTCTGGTAATTATGGGTTAATTTTGTCTCTTTTTTGTATCTCCGATATGCTTCGCGTAAGTGTTCTGGTGAGAGAGAGCCTGTTTCCCCCCATTCTTGTCTAACATCAAGAGCTTTAATTTATAAAATCAAAAGAAAATTAATAAAGAAAATATTTAGACTAATTTTTACACATTATATAAATACCTTTTTCGACAATTTCGCCCACGAATACTTTTGCGAAGCCGGCGACAACTATTGACATGTTATGTGAACATGGATGTCCAAGTATTTGCCCAACCATCTAATTAATAATAATAAAAATTTGAAAATGAACTGATATACCATAATATTATTTAAGAAAAAAAATATATAATCACTCTTTTAACATTTGGTTTGCTCAACGCTGAACGTCTGTAAACTTCATATCGTTTCAATTGTTCTTCAGAGAAGTTATCCAATAACATCCTAAAAAAAAAATTAGTTAATATTATTTTAAAAAATTCCCATATGTATTTTTTTATTCCCCTACTTAAGTTCCTCTTTGGATCTTGTTTGACTCCATTCAGTATTTGCAGTTCCACCTAATTCTTCATCAGCATCTTCTTCCTCCTCACCTTCTTTATTATTATCATTTACTTTGCTGCCTCCTTCAATAAGATCATTATCATGTAGTATATATTGATCAAGTTCTGAAGCAGGTGTAGGAGGTATGGAAAAATAAGCATCGCGAGGTGTAGAAGGTGAAGTACTTGACGCTGGTGTTGTAGCCGTTCCGGTAAAAGAATCTCTTTGTAAACTCAATTTACGACCACCACTAACACCAGTTCCAGTACCACTTCCTCTTCCTCTACCTCGTGCGGAACTCCCTCTTGTGGAGCCCCCACGTGAGCCAACTCCGCCTCTTCCAGTTTTTGGAGTAGAAGCAGCACTAGCTCCACCACGTTTACCACCTCTACCTGTTGCATTGATAGGCGTTGAATATGATTTAGTCACTTTTGGTCTTTTTGAGGTACCCGCTGTCGAAGCAGAATTTTTTCTTGATATGGTGAATTCTGGTGCTTGACGTTGATCCATTTTTTTTTTAATAAGATATTTTTTTAAGATATTTTTATTAAAAAAATAATATTTTAAGTAGAGTTTGTTAATTTGTTATTATGCATAGAAGTCGCAAAGACGATTATCCCGCACAATCCAATCGGTCCAATTAATTTACCCGTTCTAATTTAAGGTTTCTGATTATCTCATCTTTACAAGTAATTTAAAGGTAGTTAGTATAGAATAATTATCGAATAATTATCGTAAGAACCAAAAATGAGACCCATGAAACCCATCATAAACGTAGTTAGCTTATTTTTAATTTTAGTACTATTATTAATTAGTTTCCCTAAAGAACTTGGAGAAGTTCCAGAACAGGATATTGCGCGTTGGACTCGGTATCCAGCGTGGCATCCTGAAATTATTGGTTTGTAAAAATGTTTTTTTTGATTTAAACCTCAAGCCTTTCATATACTAAAACATTCTTTCAATAAATTTTATTCTGAAATGTATAGGTTATAATTATGAAATATCTGATTCCTTAGTTTTATTGGCAATTGTGCTTACAATTGGTTCTTCTTATTTTGGATTAAAGTGGTCAACTGAACCACCGAAACAACAAAAATATATTTCATATCTTTATAAAGATGGAACAGCAATACCAACAACAGGATTTATTCTTTTATTGTCTTTTTATATATCACTAACAGGAATGGCTGAAATTACTTATTGGTTATTTGATGTTGGTAAATTATGGAGTGTTACAGGTTCTTTACACAATGTATTGGAAGTTGCAATTTTACTTTTACTACATAATGGAGGAAAACTAAAATCAAATTTAACTTTTGCCTGGTTGGGAGGATATATTTTATTGGTAACTATATTAAGTATGAAATTATCATGGCCTTATGATGGGATTTGGTTTAAAATTCAAGGTAAATCTATGAATTTATTCTTAATTTATTCATACCGGATTCTTTTGTTAACACTTTTCTTTACAATCTAGGTCTTTGTACAGACTATGCTGTAATTATTCAGTTTATTCGTATTTATTTCTCAACGCGTAAAAATCTCCGTGAAGCAAATGATGAACAACTTCCATTAAATACTGATGAGCAAGTTATTCTTTCTACCTCGACGAATAAAATATCTTATGATGAATTTTTTCCAGATAGCGTTTCTCATCCAGATCAACTTATATTATTGATTTTAGGTTCAATTGCACATTTAATTGGTAATATCGCGAATAGTATTTGGATACGAAGTACTTTAGCGTAAGCTTGATTTTTCTTTTTTTATTTTTTATTCTCCGAAACGCATACATATATTAATGTGATTCTTCCAAATTGTTAGGTTTCAAATATTTCAATTAAGCTATGTTGTAACTTGGCCTTTATATGCTTACTATATATATGTTGATACTCATTGTGCTGGTATGTTTCAACAAAAACGTATTTACTTACCTGACACTAGACGTTGGAAAGTCATATGTGTTATAATTTCGACTTTTATTTTAAGTATTGGTTCGGTTAGATTTGCAATATTTGTACAAAGTTTGTAATCTACCTTATTTATAAATTCAAAAACAAAATAAAATAGACAACCGAAAAAAAATACTCGTGATCAAAAATCCAGCGTTTAATATTACAATCTTAAATGATTGGAAAATAAGAATAAAAATAACTTTTTTTCTTCAAATTTTGGTTGCATGTGACTTTATTTGAAAGTCACGGAATTTATAAAACTTTTTTTTATTAATTTTTATGAGCAATGTAATGTAAACCAGATAATTAAATTGGTTCAGCCTTAAACGGAAATTACTAATGCAATCAAAACCCTAATAATTATACTAAAACCCGAATCTCATCATACCCAATCCTCGATGTACAGTATTGGAATTTGATGGACATTAAACTCATCGATGAAAGGCATTTGATTTATCGTTAAATATAACAAATTGAATTTGAAGTTTAGAAAATAAAATAATATATTTAAACAAATATCAGTAAAATGCGCTTACTATTAATAAGTATTTAGGATAAATGTGATATGTGCACTCGTTATAGAGTCTTAATATTAATAATAATTAAATCTTACCCTCACGTTCAATACTGAACACTTTCTTATATAACCCCATCAATAAAAGCTTTGCTGCAATCAGCTTCAGTCAAATATTATAATTTACTGACCACCAAACCACCCTCCACCACCAGATCGACTACCGAGATTCTGTTGTGCTTGAGCCGCCATGTTTTGATTATATTCTGCAAATCTTTGTCCTACTCTTTCATTATGTTTTAAAAATTTATCGGTACATCGTTGAATACACGTTTCCTACAATGTTTTAGTTTTAATAAAAGTATTAGATTAATATGACATTAAAGTGTTGATTAGATATAATTTACCTCTTTTGTTGTTAACGTTTTCGAAGTGAAATCATTAATACAATCATTAAAACATCTATCAACCAAGTTTGAATAAAACTTCATAAAATCTCTCATCTAAAATAATTTTATTATAATATTATTTTAAATTAATAAATATGAAATATTTTAAGCAACGTTGTACTCAGTCGTGCATAAATAATGTATACTGTTCAAATAATGTTTAAAAGATTTAACAATTTTTTTATATTTCAAATTTAGTTCATTATGTAAATTTTAGATAAAAATGTTCGAAAGGTAGTATTAAGAAAAAACCAAAATAAAAAAAATAAAAATGACAATTGTATCATATTAAATAAACATTTAAATTAACAACAGTAAAAAATAAAAACCTGCTTCTGTTCAAGTAATTTCAAAATATGCGCTCTTTCAGCATCATTGTAATGTGAATAGTCCATATTAACCCGAAAAAACAATTTTTTTTAGACTTTTTTTTATCATAAATTTTTATCATGAATTAAAAGGTAACACAGATAATCAGTTCACTAAAAATGTGTGTAACCCAAAGCCATACGTATTAGTAGTATACACAAGTTACAACCCAATAATTTCGAATTTCTCGCATATTATCAAATGTCGAAAATTCTTTCCAATTCAACTCTCACAAGAAGATTCGGCCCCCTCGTACACAGAACCATAGGTATAGCTCATAGTAATATTGATGCCTTACAAATTCTGGTGAACACTACATTAATCTTAACTGGTTCAATTTTTTTTTTTTTTAAGGAGTTCGTGCTTTCAACTTAAGTACGCCTAGAAAACAAGAAATTGAAGTATTTGTAGATAACAATCCTGTTACGATAGAACAAGGAAGTGCTGTAATTCAAGCATGCGAAAAGGCTGGCTATACAATACCTCGCTTCTGCTATCACGAGGTCTGTTAAACTATCCAAGTTAATTGACTTATCAAAATAAGAGATTTCAAAACTTATTTGAATTTGGATCAAAATTAGCGGTTATCTGTTGCCGGTAATTGCCGAATGTGTCTTGTTGAATTGGAAAGGTCACCAAAACCTATCGCTTCTTGCGCAATGCCTGTTATGCCTGGAATGAAAATAAAAACTGATACACCACTTGTGAAAAAGGCACGTGAAGGTGTAATGGAATTTTTATTAGCTAATCACCCTTTAGATTGTCCAATTTGTGATCAAGGTGGGGAATGTGATTTGCAAGACCAAGCCGTACGTTATGGTAGTGATCGAGGTAGATTTCATGAAATTGCCGGAAAACGTGCAGTTGAAGATAAAGATTTTGGACCTTTAGTTAAAACGAGTATGAATAGATGTATTCATTGTACTCGCTGTGTTAGATTCGCGAATGAAGTTGCAGGAGTTCCAGATTTAGGTACAACTGGAAGAGGCAGCGAAATGCAAATTAGTACCTATATTGAACGTACATTAAATTCAGAAATGTCTTCAAATATCATTGATTTATGCCCTGTTGGTGCATTAACTGCAAAACCATATGCTTTTTCATATCGACCATGGGAACTTAAAACAACAGAATCGATTGATGTTTTAGATGCTATTGGTAGTAATATTAGAGTAGATTCAAGAGGAGTGGAGGTTATGCGAATCTTGCCTAAATTAAACGAAGAAGTGAATGAAGAATGGATTTCTGATAAAACCCGATTTGCTTTTGATGGGTTAAAGAGGCAGAGACTTACTATGCCCTTAGTTCGTCAAGCTGGTAAATTTGTAGCTGTTACATGGGAACAGGCCCTATTACATGTTGCTAACGAAATTCATAAGGTTAAAGGTTCTGAAGCAAAAGCAATTGCCGGTCAGCTTGTAGACACTGAAAGTTTAGTTGCTCTTAAGGATCTATTTAATCGCATTGGTTCAGATAATTTTGCCATGGATACTGCTAATGGATCTCAAGTACCTGCTCATGGTGCTGATTTTAGGTCAAATTACCTTTTGAACAATAAGATTATTGGTGTTGACAAAGCTGATGTATTGTTATTAGTGGGCACTAATCCACGTCATGAAGGCCCTATACTCAATACTAGGATTTTTAAGAGTTATGTTCATAATGGTTTGGATGTTGGATTAATAGGCCATGCTGTCGATACTACTTATGAATATGATCACGTTGGTACTAATAGCGAAGCACTTGAAAGTATACTAAATGAAAGTCATCCATTCTCTAAAAAGATTGCTGAAGCCAAGAGACCAATGGTTATAGTTGGTAGTGGTGTCCTAGATAATCCTGATTCCGAATACGTGTTTTCTACAGTATCCAAAATAGCAAAAAAACATGAGAATTTGTTCTTCCAAGACGACGATTGGAATGGATACAACGTATTACAAAGGGTTAGTATATCGTTACATATCGTATTAAAAATAAATTAATATTAATATTCATATTTGTTTGCAATATATTGATAGTCTGCAAGTCGAGCTGCAGCTTATGATGTAGGATTTATTCCATCTGCAGAAACTTCAAAAATCACACCTAAGTTCCTTTATTTATTGGGCGCGGATGAAATTACTCCGCAAGATATACCAAAAAATGCATTTGTAGTTTACCAGGGACATCATGGTGATACTGGTGCACATTATGCTGATGTAATCCTTCCTGGAGCTGCTTATACAGAAAAGAGTGTTACATATGTAAACACTGAGGGTCGATCACAGTTGACACGGGCAGCGGTCCCACCTCCAGGTGCTGCACGTGAGGATTGGAAGGTAATTATTATTATTATTATTATTATTCTAATCTTTATTTAACAAAAATGTACATTTATTAGATCATCCGGGCCTTATCGGAGGTAGCTGGTATTACATTACCATATGATAATATATATTCACTTCGCAATCGTATGAATGATATTGCTCCACATCTTACACGATATGATCTTGTTGAAAATGTGATTAATCCTGGATTAGGTCTTACACAACTAATGAATAAAACCATAAAATCAACAGGAGCTATATTCAAGTCTGTGATCCAAGATTATTATATGACTGATAGTATTTCACGGTCTAGTCAAACAATGGCCAAGTGCTCTGCTGCTTTTACAGATAATGGGAAATAGAAACTGATGTTTAAAAAAATAGACATCACAATATTACTTATCACATTATGAAATTATTTATGGATTTATTGTATAAATAAAAAAAAATGAGTTTTAAATAGTAAAAACTTTACTATTGCCTTCCATTATTGATAGTATTAATTAACTATACTATATTAATTCTTAACAAGGTGGGTTATACAGATAATAAATCAGTGACCAAATTATCAAATACTATACTTTTACATTGTATAATAACCTTTTTATTTATATTATTGAGCCGTAATACTAAGAACGCCTTAACTGTTAAAGTACTTTAATTTTGAATTAATAGAAATTATCTAAGTTAATATATCTTTTTTATTTTTAAAAAATCCAGCAACTTTACCCACGATTTGGCCAAATTTTCGACATTCAGTTACATTTTGTTTTATCCATTTAGGCAATTTTTGTCTAATCTGATTATTAGTGTTAAATCTTTTATCAATTAATATTATAGTAGCATAATCTTTTTGATGACGTATTGCTCGACCTATAAATTTTAAAAGAATTATAAATTACATTCAATTTAAAATATGGGTGTCATATTTAAAAAAATTACCTATGGATTGATTTACCGCTTTCATACACAAATTCTGATAATATTCTTTGCCATGTTGTGAAGGATTAGATGATTTTTCACCTGCCGAACTTTCTCCAATCTGATTCATAAACTTCATTTTTTCACTTAATCCAACTGAAGTTAAATTTGCAAATGGTAATCCAATCATTATTACTCCTCTGTTATTAACAATATTATGTGAATTCAAAAAGAACTAAAGAACAAATTTAAGATAATTTTAATTAACAAAATAGTCACCTTCCTAGCCTATCTGAAAAATTTATTCCTTCGCTCACTTTGCCACCTACAACACAAAGTAATATTGCTCCATCTTTGTTATTAGAAGAATGAATATGTAAATCATATTCATTTAAAACTTTATCAACCAATCGCGTTTCGCGTGGCTCTCGAAAAATCTGAAAATAAATACATTATTATATGAACTGATACAAATTCAAATGTTGAATATAAATATAATACCATTTTATATTTCCTTATTCTTTCCAAAATCCCATTTTGTTCCCACCGTTTATATACTTGTTCTAAGTACGCATAAGATGTAAAGAAACATACAACACCGTCAGGTATTATATTACAAAGATTTACAATAGTTTGACCTAATTCATCAATCTTTTTTTTTAAAGAAAAAAAAAATAGAATTATGTGACTTAAACATGTCAAACGTAACAGTTCAATACAAAATCTACCAATTTAATATCACCGCGCCGCTCAAAAGTAAATTCAAGAGTCCCTCCCATAGGACCTTCTGACAGTGTTAAGGTCAATAAATTTTCAGGTGGTATAATATGTCCACATGAAAATTTACTTAATCTTTGTGGTGGGAGATATGGAATTAATTGTCCTATTAAATCATCGGTCTTTTGTTAAGTTAAAAAGGGAAATTTAAAAATAAAACTCAAAAAAAGCCAAATGATTGGGCTAAGCTAAATAAAACTTTAACTAACAGGTTCCATAGTACCACCAGCCAAGATAACGCTTCTCGCATCTTCCACTATATCCTTAAATTGATTCGAAGGGTTTAATAATAAATACTTGATAATAGGTACATACTTTGTTGTTGTACCTCCTCGTTTTCCTTCAACAGAAACACTTATTTGTTGGAACCCAAGAATAACGCGTCCATCTTGATTGCCATTTGTTAATGACATAAAGAATGCTTCAATTTGGCTTAAAGATGGAAGAGTTGATGAATTCTTTTCGTCTATAATATTTAAATAGATATGATAATATAAACATAATTCAATATTGAATAAATTTTAACTCAATAATTACAGCTTGTTTGCTGCGCTTGATGAATTTCAACACCTGTTCTTGATTCAATTTTATCAATAAATCCATTCAGCTACATAATGTAAAATGAGGAATTAATTAAAAAGTTCATAGCTTAAATAAGACTATACTAGTAAAAATTTACCTTTCTAGCAATCTGACTTTTTTTCAAATAATTTTCTATTTTAAATAAATTTAGATCCCCAATCTTCAATAAATGTAAAAAATCATTGACAGATTTAATATAATATATTTCTTCTTTATCTTTTCCTTTCTCTTCGCACTTTTTCTCAAATGATGTTAAACATTTTATTAAAGCATCCAACAACGACAAAATTTGCTGAATATACATTATATTCTTTCCCAACAGTCGTTTTTTATAACGATCAAGATACGCATTTAATTGTGAGTGCACTTTCACTATTTGCGGTAAATCAATTTGAACAGTGTGAACTGAAGTTACTGTGTCAACGAGATTATGAGCTTCGTCAATAATGACAATATTATTTTTAAGTGAAATGCCCATTGATTCTCGTGAAGATTTTTGAAGTAATAGATTATATGGAAGAATAACAATCTGTAATTTCACAATATAAATTAAATTCAAACGAAAATATAATATTAAGGATGTAGTAAAGACTTCATTACCTGACACTGTCTAATACTTTTTCGGGTACCGTAATATGAACATGCATTTAATTTACGACCTATATCAACTAATTCTTCAATATCACGTACCGAAGCCTGTATTCAACATAAATTGGTTCAATGTACTATCATGAATAACCTTTAAGAAAATAAAACGTGCAAATACTTACTAGCACGTGGTCTCTATAATCCAACATACGTGATTTGTCTCTTATAGGAATATACGGACATCTTTTTTCAGGTTTTTTGCCTAATTAATATAATGTAATTTAACCCGCGACTTTTTTTGATGTTTTAGTTATTTTTAGTTAATACCTGCTTTTTGCATGTCCAAACACCTTTCATTAATTCTATTAATATTTTTTAATTTTCTAACTTCTTCATTAATACATAAATTTTTTCTCGAACCCAAAGATACACATTTCACATCTTCTGCATACACAGTTTTACGAAGTTCGTTAACGAATTGAGTTAATTGCGAATGTGTCCTAGAACAATAATATATCTGTGTACACAAGAATTTAGTACTTAACAATATTAATAATTCGGATACGTGAAAAATTATTTCAAAAAATCTACCTTTATTTCATCGGGTTCTCCTTCTTCAAATTCTCGGGCGTCTTTATTGTCATCAAAATTTTCAAGACTCTTACCTTCTTGGAATCTTAAAAGAAATTAACAAGTCACCCTTAAGAATAACATTAACTCTTAAGAAAATGAAACCAATTACTGATTTATAAACCTTTTCAAAAGTTCTCTCACTTGTGCGGACATGTTATCATTCTCCTCATGATTTTCAGAGTCATCATCACTTTGATATTCTTCCACCAAATACTCTTCCATGTCATAATCTCTTTTATCTATCTTCAAACCTAAACCATTACTATGATCCTTTTTCTAATTAAATTATAATAATATAAATTACAAAGTGATATAATATCATGACCATAAATACTTGTCATCATACATACCAATCTCTTTTGAATGACATTACCACCAACTGTTCGATAAGTTGCTTTTTGCCTTTCCAATTTCTCTTTTTTTCTAATCATTTGAATTCTTTTATTTAATTCTTGCTTTCTTACTAAATCTTCTTGGCGTTTTTTATTTTTACTATATTCTAAGACCCAAGATGGCTCTTTTTTTAAATAAAATGTCAATCATTTATAGCTTTCAATAAAATACTGAATATACTTTTTACCATTAGGATTTCCTGTCCAAGTAGTATTTACATGATTACTTGAGCTGTATCTTTCTTCATTATCTTTAAGCCATTTTAGAGCTCCACATATTATACTTAGAGATTTCCCCTAAGACGCGTCAACCAAAATGGAAAGTAGTTATTTACGTAAAAATAATTTATTAAAAATCAATTTATTTATTTATTTATTGAAAAAAATATTTAATAGCATACAGTTCCGGTTGGACTTTCAAATATGCCGACTTTTCCTTCTTCGATAACTTGATACAAGCTTTTCATAAATTCAACTTGAATATTATATGGTTGAAAAGGAAAATTATACGCAGTTATATCTGTCGGTGGTAATAAGACAGAATTATTTTGTTCAGTAATTTGTTTTACGTCCAGTATAACCATTTTATCATGGACGCGTAGCAGAAGTTGAAGTTGTCAGTTGTCAGAACAAAATTTACGTGACGCGTAATTTATAGCAATTTATGGTTTAAGGACCGGAACCCGGATTATCAAGCCCTGTTTTTAATCCGGTTTTTGAATTTTGATTTTTTTTTTCAACCCTTTTTCTTTTAACGAAATTCTTTTATCATGATTCCGCCACCTATTCGACATGGTATGACAGTACTCAACAGAGAATTATTTCGACGCGAAATTAGTGTTATAGGAGTACGCATCCCTACGAGTTTAACAGCAAAGTTCTTGAAAGTGTTAAATAAGTATGTTTTTAAAGTACTGGTCAATTTTGGGAGTGTACCTTCATTTACAGTGTACTTTTTTGAAACAGAGAATTGCTCAATCAACCAAAGCTGAGAAACGTAGTGAATGATCCTGAATCCAATTTATCAAGAATTATTTTAATGAACCTCAACGTTCAGAGCTTAGGTAGTGTTATTTGATATTTATTCAATAAGATCTCATATTAATATGGTTCTCTTTAACAATCTAGATCTTGCTAATTTATCTAGCGAAGCAAAAGATTTTATTAACAAAGAAGGACTTGGCGTCGTGAAGCATTCAATTGAATTGAAATATGATTATTGGGGCGTTGGTATATATCGTAATTGATCTTATTAGTAATCGGAAATTTCTTTAATTTATAACGAATTAATTCAATTTTCGACTTAAAGATGATATAATCAAAGCTATTTTGCCTGAGGGCTCGGAATCACCATCCTCTTTTACACAAGTTGGACATATTGGTGAGAATCCTTTTTTCAACGAATATAATAGTAATTTTCAGAGTTGTTAAGGAAAACCTTTTTTTTTGGTTAAGCTCATGTAAATTTGCGAGATGAATTTCTTCCATGGAAATATATGATAGGCCAAGTCATTCTTGATGTAAGTTTGAAGCTTAATATTCTTTAATGTAGTATAAAACATTGTTGCTTACTATTATGTAAACTTTTTAAGAAAATTCCAAATATTTTAACGGTCGTGAACAAAACCGATGTAATTGATTCAACATATCGATTTTTTAAAATGGAAGTTTTGGCCGGAGAAAATAATATGATAGCTGAAGTGGTCTGTCTTAGTAGCAAGTATTTATTTGCAAGAAAAGGATTTGTATTTTATATAAATAAGTTAATAATGATTTCTAACCAAAAAATTTATTTTTATAAATATTAGAAAGAAAGTAATTGTAGATTTCGATTTGATTTCTCACAAGTGTATTGGAATTCTCGATTACATACTGAACATGATCGTCTGGTAAAAATGTTTAAAAAAGGAGATTATATATGTAAGTAGAGTTAATCTATTATATTTATTTTATATAATGGCTTTTAAGCCAATTTATTTTTCTTTTGAAAATATAGGCGATGTTTTTGCTGGAGTGGGACCTTTTGCAATTCCAACCGCGAAGAAAGGGTGTATTGTTTACGCGAATGATTTGAATCCTATGTCATATAAATATCTTCTGGAAAATATTTCATTAAACAAAGTAATTATCATTTACTTCACATATTCTTAAAAGTACATGATTATTGATTTTGAATTTGTAGGTAAATAATAAAATTCATCCGTATAATCTCGATGGCCGTGATTTTATAAAGAAGGCAGTAAAAGATTTGGGAAAAAATCTCAACGCTCTAGATCAAACTAAGATGACAAAACCTATGGATACGGTAACAAATACATTAGCTGAATTTCGAACTTTTAATCATTTTATAATGAACTTACCCGCAACGGCTATAGAGTTTTTAGGTAATTAACATCTTTATGTAAAATAATATTTACTACTTTCTTGAATAAATTAATTGATTTTCATTTGTAGATGCTTTTAAAGGACTTTATAAGGATAAAGAATCATTGATCAAAAATTCTCGCGTAGATTTGCCGATGATTCATTGTTATTGTTTCACAAAAAGCGAAACACCCGATACCGAAATGATCGAAGTAAGCTTTGTAGTGATATTATTATGATTAATTTAATTGTCCTTATATTTTAACCTTTCTTCTATTTTTAAAAAATGTTTAGCGTATTAATTCAATCATAACATATTCAATGCAAGTAGATGAATATAAGATCCATTTTGTTAGAAAGGTTGCACCGAATAAAGACATGTTTTGTGTTAGCTTTAGATTAAGCAAAGAAGTTGCTTTTCTTACTACCGGAAGGTATGTTACATAAATTTTTCACATAATGCACGGACATCTTCATGCATATTGATGTTAGCTGTATATTATAGTAAAAAGAGAGAAGAAGATATAATAGCTAGCACTTTGCCAAATAAGAATGAAGTAAGTGTTTTTGAGAAATCTAAGGAGCAAAAATCAGTATCAAAAAGAAGAAGAATAGAAGGGGAAGATTAATAATTAGATTTCAATTATTGTCTTTATTAATACAAGGTTGGACTAATGGATTTCCCATCGGTCCATATTTAATACAATTTGACGTGTAAAAAAAATTTCTTGTGATCTATTATAAATAATGAATGAATATATTACTTCTCTAAATATTTAAATACTTTCTAACATTTATATACTTTAATAACTTAATAAAACTAAAATAATTATTATATTATACTGATTTACTTCTTTATATATGTAATTATTATATCAATTCCATTATAATAGTTGGAAAGATGTATGAAATTCATTCATAATAAAGGTTTGCAATGTTCACCATATAAGAATAAAATAAAGCAGTTATAAAATAATTATTATTTTCACAGATATTACAATGCATGTTTGTTTTGTTTAACTCTCACACTTATAACACCCATTTTTGAATGCTAGTGATAGCAATATAAAATAAGGTAATTTATAAAAAAAACAATCGGCTTAAATGATGCTATAAAAGATTTAAATGAAAAAAAAATTAAGCAAGAAAAGACTAATGTTCTACAAAGTCATATTGCATTCAAAGTTTAGCCGGTAAATTTCTTCATTATGAATGTTATAATTTTATTGTTGAGCACATTGTACACTTGGGCCATGACCTTCGTCTTCATCTTCCCCATTAGCCATATGATTTGATGCCGAACGTCGCTGTTCGTCGTCATTCATTGTTGTTAATTCAACATCTTCTATCATAGCATCCGGAGGAGTATCTAATTCTGGCCGTGGAGGTAAAATCTTCTCGAGTGACATGATAACTTGTTTATCAACCCAATTGGAAGGTGGGAATTCTATATCAAATTGTATATAGAGTGTACCAGGCTCATGGAAACGTTGTGATGGCATTCCATGATGACGAATAGCTTTCAATTGTCCTATGAACCATAGATTTTAATTAGAAATTAATTTAAAATTAAAAAGTTAATTATTGTAACTTACCAGGTTTTATAACTTCACCAGGTTCAATATTAACCACTAAATATCTTTCATCAAGATGTTTAATTGCGAATTGGCCACCTGCCAACGCTGTTAAAAGGTTTATCTTGGCTGTATAATATAAATCATTTCCACGGCGTTGGAATCGGTCATGGGATTTTTCTTCGATTTGAATTATCACATCGCCAGGTTCGACGCCAGGACTTTGATCAGCCTCACCAGCGAATGTGATTTCCTGACCATTTTTCATACCTTTATCGATATGAACCTCAAGTACCTTACGTTCACTAACAATTTTTTTACCTGAACAATTTTTACACTTGTCTTTGTCTTTAATAATTTCACCTTCGCCTCCACATGTATCACAGGGTTGTTGAATTTGCTGTACCATAGGACCCAAGGTTCTGAGGAGAACTCTTACTCCAGTACCATTACAATTTGAACATTTTTTGACTGCACCTTCTTTTCCACCCCTACCCTCACATTTTGAACAAATCACATTCTTGTTCAGAGATAATTTAGAAGTCTTTCCAAGATATAAATCTTCTAAAGACACCTTAAGTACATGTTTTAAATTCTTGCCTTTTCGTGGACCTTGTCGTGATCTACCACCTCCAAATACATTACCGCCAAAGAAACTTGAGAAAAGGTCTTCGGCTGACATTCCGCCCATTCCTCCATCATTTGCTAAACCTTCTTCTCCAAGTTGGTCGTAAATATCTCGTTTTTCTCTATCTGAAAGAATTTCAAATGCGTGTCCAATTTCTTTAAATTTATCAGCAGTATTTGGATTCTATAAAAAAATAATTAAAATAAATGAGATCATAATTATAAAATCAATTTATATATACATAATTTTTTTTTCTTTTTTTTTTTAGAAAAGCATAATTTAATAGATCTATAACCTATAAAGTTTTCTATATAAACCAATAAATGTCATCTAATCCATTTAACAACGGTCATCTAATTTAGAGTTTCTGACGTACATGAGTCATTAACTTTATTTCCACAGTCTCAAATACACAAACTATCTAGGGAAGAGAAATATATTTATATACCTTGTCGGGATGATACTTGAGTGCTAACTTTCTGTATGCCTTCTTTAATTCTGAGTCTGAAGCATCAGGAGGAACTTCCAAGATATCATATAGTTTAGTGTCCTTTACCATTTTTGTATAAATTTAACGATTAACCTTCGAAAAGTAAAATTTGTACAGTGAATTTTTTTTTCTTTTTTCTTTTTTTCCTTTTTTTTTTTGTTAGTTAAATAACTATTGATTTTTTTTTGATTCAAAAAAAAAATTTTTTTTACTTTATATATTTTATATTACTGATTAGACTTGATATATATATGATTATACAGGAATGTTCCAGCACTTTCTTTTTTGTCTTCGCCATATCTGCATATATCAACGGGTGTGGGATCAAGGAATTTTAACTCCATTTAGAATTATTGTTAAAGGAGATTAAACTGATTTGGAAATAATGAAGCATATTTGTATATTCTTTATACCCTGTAATGCGGAAAAATATAGAATTTCGGCAATTTGTTTAAAAAATTCCTGCGATTTTAACAAACGGCCACAATCTCAGCCTTGTAATCAATCATAAAATTTCCTAATTTATAATTCATTATCGTTTCATATTGGGATAATTATTTGTTAATTTTATGACGCAGTGTAACAATTTTCTGAATTCCGAAAAATGGTGAAAAACGCGCGGATTGATGATTATATATTATATATTTCGAATTACTAAACTATCAGTTTTTTTTTATTTTATTCTATTCTTAATAGCTTTTAGATGAGAAATGTCAGCTATATGTACGAATTATTTTGATATATTTGATAATCATTTTCTTATCGAGTCAAGGAAAAACTGGCCTTGGAAAGACGCGTCAATTGGTAAAAATAATAATAAATAAATAATTTTTAATCTTTTTTTCTTATTTAAAATATAATTTTTCTTTTCATTAGATAAATACGAACCTACGTACAAGCAATTAAATTCAATAAAAAGGAAAGATTCTTTAAAAATAGTTAAACGTTATTATAAAATACCCCTTATTTCATATAAACCATATTATGTACATAAATCACGAATAAAGATATCTTTGAAAAGTACTCATACTTTCCACACACTAAAGAATTGTCTCACTGCATATGATGGTCATAGATCATTTTATAATGCTATACAGATCTTACTTTATTTCTGTTGGAATCATAAATTGATTTATTTTAGGAAAAACGATAATTCATTACTTCCGATTGTCAAGATTTATATGGAATTGAGCCCTGATGAACAAGTCATGTGGTTACCTGGATTGAATTGGTAAAAAGGATCTAATTATAATATTTTTATTTCAAATATTGAATTTTATAATTATCTACTATTTTTTAGGGCTAGAAAGCTTTATTCTCTAATAGCTTGGCAAGGAATGTTTCTCTTCCAAAGCACATTTTTTTCTGTTCTTGGTGGAGCGTATTCTGCACTTGGAAGATATAAAAAAGAACATGTATGAAGAAATATAATTATTAAATTATTAAAAATATCGCCTTATTAAATTTATTATTTTTTTATTTAATTGATTTAATTCATATTTATTAGGCTGAAAAAGCTAAACATCTCGCACGTAATCAGATTGTACTGGCTAAAAAATTACAAGATCCAGTGTTAGAATGTAAATGTTGGATTTATTATGCTGAAGGTTTGATTCAACTCGGAAAACTTAAAAAAGCTGCACTTATTATTGAAAGACAAAAGAATATGGTGATGGACATGCTTAAAGGCGACGACACAGTTAGTATAATATTTTTAGTTCCTTTTAAAATTTTTGGTTAAGTCAGCTGTTAAAATCATTTTCTTTTCTTTTTTTATTAATAGCTTTTGAGTATGTGCGAAAATGCTAAATTAAAATTAATGGTAAATTCCAAAAAAAATAAGAAAATAAGAGAATTATACGTAATTTAAGTGAGTTTATTATTTATCATCATTTTCTTTTTTTTTTTAAAAAAAAAAAGAAATTCCTAATAAGAAATTCGTCAAAAATTTGCAGAAATATTTATTTATTTCGTTAATTAAATGATAAGTTATTCAAGTTGATATTTGCTGGTATTAATTGCTAAAATGTTAAAATTTTAATTAATATTATTATTTTAATTGTGATTTTTGTGTAATACATTATTTTTTATAATATATTTTGTAAATAATTAAATATGAAAAATAACTAAATTCTAGTAAATCACACTTAAATCATAATTTACAAAATGGGTTAATTGGATTTTTATATGGTAAAATTCTTAATTGGTTATGTAAATTGTCAAAATCACGAGTGTAAAAGTTTACGTTAAACCATGCCAAAGTTGTTTTCTTGCCTCGGACGCTTAGTATCAGATAATATATCAAGTTAAGTATAATTCAATGATAAAATTATATACACTAACCATTTTATACAATATACATTATATTCATTGTATTTAAAATATATTTAACCTTTCATATTATATCTTTTTATTTAAAGAATGTGTAAGCTTTGGACCAATTTCAAGTCAAATACCATTAATATATAACTCTTTTTATCATAAAATAATTCATCACAAAGTATCCCGTTCAGTTAGTACAATCCCGACTTCAGAACCTTCTCTAAATACAAGTGAGAAAGAAGATAAGGTTCACCAAGGTGATAAATATATAAAAGTTCCATACCGTGGTCTTATAGAATTACATGGTTATGATACCATAAAGTTTTTACAGGGGCTCATAACTAATAATATGCCATCGATAAGTTCTGGTGGTGATGGATTTTACACAGCATCTTTGAATCCAGTTGTATGTACTTTTAAAAACTCCTTTATAAACCTTTTATATATTAAGTAGTAATTTATTTTAGGGTCGCGTATTGTTTGACGCATTTATCCATCCAAAAAATTTGGGAACATCATTTCCGCATCCGACATTTTTGGTTGAATGTGATTCACGTATTATACCAGAAATAATAAAACATATGAAAAAATATTTATTGAGATCAAAAGTTAATATTACCGATGTTTCTTCATTATATCAAATTTGGAATGTGTGGGGTAATGAAATTAATAATTTGTGGTGGAGACATCAAGTACCAAATCCCTCAGCAACAAAATTACATACCGGTACTTTAGTATTAAAAGAAAATATTGCAGAAATTGGGTGTAGAGATAAAAGATATCCTAATATGGGACTAAGATTAGTATTACCAGTTGATACTAAACGTAAGTTTACTGTTAACTTTCTAAATTTTGTAAATAGTTTATAACTTAATCAAACTTATTCTTTTCAATAGCGACATTACCAAATTCATTCACAGAATTACCTTCAAAAGAATACATCATTAGAAGAATTTTACATGGAGTTCCTGAAGGTATCCATGATTTCCCTCAAGGGGAAGCATTGCCATTACAATCAAATTTTGACTACATGGGAGGAAGTAAGTTATGGGGAAAATTATGTTATTTCATTTTAAATTGAATTTAACTTTTTATATATATTATTTTAGTTGATTTTCGTAAAGGTTGTTATATCGGACAAGAACTTACATTTAGAACATATCATACTGGAATCACAAGAAAACGTATTTTGCCTGTGCAATTATATCATGAAGGCGAAAGGTAAATTTATTTTCAAATTTTTATTAATAGTTGTTTATAATAAAAACATAATATATGGATTTTTCAATATAATATGATAGCGTGCCAACCACATTAGAAGTTGATCGCAACTCCAATTTCCTCCTTCCGCCACCATCTAGTGATGTTATTGTATTAAATAGAAAAGGTCGTCCAGTAGGTTCTATTGGTACTTCATGTCATAATATAGCTTTAGCATTATTGAAATTAGATATAATTCAAAGTAATGATTTAGTAGTAGATAACGGTCAAGGAGAGAAATTAAGAGTAAAAGCTTTTATTCCTCATTGGTGGCCAAAGGTTGATGAAAAGGATACAGAAGAAAAACCAAAAGAAACAGCACTTGCTTAAATATTATCATTGCTATATAATTTAATGTTATTACATTAAATGGGTAAATTTGGATTAAATTCATGATGATTAACATGAATTATTTCATTAAATTAAGAAAATATAATCTCTAAAAAGAATAAAGCGTATTATATGTTAAAAACAATTTCTTAATACTTTTGACAGATTAGTAATTTTCGTTTTGACATTATGCGACGAGAAACCAAAATCATCTTACCTATATGATATATATATCTATTATTTTCCATCTCCGCTTGTGATGAACATCTAGTACAATTTTTTGCAGCTTTTTATATTTTTTATATTTGAATACAAAAAAAAAAACTTCGAAATTTTTTGAACATTTTTAAAATAAAGAAAAATCAGTCTGAGAAGGTAATGTATAATAATAGCTAATAATATTTCATTTATTAATATATTATTCTCTAATTTAACAATCTATTTTAATAAAAATTAGGATATCTTTTCGACTATAATGAAGGAATTTGACTGTCAATATGATTTCAAATTTAACAAAATGGCCTAGTGATTTAGAATTTTAGATATACTAGACAATCACATCAACTTGCTTGTGAATTAGCTGAATATTTAAATATGCTAATAGGACCCCGAACATATCTCATACAACTCACATTAGAGTTTACAGCTTTTTAGCTTTGTTCCACATATTTTGATTTAAATCATTGTTAGATCCAGTATAATTAATTAGTATATCTACATATGTATCTGTTACACCATGAAATAATAAATATTTCAATATATTTTCATGGGATCAAGATACATAGTCATTCTCGTTTAAATACTGCTCTATTAAATTTTTATTCTAAGTTCTAAAGAAGTCAACATCTGTAAAGAGTTAGGTATCATTATTAGTTATTATATAACAAGGAAGTATAATATTTAAAATAAGTATGCTCAGTGGAGAGGGTTTTCGAACTCACATGCCAAAGAGAATACAAAATATGCTTAATGGAGAGGAATTTCAACTCATGTGCCATGAGAATATGGGTTATCCTGATATATAGTAAACGAAAATATTTATACTTCCTTAAAGATAATATAGATAATATGAGTTAGGAGAATTACACAGCACTAGAATGTAAACTTTTTTTTTTAAGAGCTTAGCCCTGTTCAAAATCATTCAGTCTAAAGCTCTAAATGGTCCGGATTGGTCCAGGTTGAAGAGTAACCCCAGGACCAGACTGAAAAATTGCTTTATTTCAGTTTGATCCAGATTATGTTAAAAAGATAATTCAGGACTGGATCAGACCAGACCAGTTATTTAATTTGGTCCAGTCCGATCTTATAATAAAAGATCTGAAATTCTAATTGGCTGTTATAATATCACGTGACCAAAATTAAATTTTTACCAAAAATATAACTGTATTCTAATTCCATAATTCTGGCTCTATAGTGAGTAGTGATTCACCTGACATATGTAACTTCGATTTAAGCCTATACAGTCAAACCTTTATATAATGATATGTTGAAACATATATGAAATTTTTAGGAAATATCATTATATCAAAGTTATACCGATATTTATATGTCCTCACATATAGTGGAAAAATAAAATTTTATCGATATATCAAGTTTTCAATGATAGTATATCAGTATATCAAATATTGGTATATTGAGATTAGACTGTATTTGCTTTGTGTAATATATATATTATATAAAGAAATTATGCATCTTTATGCACTACTATACATGTTGAAATTCGGCAATTTTGACATAATTTCAGGATTCAACCTTTAGCCAATCATTCTGAAATGAAACTCTAATCAAAAGTCAAAACTGAGCCAAAATTTTCTGGCCAGTATTATTGAATTTCGGCCTGCATTACAAGTTTGTATAACATTTATATAACACACAAAATTCCATTATAGGAGCAAAATTTTCCTTGTGTAATATTCTTACCTGGTGGCTAAACTTTTATCTGAAGTTACGCAAGGTATAATTCTAGTTGGCACTATAATATTGGCCAGAATTACAAAAACTTTCGAGTTTCTATTAAAAAAAAATTATATTTCAGACCACGTAATAAAAATTTCATTCAGATTTTTGTACTCCAATCACAATTCTGAATTTCAGCTTGATTTTCGAATTTTGGCAAAGGTTTCAGACCTAAGTTTTGGACTTTTAGATTCAGTTATAATTTCAGAAAGTTGCAACAACATGTTACATGTATATTATGCACTGATGTTATACAAAGTAAATATAAGATTAAAATGAAACTACACATATTAGGAAGATCACTATAGAGCTAGAATTATGGAATTAGAATACAGATAAAATTTTGGCAAATTTTCAGTCTAGTTCAGTCCTAACCTGTTTAATTCAGCCTGGATTAGATTTATAATTCTGGACCAGACTGGACTAAACCAAATATTTTGGTCTAAGTTAAAGTATCAACCTAGATTGAACCAATTCTAATTTTCAGTCTGGATTGCCAGATTAGATCCAGACCAGTTAAAGCTTTAATTCAGTTACATTTTTTGGTCAGTTGTAATTAATTTGATTGGCTGGATCTACTTGCATTTATTTACATGACCGATCTTTTAAACCAATATTTTTTAGGTTTTTTAGATCAAACTTTTTCTACCAATAAAATTGCTTTATTCTTAACTAGTATTCCTCATGAGTCGAATCAAGTCAAGTTTTGAATCAATTTTTTATATAATAAAATTTGTTCTATATTAATTTTTATAATACTTTAACTATATTATTTATATTATGTGAGTCAGGACTCCGGATATCTTCAAAACAGGTCATAAGTCATACTTTCGGCAGATTGGCCCATTTTTCAGGAGTTCAAAAAATCGTTTTTTGTAAATATCTTGGCATCCAGTAGGCCAATTTTGATGAACATTTTTTTAAATTATAGAGCTAAATGAGGACTACAAAATAAAAAAAAGTTCATTAAAATTGAATCACTAGATGCTGAGATATTTACAAAAAATCATTTTTTGAGTTTCAGCAAAAAGGGGTGTTTTTGGCCAAAAGTCCATTATGATCTTAATATTAGATATCCAGGATCCTTGCGAGTCTATGTAAGTTATTTTGAGTTGCATATGTGGAACACATCCAAAAAATACAATTGAATGATTTTGAACAGGAATTTATCAAGCATGTTATCGCGATACACGAAATATACGAAGTTTAATTTCATTACACAGGTCAAAATTGAGGCTATCGGTTGCATATCGGGTACCAGATATATGTAGGATATGTATATGATATGTATACGATATGCAACAATTCACACATATCAGGTGCCTGATATACGCAATGTTTATGCGAAGTTCGGTGATATATATTATAGATATCGTGCACATATTACACATATATCGGGTAGTATAATATCGGGCACATATCTTATACATGTCGTATAAATAT
The DNA here is from genome assembly GCF_026210795.1 of Rhizophagus irregularis. Lineage (NCBI taxonomy): Eukaryota > Fungi > Glomeromycota > Glomeromycetes > Glomerales > Glomeraceae > Rhizophagus > Rhizophagus irregularis. The sequence continues at coordinate 2,914,993 of NC_089459.1, forward strand.
CATATAGATATTGGTCAGTATAATATCGGACACATGTTATATAGATATCGGGTAAATATAGGATACATATCATACATTTATCTAACAATACGATAGATAATTTTTTCATATAATATTATAATTTAATCTGGGCAAAATTATAATTTCAGATTAATTTTTAATTTTAATTCGGGCTAAAGTAAAATTTTATTACACAAATTTTATTATTTTCAATTAAACTAAAAGTTTTATTGTTTTTTAATTAATAATAAAAAAGATTACAAAAAAATATATTATTCTATATAGCTATATAAATAATTAGATATCTGTTATCTACAAATAGCGCTTATTTTTATCTGTTTAATATTTAAAAAGGACCCCGGATATCTAATATAAAGGTCATAATGGACTTTTGGCCAAAAACACCCTTTTTGCGAAAGCTCAAAAATCGTTTTTTGTAAATATCTCAGCATCCAGTAATTCAATTTTAATGAACTTTTTTTTATTTTGTAGCCCTCATTTAGCTCTACAATTTAAAAAAATGTTCATCAAAATTGGACCACTGGATGCCGAGATATTTACAAAAAACGATTTTTTGAGCCCCTGAAAAATGGGCCAATCTGCCGAAAGTGTGACTTATGACCTGTTTTGGAGATATCCGGGGTCCTATTTAAAAGAAAGAAATAGTATTTTAGTAATAAAGATATTAGTATGAATAATGTATTCGTAAAAAAAAAAGAATAGTATTAAAAAAATGTTAGTAAAAAATGGTTAGTAATAGAAAATGTTATTAGTATATTTAGTAGTAAAATATATTAGTAAAAACAAACGTTAGTAGGTTAGAAAAAAGAAAAGAAGTGTATAATATAAATAAAAATTAGTAAAAAATATACCTTTGTATTTATTTCACCTCTTTTTTGAAGTTTGCTGTTTAAAGAAAAAATAGATCTTGTTAATTATTTTTCTTTAATAAATAAAAAAAATAAATATTTAAATTACCTTGATGTGCGTTACTCTCATATTCTTCTGAAGATATATGATTAGATCTTCTTTTTCTTGAGTTTACTATATATAAACCAAATTAATTTTTGATTAAATTTTTTTAAAAAGAATGCTTAGATTACCTTGATATGTGTTGCTTTCAAATTCTTTTGATTTAGAGTTTTTTTTCTTGAATTCGCAGATATAGGATTACCATCTTGACGCACAGTATCAAAAAATGTCCGCCCTTGATGTGGAAGGTACTTAGGAACCACCTCGTCTCCCGATTAATGAGATTTCAGAGTCAGAGGAGGCTATCGGCTATGGGTACAAGTACCCTACAACTTCATCCCTAGGTAGTCAAAAATCTCGGGTGGTTCCAGACCACAGCGTACTACATGATTAGTCTTTGGACATGTTGGGATTTGATAAGTGAGAGAAAAAATAACTCCAGCGCTAGCATTTTGTAAAGAATAATAAAATAATATTTTTAAGTTAGTTCTTTCTTTATTAAATTTTTGAAAAAGTTTTGTTTCTTAAAATCGTAAAAAAATGCTGGTTGCTACAACTGACGGACAATGACAAATTGTCAGGCTACCCCCGGACAAAGTAATTGGAAGGCAGAAAATGTCATAAAATATCCAGCCCTATTTCATAACATTTTCCTCCGTACTAAAGCAAATATTACAAAAGAAATTGCAAATATATTTAACAAGCAATAGATACATGGCAGTTGAAAAATATATTCACACTTCATATTGTAATACCACAGTCTAACAAAGAAAGCAAATATATTTAACAAGCAATAGATACATGGCAGTTGAAAAATATATTCACACTTATACCACAAAGAAAAACTCAAACCACTATTGTAAAGAAAAATATGAAAAATACGCGTATATCCTATTTTCATACCTTGCTTAACAGTTCCACTATTTATTTAAAAGAGACTTTTCTCTTTTTTGTATGTGGGTAGGGGTACATTTTTTCCTTTTTTTTATTCTTTTCTTTTGTATATGGTAGATGAGTACGTCTTACTATATTAAATATATAAACTAAAGTGCCAAAGTATTGTTAATATTGTAAAAGATAAGTAAAGTATACTTGGATAAAAGAGAAAAGAAGAGACGAACCGTAAAGCGTTAATAAAAGATAAGTAAGAAGAGAAAAGTGTATTTTTGAAAATAAACAAAAAAAATCGCGCATTAATTTTAGATATCACATGTATGTAATCAAAGCGATTTTAATTGGTTATTAATATATATGCATAAATGTCATGTGATTTTAGTGACCTATACAAAAGATAAAAATTATTTTACAAAAAATACGTTTCCAACCTTCCAACCAGTGTATAAAATCTGGAAAAAAAATATGCACACGTGCACATAAGAATTTTTTTTTTGCGCACGTCACGAACTCAATTTTTAAAAATTTTTGTGCACAAAAATGTGCACTATATTAATTTATAATATAAAACGTCCTAACTTTTAAATCCTAAATTCCTAATTATATTATAGATTTTATTTATAAAATATAATTAATTACACTAAAATGTTCCAAAAAAATGAAAAATAAATCACTATAATTATTAAATTGCCCGATCTTTAGAAGCCCAATGATTGTAAGCTGCTAAATAATTGAAATTTTCAAAATTTTGAGAGCCAGTTAAAGAAACATGTAAATGCATATTAAGAGTATCAATATGCACTCTGTTTTGAATGTCAGTTTGTTTTGATTAAATTTTGCCTAGAAAATACACGCTCCACCACAGTGTTAGAAAAAGGTATAATTAATGACAAATCAATAAGAATAATAAGATTAGGGAATTGGTTTCAGAAATGAGTAGTATTAAAGATCTTATACCAACATTCAGTAAATTTACATCCTTTGGCAAATCTATATGACGCAATTAGATTTTTAGCCAAATCCCATTCTTTCTTAACTTCTTCGTCATCAATTAATGAATGCTCATCATTATTAATTCTTTTTTTCTTTCCATAAAAATGTATAAGATCCGAAAGCTCTTCTTCACATAGTTTTGTAAAGCATTTTTATGCATTTTTATCAAGCGGCACTTCATAAGGATCAAAAATTTGTAAAGAATAATATAAATTTTCATTAGAAAATCTTTTTCACAAATTTGTAATAACTTTTTCAGCATAATGTTTAATAAAATCTAATTAACAAACATAATTGAGCAAAAATTTATTAGTAATTAATTTAATAAATAAGTTAAAAATAAACTAGCCTGGCAAATCTTCAGGGTGTAATTCTAACTCATCTATTAACTTTCGCAAATGGGTACCATACTTCGGTAAGACATCTGCAGATCCAATAAAATTTGCGGTTATAGATTCATATGCCATTTCGAGTTGTGATCATAAAGAAATATAATCAAATTGAAAAACCAATATAATTTTTTTTAAAATAAAAAAAAATATCAGCAAAAAAATTCGTAATAATAAGAAATTCGGTATCCACATTGCGTTAAATAAGAATTTATCCGTATTAGATGAATTAACATCACGTTATAATGCTTTTTGAATGGGTTCAATTATTTGGTGAAAATTGTTAATTACATTAGACCATGATAGCCATCGCGTATCACATACATTAAGAATTGTTAAATCAGAAACTTCCATATCTTCTTTGATTTTTTTTAATTCATACATTCGCTTATATGAATTAGAAAAATAAGAATAAATTCCTTTAATTATAGTTTTATAATGTGCGAAATATGGTGTTTCATTTGCAGCTTCTTCTGAAGCTAAGTGTAAGTGATGTGCAACACAATGTGTTGATGTAATAAAATTATTAAGTTTTTTTAGTTGAGTTGCAACACCATTACGAATGCCTAAGTAAAATGATAAAATATATATATATATATATATTATTAAATTATATATTTTTGATTAATTAATTATTATTTAATAATTACCTGTCATGGTTGCAGCTCCGTCACTACCAAAATGTCTTAATTTCGTTATATCCAGTTCTTTTTGAGTTATAAAAAGGTTTATTACATTCATAATTCCATCAGCCGATGCATCTGTTATTTGTGTTAATCCAAGAAAACGAAAATAGGTCCACCATTTACTAAATGTTTCGAAACTAATGCAATAGTTTTTTCAGATATAACATTTGTATTGCTTTTATCAATAAGTAAACTCTAACATGGTGATTCTTTAACCTCAGCAACAACGCTTTCTTCAACAATAATAAATATAGAAAAAAGTAATTTTCTTTCTGCAACTGCATTTTTATAAAGTGCATAATTATTAGTTGAAGATGATGAAGTTGTAATTTCAGAATGATTTTGAAGAAGAGGTGGACGAAGATTTTGGATAAAATTTTCATCCCCAGTTTGATATTGATAATTAATTTGATATGTAATTAAATCACAAAGAGATCCATAATTATTAAGTGCTATATTACGTTGCGTTAAATAATATACATTACGCATACAACAAATAATTAATGCTTGATTATGGTTCATTTGTTGCATAAAGCCTTCTTTAATTGTCAACTGATCTGAATTTTTTGCATTAATTGCTTTTATATGCCTTTCAATACAATCTTCCTTTAACCACTCCAAACCAGTAGTTGTCCACACACTAGAACTATTTGCATTTTTGCATATTTTACAAAACATAACTTCTTTTCCATTTCTTTTTTCACAATATAACCATGGATATTTGAAAGGCCAAGATGGATTCCATTTAAGGTTATCTTTTTCTAAACATGAATATTTATTTTTTTTTATTTTTATTTTTTGCCTTAAATAATCTCATTTAATTCTCCTTCACTATTAATTTCATTATCTTCAACATCACTAATTTGAATAACCTCTGTATTTTTATCATTTCGACTTCTTTTTTTTGTTGGTTTGTCAGTTTTTTTCTCTTGAGGAGTATAATTATTTAGATATTTTGTGATATCTTCCATTCTTATTACGCTTAAAAAAAAAGAAAAATTAGATTATCATATCGTTTATCTAATACAAATATATATACGATGCATATCAAATTTTTTTGTGCACGGAATAAAATTTTTTGTGCACGAAAATGTGCACTATTATTTGTGCACTATGGATAAACCACGTGTGAAAAAAAATTGGTGTATGGCAGTCTGCCAGATAATCAGTAATTGAAAGGAACCAATAAATTAATTAGCATAATGAAAACAATTTTTAAGAGTATTGGATATCATTTAAGGATCTTATAGAAAAGGCTTTAATTTTTAGCGGCGCTGAAAATTTTAATGATAGTCATGTATCAATTATTAAGTATTATTTGATTCTTGCATCAAATCATTAAGTTTAGCATTATTTGAAGACTTTTTTATTTAATATAATAATTACAAACATGCTATTATTTTATGTATTTATTATAGCTTTGAAGGATATCAGAATGTGAATTATTATTCCGTAAATGAAAATAAAAAACTCATTCATCATTATCGACTAAAAAAGGAAAAGAAATTAATAAATTTTGTATTTACGACTAAAAAAGAAAAAAAAAATTAATAAATTTTGTACTTACCATTTCGATCTTCTGTATTTAGAGTATTCGTATTTTGAGTATTCTGGCTCCCACGTGCTATAAAATAATTAAGAAAATCAATAAAAATTTATAATTTGATTAAACTTTTATACTTTACATACCATTCCTTCTGTTTCGTCTGCGTTGAGTTATATTAACACCAATTGAAGCCTGTACAAACTGATTATCTGAAACATATTAAATCATATTAAATAAAACAATTTACCTCTTTAATATAATCATTTTGTTGATTATGTAATGTTGTTAGATTTAAAAGTTCTTACCTGGTTTCTCCCAAAACTGTGTATTCACGACTTCAAAAAAAAAATTGGCAAGCGAAGGCGAAGGACTTTTTGATCTCGGATCGTTTGCAATCACTAATAATTGATCCTAAAGTATTAAGTGTTAAATAAGTATTAATAAGTATTAAAATTACTATTACAACAAATTTTTATTAATATTTAACTCACGTGATAACCGGTCACTAATCCATTGAATTTTGTTTGGCACTGTTTGCCCGAATAATTGCTCCCACACCTCTCATTTACTTTATTCGCAACGGAATTCCAGAAATTTTTTCTACTTCTTCCTGCAATTTGATAATGGTACTCAAAGTTTCTTGACTTCCGCTGCTCAATCAAAGTAGCGATTTGGTCATCCGACCACTCCACCTGGCTGGAAGAATAAGTTATAGTGTCGAAAATGGAGGTAGTATTGACATTGATGGTATTGGTATCATTGACGGTGGTTGAATCAGTTGAAGATGAGGACATTGTTTGAAATTTTGTTAAAAAATTGTTTAGAATATTTGGAAACATATTTGATAAAAAAAAATGTATTGATTATAAAAAAAAATATGTATTGATTATTAATTAGTATTGATTATTAAAAAAATGCGAGAAAGTTCTTGTAACAATTCTAATTATGCCATTCAATTATCATGATATTACATCATTTCATTTTTTAATTATTAGTACAATTTTTAATGTAACACCATTTCAAAATGATTTCGTTGATTCATGATATTATATCATAAAATTCACAAAACATAGAATTCGTAAAACTCCGTCTCTTGTCCATTAAAAGTGATTAAAATGTCGATCTTCCATTGTTTTCCATCGTACAAAAAAAAAAATTAGCCATTAAAAGTGATTAAAAATTTTGTAAATTAGGCCCGGTATTATTCTTACATAAAAATTAACATTTATTTATTACGACTTACTAATGCGAAAAAAAATTAATTAATTTTATTAATTTTACATCTCGGATTGATTTAATGTTAATTTTCAAATGTTGAATTAATGTTGAGCGCGTTAAACGAATTCGTTAAGCAAAAATTATGCTTATGTAATACACGATTAATAATTTTTCATTTGATGAAAGTCACGAGACATACTATCTTCTTGCTTATATTATACACGATTATTACTAAGCTTGAAATGGAAATCAAATGTGTCATCATTTTCTTTATTTGGTGTGGCATCCTACAAGTTAAATCTTCTATTCAAAGGTATAATCGACAAATATTTTTGTTTTCCTACCATAATATTTCTAAATTTTGTAGCTCGACATAATATCCTATGAACCGCTAACAGGGAATCACAACCTTCTTGAAAGTATTCGGCTTTCCATAATTCGGTATTTGATATTTCTGGCTCCATAAAACTATGTTTAAACTGAATACTAGAAGAAGGTGCAGGTTTATACCACTTGACATATGCTAGGAGGTGAGTTTTCGTTCCTTCTGGAAATCTAAGAGCATGCTCGAAATAATATTGGACTTCACCCGGATAAGTGTCAACTGAATCATCATTAGCTGCTTTCCATTTTGCAAATATATTCGCATTTTTTTCATGGCGACCAGAAATCATAGATCCAAATATTTCGGCGCCAATTTGTAGTCTTGCATGCTGATTCATATGCAAATCCATAAATCCTAACACATCTTCTTTTTCCCTTTCATATAATATTGCATACCATTCACATAGAAATTCCCGCAACTTTCAGGCGATAACGATTGATATATGATGGGTTAAGCATTTGGCCAGGTAATGGTTCAGTGCCATATATTTTGGAAATCATAGACGTATTATGTCTCATAAATAGAAAATGCTGCAGTTCCTCCCTTTCTGCTATTATTACTAAACTTCCTACAGCTTTTTTTGGTACAAGAAGATGGAGAGATTCATCTAGAAGGCCAGATGTCCATTTACATAATAAGTGATAATCCACCAAAGTGGTGTTTTTAAGAACAATTTTTATTGATTCGGGTTCTATTTGTCGGTTACTATTAGGATATGATCCTAAATAACAGGAATTTTTTTAATAAAGTACTTAAAGACAATTGAAAGACACTGAAGTAAATTTACCTATATATCCATTAAGTCTTTCAAACGGGAAAAGCCAAAAACTATATATAGGACCATAATCACGACAGCAATCAGGGATATGAAGTGCGAGATGTATATTACTTGTTATAAATTCTGGTCCATATGTATATTCTATAAGGTAGGCCATATCTTTTAACCTCTCTTGCGCCTCCTTCAAATCATCATCTGTAATAAATCTTGCTACTAAAAGATTACAAGCTCGAACAAAATGCCCTAAGATTTTTCTATCATTATCATCTAGCATATCCCATAATATAGATGTAGAATAAATCATAATAAAGGTCTTCTATTGATCAGCAGTTAAGTTAGAAAACCCATCATTTCTGATTGCAATCTTTGGAGGAATTCTACCAATGTCAGAAGGTAAATCAATATTATCCATTCTATTTTGTGCTACACGAAGTTGTTCCATAGTTAATTTTTTTTGGTTTACAAAAATGGATTTGATTATCCATTTTGCAACACCGATAAAAGACAATGCATATGGATCCACTACAGCAAATCGTATAGAATCCATGTATGGTAGGCGAAGCACTTCAGTCCATCTTATACCACGTACTTTAAAATGTGCTTTCTCTGGAGGACTTTGAGTTACATTGCAACCATTCAGCTGAGCATATTGCCTATGTAATAAAAGATCTGCAGGCTTTGTTACCCATTCATTATAGTCTTGCATTTCTCCGTAATGAGTTTTTCTAAATTCCTCGCTATAAGTGGTACATTTATCACACCTATAGCATTTCATTACTGTAGATCCATGACCAAATAACTTTCGTGTAGCTGGAGTATCAGACGATCTAACAATTAACGCAACTTTTATTTCTAAACCATTGGAAAATTGGTGAGTTTTTGGTACTTTCCACCCCTTCCAAAGTTCTAATAACTCATTTACAATAGGAGCTAGATAATGATTAATGCGTTCACCACCCTACCTCTTTTGGTACAGGTAAGAAACAAATATATAATATTTTTGGGCTTATTCCTTTCTGACCTTGGAAGATTACAAATAGACGCATAAATAGCGCCGTCTTATGCTGCGTGTAGGAGAATGGTTGGAACCAATCAAGATTAAGGAGAAGACCAGATGGGTTGTGGCAGTCTCTGTTGTAAAAAAGGTACTACCATTAAATGGAAAATTTTTCCATACCTTACCATCGTAAATATCTGAATAGATATTATTTTCGTTTTTTTAGTCCTCGATAATTTTAACATGTTCTCAAAATCTGGTCGTTGATATAAAATGCTCAATTGTTGATGAATGTTTGGCTTAGGATAAAGCATGCGAGGTACAACAATTGTTGCATTTTTATTTTTTTTGAGAATGGAAAGTGGATTATTGCATTGGTGATTACGACTTGATATTGGATTATTTGGATACTCTTTATACGGGCAATTCATTATAGCAACTTTTCCTTCTTCCTTATATGCAATAATATCTTTAACATTATGCAATTTATGGCAATCGGTACATGCAGCTAATTGCATTTTCGGTTGAAAAATGTTTAACCATATTTTTGCCATATATAATGAGGTAGGAAAATTTTCAAATTGCAACCTATCAAAGCGCATAAGAATTATATGAAAAAATTTTATTAAGAATTCAAGTGCAATATCAGGCAATCGAAATCTTTGTTGAAATTTAAATAGCCATATTATAATCTCAGTATTAATAGAATCACTTAAGCTTTCCACTATAAATGCTTCTTCATTGTCATTGTCAATCTTAGGAGATGCGAAAAAATCTTCTACATCATCATTCTCCTCTCCTTCATCCACATCATCATTCTCTTCCTCATCCATATTATCTACATCATCATTCTCCTCTCCTTCATTCACATCATCATTCTCTTCCCCATCCATATTATTTACATCATCATTCTCCTCTCTCTCATCCACATCATCATTCTCTTCCTCATCCATATTATTTACATCATCATTCTCTTCTCCCTCATTTATATTATCTACATTATAATTCTCACCAAAATAATTGATTTCATCATTATTTTCATCAATTGTAGGTGCTGGAATACGAAAACATGAAGGTTTTGATAAAAATAATGTTATATTTTCTTCAATATATTGGAAAGAGGGACCAGGATGGAAAGAGTCCTGATCTGAACTAGATGTACCAGAGTAATTATTTCTTTCTCGCTTTTTTGATATGTTCAATTTTATTTCTGTATTTATATATGTATTATTAACAGATGATATTTTTTTCTTTCTTATCATGATGGTATTTTCCTGATTTTTTCTAGAATCTTTTGATCTCGATTCCCACAAACTATCATCATACGTATGTTTCTCTTGAGTGCGAGAATCAACTTCTGCACCTTTGCAACGAGCACAATTGCAAATATACAAATACTTTTTTTTGGGCTTTATTAAATCAGCCACAAAGGTTTCAGAGGTTTCAACTTTATGTTTTTTTATTACTCTTTATTAATTCAGATACAGAGTTACATTTTTTATTACTCATTTTTATTAAAATGTATAAAATATATTTTTTATTCTATCACTTTTAATAGTTAGTAATCAAGACGTTCAGAAACGAGCTTTTAATAATCCTTATCATACAAAAGAATTGCACAAGAATTTTATGAGCGCGTTACTTTTATCTGGTGAGAATTGCGCAAACGCGTTGCTACCTCTGAGCCTTGATCTGCATCCTGAAATCTCCAAAATCATTATAAATTTGCACACAATCAACTTTTCTCGCGTTCTGAAATCTCTACTTTATACGGGATTTTTTTATTTTACAAAATAACAAAAAGATTTTATACTTCGTAACAATGAATAGTGATAATGTAACATCTAGTGATGAATCATCATCATCATCATCCTCCTCTTCCTCCTCCTCCTCCTCTTCTTCTTCTTTTTCCTTTTCTAAAAGTTCTTATAACACGATAAAAGCAAGTATTTGATTATTTTATATATTATTTCTGCTTTTATCCTATTTACATTTATCTATTATTTTACAGAAAGAAGTGTTTATTTGGAGCGACTCTGAGCTAAAAGACGTATACAGTATTAACTATGAGCTCACATGGGCTGAGCAAAAAGATAACATAGTCACCAAGTTGCTTCCACCACTTTACAAACTTGTAAATAAAAAATATAAAGTCTCAAATAGTGATTTATTAAAGATGTTATATGGACGTTGGCGATTCGCCATCGCGTTAGTAATATTAGAAAGCAAGGGGAAGCCCAAATAAAACGTAACAAAAGAAGAGCAATGAAGAATTCAAGGATGCAGGATGTAAATTATTTAATTAACAGAAGCTATTAAATTTAGTTTTTTTTTTAAATTAATTATATTGTGCTTTATAATTAACATTGTTAGAAAAAAAAAAGAAAAAAAAAAGAAGAACAAACGCGGCCAATTACCTAATACAAAACAAAGATAAGTACATTTGCCGATATCCTGAAAAGGATCTAGTTCAAATTTTAAAAGATTCAGGCTACCATTCTGAAGAATGGGAGGAAATCGACGAAGATGATGAAGATGATGAAAATGATGAAGAAGAAGTAGTCACAAAAAAAATTCGATATATATTTATGAAAGATGGTGGAGATCTTCTGCTGTATGTATATTTTATTATTTTTTATCAAAGTATAAACACTAATTTATAGTTTAATTTCTTTATTTAAGCTTCAACGTTTATTACATGATCGTATTGATCCAACGGTAGAGTTATTAAGGAAAAAACCACCAAACTTAAAATGTAAAAGAGTTCTAGACAAAACAGAAACAGCTAGTGTGCCACCTGTTCGGCGCCCGAAGCTGGTGTTTGAATAGAGAAGCACTTGAAAAATTCAACCGTTTAACCAAAAATATCCCGGTTTATGATTATGATACTGATGAAAGCATTATTCAAGACAACAATGGTGCCGATGATGATGTTGATAATAACGTCGTAAATAACAAAAATAACAACAAAAGGAAAAAAAGAAAAATAAATCTAAATCAAAAAATAAAAAATAAAAAAAATAAATTTTACAATTATTACACTTTTGCCTAAATAGGTTTATCGTAAAAAATACTAATCAGACTTTAATAAAAATCAGAATTCAAACATTTTCATTAATTTTTTTAAAAATTGATTGATTAAATTAAAAATATCATGGTTTGATAAAGCTATAGATTACAGTTTATTTTTTATTAATAAACAAGTTACAGTACTGATTACTTTATTACAGTAACAATTTAATTACGGATAAGGTATTTAATAAGATATCAAAAACTGATTAATAAAATTTTCTATATTAACATACGATAAATTAGATTAATGAGCTAAATACGATAATATTATTTTTTCAAAAAAATTAAAATGAAAATATACACAAATTTTTGTTTTTGGTATGTAAGTCAAATTAAATTACTATATGCTTAAATCATAACTCATAACCCAAAGTTGAGGATTAACCGGGTACCTTGCTTTAGATTCAGCGACACTTTCCAAGTCAGATGAGGTGTCACAGGTACGCTTTAAGAAAACTCGCTATGATAATAAGAATAAGTATATTCGAAAATACCATTTATGAATGAATATAGGATACGATGAATAATCTCAAATAGAAAAATAAAAAATAAAAAAATAAAATAAAATAAAAATAAAAATATAAAAAATAAAATAAAATAAAAAAAATATTTTCAATTAGACAAAGCATCCTCGTTCCTTCCTGGAATTCTCATTTGACTAAATTATTATTGTTTGTAATTTGATCCATTTGAATCCACCATAAATTGCCAGACAGGGTGAACCCTTATTAGACAATTATAGCTTCATCACCAAATGGCTGCGATGTGTTTAATGATATGGCAACCTGTTTAATTCATTTTTAAATGAGCAAACGTGGCCATAAAACTCATTAAAAAGGTAGGCTACAGAGTGCAATGCAACCTACCTAACCTAACAAATAGGTCTAAGGGTTAGGGAATAAAATATACCCTAAACCCACGCAGTTGGTATGGAAATAAAAGTTTACAAACGGAAGTTTCAGACTGTGCCTGACGACAAAATGGGTGAGGTGCAATCAGGACTTTTTCCTCTAATTCAGCCCGGAATTATAGAGGCAACATTGTTATCGTACAAAGCACATTGACGAAAACGTCTCTCAAAGAAATTAATCAATAAAGAGTATACTTGGACAATAGCCGATCTTCATCATCACCCTATAAACTCCAAAAGGACAGGGATCAGCGCAGGCATTTTGGCTTACGTATTTCTTTAAAGATTAATTAAATTGAAAGATAGGATCCAAATTCAATATGACTGAATCGATCGCCTCCGGTTATCAAACTTCCATCAGAAGTGATCGCTAGAATCAAAGATACCAATAATCACCCTTATCAGTAATGATCAAACTAAAGATGTTGGAGAAATAAAATCCGTCATTTATATGGAATTAGTTTGTATTACAATTTTATTACGATTTGGGTAAAAAAAAATATCTCCTTAAAATTTATTTTTTTTCAGGTATCCTGGCTATATGGAAAGATTCCTAATATGGTAATAGTACAATACACCTTATACGCCATTTTGCAAATTCAGTGTAATAGTTTACAAAGAAAAAAAGGGAACGTATTTATTTTTTTGCTATGAGAAATTTAATTACAATAAGTGGATTTCAGAAAATCGCGGTAATTTGAATAATTTGTATATGCTTTTGATAACGGGTTTGAAGTTTAGGTATTCTCTGGCCGCACTATGATAATATTAAATAAACACACAAATTTTTTTAAAGATCGTACAAATATCGGTGACTAATAGTTTGGATATCGGACACTTGGTAATTTACATTTTTTTAACCATATTTGAAATTTGCGCATTATGTGACAAATCGGGTACCCGATATGTTGTTAATATGTAAAAATGCCCGATATGTACCTAATTAGTCACCGATATATAGGTACCCGATATGTGTGAGATAGATCGTTTTTTGACCTGTGTTAGTTAATCAATAATGATTCTGATTGAATGAATCAATTTCATAGGAAATTAATTTCATGTCAAATCTTGGAGTTTCACAAAAAACTTCAAAAGAAATGATCATTTCTTCATATTTCAACCTTGTTTACTATGTGAATATAAAAGTTTTTTTATAAAAAAAAGACCTAAGTAATAATTTGAATTAAGAAATTTAAACTAGCAAATTATTGTTCAACCTCAAGCTAATCAGTTTAAAATTTTTGGATCAGTAATTTTATTTCAATATAAAAAAAATTTATATAGAAAATGAAATAATTGAAGTGTACCCTCAGTTCTTTTCAAGTGGCTAACTATATACACTGGTTAGCTTTCATTAAGTGATATTTACTGGCAAAAGATCAATAAAAAAAATTAGTCAATAATTATAATAATAGTTACAATATAAAGCTGTGGAAATATGACTTTTATGATATTGGTAGGGACAGTAGGCCAGTTCAATTTTGATTGTTCAGATTTTTAATTGTATTTCAAGTAGATAATTATTGACTAACAGGTAGAGCTCTGAATAATTCTAGTTTGAACTGGAAATTGATCTGAAACTGACCAAAAATTTAGTTCAGTTCTCAATTTAGTTTTGGAATCGAAATCATTTGGTTTAGTTCGATTTAGAGCTCTGAACGGTTCCAGTTTGAACTGGGAATTGATCTGAAACTGACCAAAAATTCAGTTTGGTTCTCAGTTTGATTTTGGAACTAGAACCATTCAGTTCAGTTTGGTTTTCATTCAGTTTCAGTTCTTACCTGAACTGGAAAAAACCACACTGAACTGACCTGTTCAGAGTTTTACTAACAGGATCATGTAACTTGATCAGTGACTTGATTTTTCTGAACTACAGAAAAGTAAAATTTTTTGATCATATTTTAAAATAGGCAAAGCATAATAAAAACAAATGGATTATTAATTAATTATTTTAAAATTTTTTTGTGATTAACGATCAGTATATAGTCAACTTTCTATAAATGCACCCTATATAAGTGTACATCCTGTTTAAATGCACTACTCAGCTTGGTCCTAAGTTGAAGAATTAGTGCTAAATGCACCCTCTTTTCTATACATTGTACAATAATTTTCTGATCCTGATTATATAGAAATTTCCACTTAAATGCACTTATATGACTTTGTGCAATTATAATTTTGACTGGAACTAATGAAATTACATAAATAAATAAAATGTAGGTTGTGTAAATCCTTTTAAGGCTAATTATAGTGTACGAAATCCATAAAAGAATTAATTATTAAGTAATTTATCTAAATAAAGTTATTGTACTTATCTCTACTCCCAAGTAATATTATATATAAATACTATAATGCGCTGTGACTGCGATAGTGCTGCAGTTTTTCTCACGTTGCTTAAAATATACCACCTAAAAAAAATTACTCTAACTGATAACCAAAAGTATAAACTCTGTTTTTATGCTAATAGTAATAAAGAGAACTGAGCTCACTATATAAATTGGATTAAACAAAAATGGGGAGTTGAAGTTGACAAAACTACAATAATACGAATTTAACAAATAAGAGAAAAATGACTTTCAACCGAAATTATTCAACCAAATCAAAAGCAACATAAACCTGTCACCTATCTAGAACTTGAGGTTACTCTAAAGGAGTTTGTGATGAATTATCAGCATCAGGCAATTTTAAGTGATGCAATTTTAATTGAAAAAGCTAAACTAATAGCAGAAGGTTGGAAATTTCTGAAAATAAATTGCAATTTTCTAATGGTTAGCTTCAAAGATTTAAGAAGCGTAATGGAATTCATCAGCAAAAGTTTCAATGAGAAGCGGCATCTACTGATTAAACTGCAATTCTTGAAGCTTTACTAATATTGCGTGAAAAATGTGCTAATTATTCACCTGAAAGGATTTATAATATGGATGAGACAGGGCATTTCTATCGGTATATTATCAAATTATTATTATAATTTATTAATATCTTTACTGAAAAATACTCTTGCAGATTAGAATCAGATCGAACATTAGCCACAAGATGCATTTCTGAACGTAAAAAAATAAGGAACATCTATCTATAGCTTTATGTGCAAATGCTGATGGATTACATAAATTACCTCCCCTAATAATTGGAAAATATGCAAATCCACGGTGTTTTAAAAACATTAATATTCGCAACCTGTCAATGACATACTGAAATAATAATAAGTCATGGATGCTTATAATTCTCTTTCAAGATTGGCTTCGTGATTTTGATCGATAGGTTGGCTAAAAGCATAAAGGTCAATATGTTCTACTATTGCTTGATAACTGTTCAAGCCACAAGATAGAGGGTTTGAATCTTTTAAATGTTGATGTTCACTTTCTACCACTAAACACAACTTCAAAGATCCAGCCAATAGATTCTAGGATAATTATGTCTTCAAAAAATATTATCATTAATATTATCATATAATGATTGTTAATAATATTATTGATTTTTTTTTTTATTAATTATTTTTTAAATTATTTCTTTTATTTTAGTTGGATATTAGAATAGATTGAAGCTGATCAATACATACAAATTCAGTATATCATCTAGGGCTGAAATGAAGTTACAACGAAACGATCAGTAATTATTAGAATCACACTAAGATTCTTTCTAATACTAATTGTTTAGATGATATCAAAGCTGATAATATTGGAGCTGAAATCATATTGAAACTGATGATACTGAAGCTGATGACCTTGTACTTAATAAAATCTCCAGGATGCTTGAAATTATAAATCTTCCTAATTCAAAGGGAGCGAAAGAATTCTTAAATATTCCTGAAGAAAATATTGTATATAAAGTTCCTGAGAATATTACAGAATTTATAGAAATTTTTAAAAAACAATCTGAAGAAAATACTAATGATTTGAATGATTTGGATGAAATTGATGATACAGTCAAACTTCAATATACTGATGCTTTCGGTTTGGAAAAAAAGTATCAGTACATTGAAATATCAGTACATATATGTAATTAGTGAATTATAATGCAGGCCAAAATCTAACTCTGGCTTGCACTATACTTAATTCTAAATCCAAAATTTCCAAAATTTCTTGAATATATTATGTATAATATGAATATGATTATAGAAAAAAATCCAATTCTAGACATAATAAAAAATGATACTCAAATTTTAAAGTTACAATTTTTTAACTCAAGCCAAACTTATAGTGCCGGTTAGAATTAACACTAGTGTAATTAAAATTATCAGTACATCTTAATATACATTATTATAAAAAGACCCGAAGGTTGTATCAGTATACGTTACATCGTGAAATTATATATAATATCAGTACAATGAAGTTTTTTTATTAATGATGAAATGGAATAACAAAAATTTATCAGTAAAAGTAATTATTGGTATATAAAGTATTAGTATATCAAAGTTTGACTGTAGTATTGACTACTGATGTAGTAACTGTTGGTACTAACCCAGAAATTACATATATAACTCACATTTGAGTTTTAGCAAATTCAATCAAAATTAGGTTAAACTCATAATTTTAGATAAAGCAAATTGATTGAAAATTAATTAATAGTCATAATTATGAGTTTTAGCAAATTGTGTTGATTTTACAAAGTCATATTTTATATTTGAGTAAATTGGTACATTTTTTAAAACTTTTTTTATTAACTTTTATAGATAATATTTTTAAAAATATAAGTTTCAAGATCCAGATTATATTTTGGCCAAAATTAAGTATAATGCAGACCAAAAACCGTCCAATTAGTTTTGCAATATTTTATTTTTTGGGCGTTATTACTTGGCGACCCTTATTACGTGATTTAACAAAATTTTTGATTAGATAATTTTATGAAAAATTTTATTATTTTATCTTAAAAAAAAAGGAGTTTGCTATTTATCGCTGGCAGTGATCATTGCCGGCATCACGTGATTTTTTAATTTTGGCCAGAATTAAATGATCGACATAGAAATTGCCTTTTTGAAATCTTGTGTAACCCATTTTCTCAATTTTTATAAGAAACAAAATTGCTTTTTTGGATTGAGTAACGTTACTCAAGTTTCCAAAAAAGCTATTTTGGCCGGAATTATAAAATTTAGCTGAAATTATAGGATGTGACGAATAAGGGTGACAAATAGGATTTTTCATACTAAAAAAATTCTAAGTCCCTAGAATACATAGTAAAAACGGAAACAAGGAGGGTATGACGCGGGATGACAAATTATACATTATTAAAAATCACATGACACCAGCGATGATCGCCTCTGGCGATTCATAGCAATTTTAAAAATAAAATATGAATTTTTATTTAAATTTTTTATAACTAAGGCCATACAAGTTTAATTTTATAGTTTTCACAATATAAAAATTTTGTCAATAATCTGACAACCCGCCTCTAATTTTTTTTTCAAAAATTTTATGTGAATTTTTTTTTTAACAAACCGAAAAACCATTTTTACTAATTTATTTGATTTAATGATTAAACTTCTTAAATAAAAAAAAATAAAATAAATGAAAAAAAGGAAAAGAAAAGAGAAAAAAAGAAACAAAAGGAAAGAAATAAAGAAAGAGAAAAAGAAAAAAAAACAAAGGAAAAAGAAAACAAAAAAATAAGAAAAAGCGAAAATGAAATATAAAGTAAACAAAATAGAACAGGAAATGAAGTACAAAATAGGATAGTAAATCACAAATGGAATAGAAAGTGAAAAACAAAATAGAGAAACAAAATGAAATGAACAAAATGGAACACAAAGTAAAGGACAAAATGAAACGTGAAGTAAAGAACGAAGTGAAACGTGAAGAGCAAAATGGAACGTGAAGTAAAGAACAAAATGAAGCATGAAATTAAGAACAAAATGGAACGTAAAGAACGTGAAGTAAAAAACATGAAATAAAGTACAAAATGGAACATGAAGAACGAAATGTAATAGGAAATAAAAGAGGGAAGAAAAGAAATAAAATGAAATAAAATGAATGGAATAAAGAAACAAAATAAGATAAAGAATAAAAGAAAGAAATAAGGTTAGTGTGGTGGAATAAGGAGTAAAAAACAAAAATCGACCAAACTCTAAAAACATACCTTTATTGTAGCATCAGAAAAACAAAACTCATTTCTCAGTTCTCAAAATCAAGAAAATAATAAAACATTAGTAAATGTTTCATTAAAAAATCAACAAAACTACTTTTTCGAATATTACCTTCCCAACCATAGCATCCAACTACCTGAAATCTAAAAAAAATATATTAGTAAAACGCTCATTAAAGAAATCTAAAAAAAGTTTGAATATTACCTTCCAAGCCCAGTGTTAAACTACCTGAACCCTAGAAAAAAAGAATAAGCGAAACATTAGTAAATACTTCCACAGGTCGAAATGCTAAAAATCGGCAAAAAAATGGCGTGAAAAGCAGTGGCTATTCTTGGCTATTCTTGGCTATTCTTAGCTATTCTTGGCTGTTTTTAGCTATTTGCGAATTAACCTATACTATTTGTAAATAGTTTATATAAATTTGCGAATAGTTTATGCAATTCTAGCCATTTTTTTTGCCTGTTTTTGGTTATTCGACGTGTGTTCATTAAAGAAATCAACAAACAAAAATTTTTTTTAATATTACCTGTGTTTAACTACCCAAAATCTAAAAAAAAAAATTAACAAAGCGTTAGTAAACATTTTGTTAAAAAAACAAAAGAAAAGAAAAGAAAAGAAGAAAACAATAAACATACCTGGTTTCCGATAGTAAGAAGTAAGAACAAGAAAGACGTTATCTGTTATTTTTTTAAAAAACAAAGGACACGACACGATGACACATTAAAAAAAAAATTATTTATAAGCAAATAATCATATGAAGTAGCTATACATGCCACCCAAATTATTTTGGGCTGCCGTAATTATAAGTAAAATCCCAAATTCAATTATGACATCCCAAATTATTTTGGCACTTTATATAGTAAATTATATATAAACTGAATGAATTATGACATCCCAAATTATAATTATAGCATCCCAAAATAATTTGGGCAGCATGTATAGAAATAGCCAATAAAAATTTGTTTGTTCACATGATTTAAAGGAGTCATCATGGTGACCAGGGTTGCCAACTACATTTTGCCTTATTTTTTAATAATTATTTATATTTAATTTATTATTTTTATTTTTATTTATAATCTACACACTAGTCGAAATAAGGCAAATCGGCTAAAAATCGGATATCCGATTTTAGGTCAAATTACGGCTGAAATATGTCCGATTTTTACAAAAAAAATATATTCCGATTGTTATCCGATTGACTGCCAATCAGATGTACTTCGGAACTTAAATCGGACATAAATCAGAACTAAATCATACTAAATTCGGACAGTCAATCAGATGTACTTCGGAACTTAAATCGGACATAAATCAGAACTAAATCATACTAAATTCGGACAGTCAATCAGATGTACTTCGAAACTTAAATCGGACATAAATCAGAACTAAATCATACTAAATTCGGAAAATTATTATATATAGAAAATTCGATTTAAATTTATTATCGTTATATATTAATTATCAGAAATATTTACGAATAATACATGAAAAAAAAAAATTTAAAATAAATGTAATTGATAGTCCCGCTTCATTCAGCTAAATCATCACCGGCTCCACCTTTTTGACTATCGATTAACACCTCTTCCGTTTCTTCACCATAGTCTTCATCTTCGTCGAAACCACTTCTACTATCGATTTCCGTATCATATATAAAATCCTCTTGCTCGACATATGACCATTGTGGAGCATCTTCAGGGTGCATTCGGTCGAAGTGTTGAACTTCATCATCATACTGGCGAGGTCATTGTAATTTTGCCGTTTGAATATCTGCCGAATGTGAGTCGATGACGTTTCGAAGTAAATTTTTTAGCTAAAAAAGATAATATAATAAAATAAATACAAAATAAAGAAAGGAACAAGAGTGATATATCGAAGTATAAATATCGAAGTATAAATATCGAAGTATAAATATCGAAGTATAAATATCGAAGTATAATAAATATCGAAGTATAATAAATATCGAAGTATAATAAATATCGAAGTATAAACCTCTTGTGATCGCCAAGAATAATCATAGACGCATACGATCGTCTTATCTGGATTCTCTTCATCTGACTCACTGATTTCCGGCGAGTGGTAAGATCGATTTGCCAACATTTTTAATAATTGGCGTTTTTCATAACCAATTATTCTTTCGTCACTTTTCCTATAAAGATCCTTTGCAGCCTTAATTCGACGCAATTTTTTCTTAAATGATAAATATATAAGAAAATTAGCATAAATCATTAACATGATGATAAAGGAAAAAATTCGACAATTTTACATTTTGTACGCGACTGTTGTTGTGAACTCTGCGACTGTCCTCGTCGCTTTTTCCACTTTTTTTCAGTTGTGTTTGTGATCTTCGCGACTTATGGAGGGCGCTTAACCAGTTCGTCAATTGTGCTACTGAAGGTTTATAATTCGGAAACATCGCCCTTCGAAGTTCGGGAATTAATCTACTGCGAATTTCAACATTTTTTGGACTATTAAACGTTTCGTTATCATCCAAATTGTCATTAGGTTTAATAGTTTTGAGGATCATTTTCATTTCAATCTTTAAATCGGAACAATTAGTATAAAAGTATAAAGACTGTACAATTCTGCCTAAAATTACAAAATTACAAACCCTCGCCTCCTTTTCACGTTGTTCTTCTTGTTCTTCTTTTGGTTGATTTTCGGCGTAGTGTACCGTCTTCTTTACTTTTTTTGACCCATCCGATTTGAACCGTTTTGCTAACCGTTCTTCTGGAACATCAATAAAATCAAGGCTTTCAGATGATGATCGTATCTGGTATTGTTCGAGTTTCGTTTTTAATTCGTTAACCTCTTCTTTCAAGTCGTCATTTTCAGAACCGAATTCTGCGTTAACACCAGCAAGAAATTCGTTATCTTCTCGTAAGCGAGCTATTTCAGTGGCAACGACAGCTGTATGTTTGGTTAATTCATTATTTCGTCATTCTAACTGTAAACACTTCGCACGCAAATCGGATACTTCTTGAGATAACCTCCGATTCTCTGTATAAAAATGTAAAATCAACAAAAAAAAAATACTAAATCTAACTGACGATATATACACGATACAGACCTGTTGATGCATCATCATCATCGCGGGTAGGTTCATTAGTTTGATATCTGACCGGAAGCCGAAGATTTTTATATCTCTCTTTTACACTTTGGACTCGTTCATGACTTGGCGCAGCAGATGGTGGTTGAGTATTGGACGAATCCGGAAGCCGAAGATTTTTATATCTCTCTTTTACACTTTGAGCTCGTTCATGACTTGGCGCAGCAGATGGTTGTTGAGTATTGGACGAATTTTTATTGATGTTAGTAGTTTGAGCTTGCTCATGAATTGGAGTGGCAGTCCCTTCAACAGCTTGTTGGATATTGGACGAACTTTTATTGATGTTAGTAGTTTGAGCTCGCTCATGAATTGGGGGTGGCAGTTCCTTCAACAGCTTGTTGGATATTGGACGAACTTTTATTGATGTTAGTAATCGTTTTATTTCGATTATCACTAGCCAAACCTTTTTCAGTATTTTTATTTTTTCTATTTTGGATCATTATTTTTTTTGGTTGCGAATTTTGGCTCATTATTTTTTTATTTTTTTTTTGGTTGCGAAGAGTATTAGACGTTAAAACTCTAAAAAGAAAAGGTGAGAAAAAATGAAGTTTTATTTAAAAAATTAAACTTTAAGAAACTTTCGCCATCATACTGATCGAATAGTCTATTTTATTATTAATATTATTAATCGAACGATTTGAACGCAAATCGACATCATGTAATATTTATAATTTAAGTGATAGTTGATGATTTTAATAAATTTAATATAATTTAAGTATTATATCGACAATTAAACTCTAAAAAGATTAAACTCTAAAAAGAAAAAGGTTGGTGAGAAAAAATGAAGTTGTTTAAAAAATTAAACTTTAAGAAACTTTCGCCATCATACTGATCGATCGAATAGTCTATTTTATTATCAATATTATTAATCGAATGATTTATATTTATAATTTAAGTGTAGATTGATGATTTTAATAAATTTAGTATTACATCGACGCAGTTGATGATTTTAATAAAATTTATTCTAATTTAAGTATTTTAAACGAATTATATTGATATTATTGATATATTATTAACAATTAACTTTATTTCGAAAAACGTTCACAAAAATGACGAGAAAAAGATCATTATCAAGTATACTCAATGAAGAATCAGATTCTAGACCTCATGCCATACCTTCATCACGTATACAAAGAACCAGATCAGTGTCAAATATAATTGACGAAGAATCTTCAAATCAATCTTATCCTACATCATCACGTATTGGAAGGTTAGTTGCATGTAATTGTTCTGAATGTAATGGACGATTAGTAGATCCTCGTACGAAAACTATCCATGAAATTAACCAAGATTCAGAGGATGATGATTCAGAAAGAACAGAAGTACATCTACCTGATGAAGCTGAATTGCCTAGTGACGAACCATACGAAAGTGCTCAATATCGGATGACGCGAATGAGAGAATCGGAAGCTGATGAACAGTGAAAGTGCTCAAATATCAGATGAACCACGAATGAGAGAATCAGAAGCTGAATTGCCTAGTAGACAACGATCAAGAAAATATGTTCGACCGGTTATAATTGCTGAATTAGGAGATACAGTAGATGATAAATCTTCTGAATCTTCTGAATATACTACGGAGGAAGATGCAAATATCGATGATAGAAATGAATCATCCGATAATGAACCATCCAATGATGACGAATACCACGAAATTTTTGAAGATTATTCATGTCCACCTTTCGAACCATTTCAAGATTCTGATACTGAACAATCAATAAATAATCGGTTCTTATGGATATTATTATGGATCATGAGAGCTTCCGAACCAGGTTTAACTTACCAGAAACAGCTACAGAATCATTGATAAAATTCTTGAAGCTTGTTCTAACAGAAATCGGTAGTCCTGATTTTGACACATTTTCTGACACTTTATATCTAGCAAGAAAAGCCCTTAATCTTGAAGACCGGTTTCATAGTTTTGTGGCGTGTTCCAAATGCCACAAATTATACAACAAACAGGAAATAAAAAGTTTTCTCCAAAATGAGCAACCTGCCATCATGAAGTGTTGCCATGTCGAATTTCCTAATTCGACAACTCGAAGATTAAGGTTGTGCCAAACACCTTTGGCACAGAAAACAACATTGTTAAATAACCAAATTTCAATCAAACCTGAATTATTATTTCCGTTTGTGAGTATTAAGCAGCAATTGGAAGCAATGTATCGTCAACCTAACTTTGAAAATTCTCTAAGGCATTGGATAAATCGTCCAACTTTCGATAATATCCTAACTGATATATACGATGGTGAAGTTTGGAAAACTTTTAAAGAAACGACAGATGAAAGTTCGAATAATTTTTTCCGATCTGATGTTGCTGATTCGCACCTCGGATTGATTTTGAATTTGGATTGGTTTCAACCCTTCGACGGCACAATCCACAGCACCGGAGTAATATACGCTGCAATCGGTAACCTTCCGAGGGATGTCAGATTCAAGCGCAATAATATCTTGATTCTTGGCTTATTACCCGGCCCAGATGAAGTAAGTTTACATAAGATTAACCACTATCTGGCGCCAATCATTGATGAGTTGAAGTCACTTTGGGAAGGAGTGACATTAAATAAAACGTATGAATGTCAAGAAGGGAAAAGAATTCGCGCAGCTCTGATTCTTGTTTCATGTGACATACCGGCTGCAAGAAAAATTTGCGGACATATTTCCACTTTGGTGTCGTGTCGATAGATGCGAAAAGAAGGCGAATTATGAAAATCGGCAGCATAATTTCGCTGGGATAAATGAAATGGACGAATGGTTTACTTGCCGTGATTCGGCTCAACATCGTCAAGATGCTATAGGATGGAGACGCTGTAATTCGGACGCAGCAAGAAAGCGATTTGTAAAGCAAACTGGAGTTAGATGGTCCAAATTATTGCGTCTACCATATTTCGATCCAATTCGGTTCATTACAATCGACCCGATGCACTGCTTGTTTCTGGGCATCGCAAAATGGATTGTAAGAAGACTTTGGATCGAAAATGGCGTATTAACAACACATATTTTGAAAACAGTTCAGAAAAAAATGGATGAATTTAAAGTTCCAGCTGACTTGGGTCGAATCCCGGGAAAAGTCGATTGTGGAGATGGGTTTTCAAATTTTACTGCGGATCAATGGCGAATATTTTTTACAATATATGCAACGGTCTCTCTCGGGAACATCTTTCTGAGAATGACCGGAAGATTCTCGTGAATTTTGTGAGAATTTGTTCAATTTCAGTAAGTCGAATTGTAGAAGTCGATTTCATGAGAGGCGCATCAGAGGCTAATTAACCTAGTGAAGTTGATAGAAGAAAATTACGGTCGTGATAAAATCACACCGAATTTACATTTATCACTTCACTTATGTGAATGCTCACTCGACTATGGACCTTTATATACATTCTGGTGTTTTTCCTTTGAGCGCATGAATGGCATGCTAGGTATAATATTTTAAATATTCTTGTTACTTTCTAAAATAATGCATTTTTATCAACTTTTGTTTAAAATAAATTTAGGCTCTTTTCCGAATAGCAGAAGGAAAATTGAACCGGAAATTATGCGCCGCCTGATGTTTGATAATCAAATCAGTAATATCATTAATTCCGGCGTAATCGAAAGGGCCTAGATTTGATTAGTAATAGACCATCTGTTGGCTCTCTATCAGAAGCCAACCAATTTTCTGCTGATGAAATGAGGCGATTTTGGTTGACCGAAACGATTCGTAGAATCGACGCGCGGGAAAAGAAGCATTTCCGGGCGAAATGCTCGGACCAGTATTTAACGATATTGTAATGTCAAGTGATATGCTTGACTTAATAGTTGAATACTACATGGCGAGCTACGAAACGATGGAATTTCGGAAACCATTTGGAGAGGGTGCAGAAGATTCGATAATAGTTCAAGTTAAAATGAATCAATTTGGAAGGTGCCGAATTGGTTCTGAAATATTCGGCTCTTCGATATCATCACGTCATGTAAAAAGCTCATTTATCTTGGCAAAATTTATGACAGAAAGTGGTGATATCGATTGCTATCCTGGACAAGTCCAATACTTTTTTACACATGCCGTTAATTTGCCGGATGGGTTATTCGAACATAATCTAGCATTTATTCGCTAGTATAAACCTGCAGAATCATCAAATATTCGGTATCGTTTCGAGTTAGAGATGACGAAATATGCAATGTTGAATTATGGGGTACCGAGTTTTACCCAGAATCCCGCGACTGTATTATTCCAGTTCATCATATTCTTGGCCGATTTATACCAACGAAATACCGAATTTCAGGCAGGAGAAGTTCAAACGTCTATTTAGCGGTAAATCCAGTCAATAGAAAATTTCATATTCGCTGAAATTAGTATCTTTTTCGAACTTTATTTTGATGAAATGACATATAATTTCAAATAATACAAATATCGGAATTTATTAAATTTCAAAATAATACAAATTTCAAATAATACAAATATCGGAATTTATTAAATTTCAAAATATACAAATTTCAAATAATACAAATATCGGAATTTATTAAATTTCAAAATAATACAAATTTCAAATAATACAAATATCGAAATTTATTAAATGTTAAAACAATACAATACAAATATCGGAATTATTAAATGTCAAATTTACATATAATATAATTATCGGAATGTCGAAATATTATAATGCGCAAACATCGGAATTTGAAACAAATATCGGAATTTGCACCGCAAATCGGCTATGCTGAATGTCATCTGATATGCAGCCGATTATCGATCATATCCGAAATCGGAATTTTGCACCGCAAATCAGCTATGCCGAATGTCAGCCGATTATCGATCATATCCGAAATTTATCCGAAATTTGGCCGAAATTTGGCCGATTTGCCTTACTTCCGATTTGCCTTATTTCGACTAGTGAGTGACTATAGATAGATTGTGACTATATAGGATAGATTTTAATAATAAAGTGTTTTGAACATTCAACTGGTGTGACTATATAGTAGAATGTGACTATAACGGGAGTGACTATAAAGGGAGTTGACTGTATATATTAAAAATTCCATATATATGAGAAATGGGTTTTTTATTAGTGAAATGGGTTTTTTACAGCTCTTTTACATTTAATAATTTAAGTTTTGCAAATGTAAATTTTTGTTTAACTTATTATTTAGTTAAGTAATCATCAATCAGATGATTTTTTGGTATTACAAAACTATTTTGAGTAACAAAAATTGTGAAAATCAATCAATAACTCTTTTTAATGCAGAGTAAACAAATCAGCCCATATGCTTACGTACGCTATATAAGCTAGTTAGCTCTCTCTTAGATTCTAATTTGGTGTTTAAATCAAATGCTTTTATATACCTTAATTTACCATAAGGTAAATCTTCAGGATTTATATGTGATTCTTCCAAATGAATTTCTTTTATTCAAAATATAGGCTTAAAGAACAGATCTTTTGCAAATAAGTCTAAACAAAATAAAAAAAAGATTAAAATATATCTATTTTTTCACCTCCGATTTTATTTATTTCTTCTTACCTAGATGATGATTAAACAATAAAAGAAGAGCACAAGATACTGTAAACATCCAACAGTTCCATTGTTCCAACCAGTATTATCTATTGCATTGCCAGAATAATAATCCAACAAGAAATTAACCATAACCACATCTCTTTGTCTTCTCTTTTCACTACATTTTATTGCAATTTTCAAATCACTTGTTTTTGGTTTTTTTGGCCATCTATTAAGTCTTGAAGTATGAAGATATTTCATTGAAAGATCAGAGTCTTTATTATTAAGAATTTTTGTATCAAATGTATATGACAACCTTTAATAATACTAGCCATAACATCATATCTTACATTAATTCCAAATAGCGGGCATCTTTTGATGAATCGTCTAACCAATTTTTCAGGTCTATAAACCAAATCTTGCCTGCAATTTTGTTTTTTTAATTAAAGACACTTTTAAATATCTTAAAATATTTTATTATACAAACCAATATTTTTGTAATAAATTCTATAGTATTTTCTAAGTAAAAATCAAAAAAAAAGTTCAATTTGAATTAATGATTTTTTAAAAGTAAATGATCAACAAATTATAACAAATAGTAGCTAAATTTTTCAAATTGAAATATCTTTTTATCCATTAACTCTAGAAATATAAAATTACCACCATTTGATGCGTCTTAATGAGAAGAATCTGATAGAAATAAAATTGTCCTACAAATATTATGTGATAGGATAACTTATAAAATCTAAAAATTTATAAATTAATATAACTTTTTATCTATCAATTTTAGAGTTATGATTTTATTACCATTAAATGCGCCTTAGTAAGGGGAATCTAACAAATATAATTTCATCTTTCTATGATCACTAGATCTTAAGATATTTTAAAAATTCAAAATTTTTAAAATTAATTTTAACCCCTACAGTTTAAGGGATAACTAATAAAGTGAAATATTTTATATTATCAGTTATAGTTTTGTGTAATCTATGTACTGGTTTACTCTGTAAAATAAAAATAAAAATTAAATAAGTATTTTATATATAAAAAAATACGTTGATTTTAAAAAAATGATTATTTGACGCATTTCTAGATCTACAGCATTTGGTTGAGAAATATAATTTTTTGTATTTATTTATTAATGGAACTAATTTAACAATAATAAAATTAATAAAATTAAAAGTATCATGTAAGTTTAATCGAAAATTCCACCATCTTTACCTCCTAATTTAACTAAACTCTTGATTTTTCTTTTCTCTTTAGTTTTAGTGTAATTTCTTTTATTTTGAGAATTTTTTTTATTATTGGATTTTTTTAATGATTTAGCTACACGTTCTTTTATTTCCAATTCTGTTAAACGTGTTGTAGAAGCACTGGCAGTAATAGATATTATTGAAGAACTAGATTTTTTTAGTGTATCTCTATGTGCTTTATAATTCCTATTATTGCTAATTGAAAGTTCTGGCTCTAAATTAATATCACTAAGATTTTCTTCCGAAGTGTAATTAGAAGTTATATCATCATCAGGATTTGAGTCTAAATCCTATAAATCAAGAAAATAAATTGTAATTAATAATTGAAATATAAAGAATATTAATCTCACATAATACCTCTGAATCACTGCTGCTTTCCCCTTCGCTTATAGTTTCAGAAAGCTCACTTTCATGTACATTTTCATGGTGTTCCTTTAATTTATGATAAGATAATTTCATATCTTCATCTGTCACCTCCGTAACATTGTCATCTTGGTTCTCACTTAATTGTGCTTGATACTATAATAAAAATTTTTGGTTAAGAAAAAAATGATCTCGTATTGGATCAAAAATTCTGTTTCTTATTTACCGCTTCTAATTCTTGTTGATGTTGTTTAGTAAATCCACTAGCAGAAACTTGAACATCTAAATCAAATTCATAGTTTACATCTAATTGAAATTTTGGATATAACATACTCTCGTAATTATATCTCTTGCGAAAATAAGTACGGATACATTCAACATCTCGATTAAAATACCTACAATAGTCGATAATTTTAATACTTATTTATTTTATAATTTAGCGAAACTTAATAACAAAACTTTACCATTCGGCGTTAGTATGTGATATAGAAACCATTTGAGGAAAATCAATTAATATAGGATCTCCATTATCTTTCACAAGAATGTTAAACTCATTAAAATCTCCATGTATGAGACCATGTTTTGCTAGTCTTACTATTAAATTCATTAAATCAGAATAAAGTTTGCCTGGGTCTTTTACTTCTGTTATTTGACGACTAATAATAATAAAAAGTTATTAACGGGAAAGTTTTGTTTTTTAGGAAAAGAACATAAGATGGTAATTTACAGTGGATATGCATCTATTAATTCCATCACAACACAATGTCTAACTTGGTCAATTGGTTGCGGTACAGGAAATCCATTATTATATAAAACCTATTATATATTTTTATAGAAAGACAAATTAAAATAAAGTACACAAAAGTAGTTTCACGAAAGAAACTTACTTTCATAAATGCATATTCTTTCATTGCAGCTAATCGTGACATATAAATCCACGATGCTGATTTACGTTTTTGAAGATAATCACGTTTTGCTTTTATAGCACGAAAAGAAACGCGTCCAAGTCTAATATATTTAAACATAAACATAATTATTAAGGAAATAATGACTAAACTTGTAATTGAATTATTATTACCTATGTATTTTCAATGCAAGTTGATTTTCGCTTTCATCAGCAACAATATATATATCTAAATGAGAGATAATAAGAGACCAGTAAAGAAACATTCAAAATCATGTAATATGAATATTAAGAATTTAACTGTACCAGATTCTTTTCCAACACCAATTTGATTGCCTACAGAATTTACACTTCCACGTTTTACAAAAGTTTTTAAAGCGAGATAATCATATCCACCATAAGTCAATCTATATCCTTCATCTTTTAAAAAAAAAATGTTACATAATATTAAATTAAATTTCTAATAGGAAAAAAAATATTTTTTTAAGTATTGATCATAATTTATACATTTTGCATTTTTGATTTTGGATACCAAATTCTTCTTTGCCAATTCTCCAATAATTTTATGACTACCACCATGACGAAGACCGGCAATTTGAGCAATTAAAGATAATGGGACTATTTCATGATTTTTTGAACCCATTTCAACCTAAATTCAATGATCCAGATTTAAAATAGATGTTAAATTCTGGAAATGATCCTACAGAAAATATCATTACCGCTGTCAGAACACGGAATTCATCCGGAGTCATATATCGAAGTGTTTTGGCATCCAGTTTCATTATCGGAATCGGAATCTATATTAATTTAAGATTATAATCTCAGAAAACAGATTCTTATGCAAATCGCAAATCACATGATTTATTATTTTTAACCAATTAGTTTATTTCATATGTGCATTCTTGAAATCAAAAAAAAAAATTGCAATTTCAATTTACGGTTCGTTTATAATTAGTGTAAATTAATTTGTTTCAGGACATTATTTGCTTTTCTTGGTTCCTTTCCTAGAAAATTGTTTTTGAGGATAAACAATATTTCCAGAGCGAGCATATGGACAAATTTCATTAGATAATTCACGCGGCAAATATTGTTCTACTAAAGATTCAAAAGTAGACTTTTCGGTGATTAATCCTTGTCTAATTTAATATTAATAAAATTTTAGTTGTATACATTAATTTATTAATTTTTTTTCTTTTAGAAAGATAATTATTTTTTAACATAACTACCTCTTCATTAATAAAAGTACATCTTTTTCTTGAATAACTTCTCTTTTCGCATGTGACGCATACGTATTTAAATCATTTGAAATTTGTTCAAGATATTCTTGTGTACTAAATAATATATATTATTATTAATAATTGGATACGGACAATAGAACTTCATATTATATTTACCCGTCAAACGCCATTTGCATAGCTTCTTTTGACACTTTGATAGATGAAAATTTGCTAAACAAACTCTTAATTAACGAATTTGGAAGACGTGTAATTCCTGTAAATTTATTTGTTCTAAATATGTTTGATCAAAGAAAAAATCTACGTATTAACAACTTAATAATAAAAAGGAAAGATGCTTTATCAAAAAACAATACAAACCTCATTCTTTCGTTTCTCTTATTATTATTATTTAATCTTTGTTCCAAATTAACATGATCATTATCGAATTCAAAAATTTCTTCAACTTTTTCAGACTCATTCTGTATTACTATCATATCATTTTCGGGTGACTTATCATCTAACGTTACTTCAACTGTTGATTCGTTTTCAAGATCATTTGTATCATTATTAATTATAGGAACATGAATATCATATCCTGAATTGTCTTCTGGTTGGATACTGTGTTCATTCTCAGTTTCATTAACAAGAGGATCTAAAGATACTATATTCTCAATGTCATACTTTTTTGGGTTAAAAAGTAGTTGAACTCTCTCATTACTCTGATTCTCTAAAGAATCGTGTGATAAATAATTTTCCAAACCATTTTCAGCTTGATTATCCAACGAACTCCTAAGTAACTCGTTGAGCAATCTGTTTCTTCGTTCAGAATTTTCGTTTATTTCGAAATTATTTTCAAAAGTGAAATTATTTAAATCATTTAAATTCCTTCCCAACCAAAAGTTATCAAGTTCATTTCCCTCCTGAAGTCTCGACGAGCCGGCTATAGGGGAGTTAAACGCATCAACAGCTTCATTATTATCAATATTGCTAACAAATTCTTGATCTCTGAATTTGATTAATATATTGATCCAAAAATGTAACAAAAATTGTTTTAATGAATTAGGAATAGAAGTATAGACTATGAAATATAAATATTTACTTTGGCGGTTGAATTTCAACTTGATTATTAAATTCAATTCCTATATCCTTTCGATCAGTGATTACTTCTCCAGTAAATTCCATCGTTTCGGTTATTTGATCCAAACAATTTGAAATTTCATCTTCACTATAATCTATCTTGTCATGAAGTTGCGTTTCTATATCCATTAGTTCATCATCTTTGGTAGATTGTTGTATTTGGATATTATTTTGTACATGTTGCTCCATATTCTCCAACAATTCTTTCTTTGATTCAATTTCATCAGAATCAAAATTTGAAACTTCTATTCTAATAGGAACATCTTGTATAAACCCAGGTGCTATATAGATAAAGTTAAATTATTTAAAAAGATAATACTTCACTAAACTTTATTTAATTTTATGATTCAAAATTAACCTCGAGTTAGTTGTCTTAATAAATCTTGCGGGGATTGCTTTTTCATCGATACTGAATCTTTACATTTATTATTCGGTTTATTGGTTGAACGTCTTGTGGAATTTGGTGTAGGACGTACTGAACCAGGAGTTCTCTGTATACCCACTCTAACAGAATTTCGTCTCGGAGTTTGACGTTCTGGCGAGGGTTTAGGTAGAACCTTAGATAATTGACGAAGCTGTTATAATAATAAAATATGTTGTTTAACTTAAACCGCGTAAAAAAGTACGTACAAAATAAATCATAATTCTGACATATACAACCTTACCATTCGGGATGGAGTTTCCTTAAGTGTAGCGTTTAAGGTCGCGTTTCTTGCTCTAGTAATACGACCCTCATAAGTAGGTGAGCCTATTTTAGAATCATTACTGTCCAATTTCTCATTGTTAAGCGCGCGAGCGATATTTGTTTGTGTAGCTACTACCACTCTTCGCTTTTTAGCAGCACTTCCGGGGCCTTTACGTGTCGCTTGTACGGAACGTTTAATAGCAGTACCCAGCGAAGCTTTGGTTTTGCGTTTAGACGATGGGGTCTTGGAAGTATCCATATCAAAAACACACTTTCTCTTTTACAACAAATATTATTAGATTAGCACGCATTACGAAGTTTTCACCTTATGTGATGAATATATCACGTGGCTAAAAGCCTAAAATCTTTAAACGTGTAACATTAATTAAAAACAAACTTAATAACTTAAAATCGCGTACACAATAGCTCTAGTTGGATCAAAATTTCTGTTCGAAAAAATAAAATCAAAAATACGTATTATTGATTAAGCAAAATTTAAAGGTTCAATAAGATCTTATTTCTATACATTCTAAACAATTTCTAAACCAAAGATATGAGCAGAAATTATGAATTTTACTACTAGCATTATAAGGATGAGCACGATGCGTACACTAATCAAACGAACGATCGAATAAGTTGAATTACCATTGAAAAATGTTCTTCTTGACATTGCAAATAATTACCCAATTTTACGTTCATTTTAAATATATTTTATTATACACATTACATTTATCGGTCAGCCAGTAAAACGTGCCAATAATATTATGCCGAACTTGAAATCACTTATTAGACAGATATGGAACAAAGATTTATTTGGATTATTTAATATCAAATCTTACTACTCGCGTATCGTGTTCATTGTCACACACAAGCATTTGGTTAAACTTTGATGTTAGAGACAATCCGATCATCAATCTGCCCATATGTGTGTAACACGTTCATCAAAATAAGATGGGAATGTGTGGCAGGTTGGTTATATGATACATACAATTAAAATACTGATATTTTCTTGCATAAATAATTTATATTACATTTATTGATAAAAATTCTACCGGTCCGGTGTATACATAATACCGAAAATACCGATGGGATAAATACATATTACAAATCAATTAAATTTTTTCAGTATTGGTTATGAATCTAAAATTCATATAAAAAACAAATCTTAATTCGGGTCAGCTTTATAACTTTGGCTTTGGACCGGTCCGAACCGAACCGTTTACTTTTTTAAACAAAATTTTATGTTCTAGACTATTGAGCAGAAATTATACGGAGATTTTATTATTTCCTAATTTATTTATAGTTTTTTTCCCAATTATAGTAATTATAGTTTGTCCAAATAGAGTTTAATATTAATAAGCAACACATGCAATATTACAGAATTTTTTTTTTTATTGTAATAATAATCGCAATATTTGCATCATCATTTGATAAATAAATAAGTTCTTTAATACAAACCAAAGAGCTGCGTTTGATCATAATGCATAACAAACAAACGATCATGGAATAAAAAAAAATTATATATATAAATCAAGTTTTTTATGAATCGGATATAATTAATTCTTTTGTTAGGATTCCGGATCAAAAACCGGCTATCAAATTCCACTAATAATCAGCTTTCGGGACAACTCCATAATTTTTTCCGCGAGAAGAATGTAAGCTACTCCGCATAGAAGTCTTTAATTTTAATTAATAATGTCCATCACACTAATACCATTTCATCCTTGTTTAACTAACTGCAACATTTAATATAAATACCTTATAAAAAGTTTCAAGTATGTTTCAGTTTATACAAAATATAATAATTTACATTATTTTTTACTTTTATTACAAAAGAAATAAATTCGGTTCATCTGAAGATTCTTCTTTTCAACTTTCTAATTCCTCTTCACTCATAATTCGTCATATTTTTTGACTGTGGCGGCTGGCGAGTGGCCTGACGGGCGAGGATTTAATACGTACAAGCCACAAAGGGGGCAGGGTACTGTATATCAGTGAATATAAATTATAAAGTAGTATAATACGTACGGTGTACGTCATACAAAATATACTGGTATCATAACATATAAAAAAGTCCTTTTTTACTGTACTTTTCTAATAAATTTGTATAACAACCAAAAATAATTATTTATATCTGAGTGGAATACTCCCCAAACAACTTTTTTTGCTTTCCGTTCTTTATCTTTATTTTTTTTTTTTAAAAAAAAATACAAGTTTATATATCAAATTCCTTTCCTTGTAGAAGGGCTATTTTATAGCCTTTCTACTCATTTCACTAGCAAACAAACCATAGTAAATTCATTCTTTTACGAAAAAATTTATTTTTTTTAATTTTTTTTGTATATATTTTACATAAACGTAAACATTATATAATATATACACTATATATAATACACATAACATTTTTTACCCCATTATTTTTACTATTAATGTTAAAATTCGAAATATTAACCTCACTAATACTGGTATTATATCTTTCACCTCTGGTATGTGGAGCTCCCGTAAGAAATAATTCATACTGGGTATTTTGGTATTATAGTAATAACGGAGATAGAAACTGCGGAAATTATTGTTATTTAGTATTTTCATTAGTAGGAGCAATATTATTATGTATTTGCGGATGTGGATGTTTGAGATGTTATTTTATTAAAAAACATTATAAAGCTGAAAGATTAGAAAGCAATATAAATACTCAACAAATACTTGATCAATGGGAACATGATTTACAAATGTCTGAGCAGCAACAACTTCAAAATCAACAACAATTACAATATCCTCCACTTACACACACTCACGATAATCGTTATATTCCATTAAATATTCCAGACGATAATATACCACCTCCTTCTTATAATAATAATAATACCTATAATCCCGAGTTACATAAGCATGCTTTAAGGCAAGAATCAAATTGGTCCGCGTATAAAGCTGGAAAACAATTCACAAGAGATAATCCACCAAAGGAAATATTACCACCACAAGAACATTTAAATTATATTAGAGAATTAGGTGGAGTTGAATCATGGAAATTTATACCTGAATCAAGTATATTACAATTAAATATTGCCAGTGTTACAGATGATCATATAATATCTTTTCATGCCAAATTAGATGCTATGATGCAAACGAATTATCCTTTACTTGATATGGAATATTCTAAATTACCATCTAATAATATACCTTCAAATGATAATAATAGTCAAAAGAGTAATAATTTGTCCGTGGATATTAACTCTTATAATGATAATCAAAAAGGAAATAAAAACTTATCCTTGAATACAACTCCTTATAGTGATAATCAAAAAAGTAATAATAATTTATCCGTGGTTACAACCGGTTTGAATATGAATCATAATAATGAATCAAGTAATAATATTAGTCCTATGACTGTAGATTCAAAATTACCTTTAATTTCTCCTAACTCAGCACTCTCTCTTAACTCATCGTCTCCAACAACTTCCAATATAAATATAAATACAATAATAGATGTTGCTTCTGCCTCTTCTCAACCTCTACCTCCTTCATATACTCAACAATCATTCGCTTTACAACCACCGACTGACAGTTGGTTTTTTTATTATGAAGTAACCATATTGTCAAATCCAAATTATGATAAAACGACAATTGCTATTGGTCTTGCCACAAAACCATATCCAGCTTTCAGGTATATATTTAACAGATTTTTCAAATATTTTATTCAATTTCTAACCTTGTTTTTTTTTTTTGCACTTTTAGATTAACCGGATGTAATTTAAATTCAGTCGGGTATCATTCAGATGAGGGCAAGAAGTTTCATAATGACGGTTTAACTGGTACCAAATATGCAGAAAAATGGGGTGAAATAGGTGATGTTATAGGGTGCGGTTATTACCCGAATACTGGCCAAGTTTTCTTTACTAAAAATGGTAAAAATTTAGGGATTGCTTATACCGGTTTATTACATGTTTGGTTTCCTACAATTGGTTCTGATGGTGTTTGTAGTTTAAAAGTAAATTTTGGACAAGATGAATTTAAATACAGACGAGCCAACGGTATGAGCGTTGCTGGTATAATACCTCAAAATATTGTTAATCAAGGCATTGAAGAAGAAAGTATTGAAGAGGGAGAAATTCAATGAGATAAATACGAAAATTGTTATGACCCTTGAATAATTACGTTCGTATTTACCAATACGACTCCCGAAACCGCGTCGTGTTGAGGGGAACTGTAATATGTCCTGTTGAACGAATTTTTCCATTAAAAAAAAAAACCCTAAAGAACCTGGCAAAAATAATACACATTTTTTATTTTGTATGCTCCCAGCTATCATAATTTGTATTTTATTTAATTAAAACAACGAAAAAAGGTAATATTTTTAGCACCATTACATTCATTACTATCATTAATTTTAAATAATAATATTTTAATTTCAGGCAACATTCACTCACTTTATTT
This sequence comes from Rhizophagus irregularis, assembly GCF_026210795.1. Classification (NCBI taxonomy): domain Eukaryota; kingdom Fungi; phylum Glomeromycota; class Glomeromycetes; order Glomerales; family Glomeraceae; genus Rhizophagus; species Rhizophagus irregularis. The sequence continues at coordinate 2,952,470 of NC_089459.1, forward strand.
TAAACTCATTTTTATTAATTATGTAAATACTATGTATTTTTAGTCTATTATTTTTATTTAAATATTTAAATATATAAATTATAATATTGATTATTTATTATTTTTATTATTTTTTTTCTTTTTTTTTTTTTAAAAAAAAAAAGACTAAATTGTATTATAATAATGCAACGACGATGTAATCAGTCTAAAATTGTACGTAATACAATTATACGTGAAACAGCAAATATGCATGTCAATAAACACTATAAAACGGAGACGCGGAATTCTCTGTTTCTATTCACCATAAAAAGCAGATCTGAAACTAATAATTAATAAATTTTTTGTTGTAATTAACAATTATGTCTTTGTGTAATGGTCCTTTGAATTTTAACGCAGTTCAATACCTGGTATACAATTTAAGTTTATCTTTATTGTTTTCCTTATCTTTTAAATCCAAAATATAAACAATTAAATATGAAACAAAATTGTTAAAATAAGAACGTAAAATAGTGAATCATTTTAATCTTTCATTTTTCTATTCATAAACTAATTTAAAATTTTGTTTAACTCACATGATTTAAAGATAGAAAATTAAACACATAAACAAATAATTATTAACTATATTTATATTTCATTGTAAATATTATAAAATCGGGATTATCTTATTCAATTCCGGGAATTGATAAAAAAACATACATCTATTCATTTTATTGTGTGACGTATAATATGAGTTACTATTAAAGTTACTAATTGCGTAATACCTGTATTACTTAATTTAAATTATTTTGATTCCAAATATGGAATTTGGTACCGGCAATTATTATTCTAATTGTAAATATTTAGTTCTATTACATATTGAGAATGATTATCATGTGGGCTGAAATCAATTTGTAATACAAAAAAACGTTGATTGTATTTTTAACAATTTGGATTTTAGTTAAACGCAAAATTCTGAAAAGACACTTAAAAAAGACAATTTATGGTCTTTTTTTTTTGGACCTGCATAGTCTGATACCCTTTTTTTTTAATTACATTTATAGAATGTGGCTAGTTCGATCAACCATAATTATTCTATATACCGTGTTCTTCACAAATTATGCGCGTGCTTTGCTTCTTTTAATTGTAATTTTCCAGATAAACGCGTCAATATGAGCCCCTAAATATGAGTGCTGATCCGCGAGAAATCGGCACAATCATTATATATAAATTTGGTATACTGAAATCTGTAGGGCCATATAGATAAGTAATAAATATTAAAATATATTATAAAATAAATTCATACTATGAATACATATGCCAATTAGGTATATTTTGTATATTTTGGCAAAGTGTTAAGAATTTTTTTAGAAGATAAAAGTCACTTTCCTAAAAGCTCAAAAAATCAATTCTTCAAAATTTATGATTTTTTATAATATTTTTGATTTGGACCTCTAAAAATATTATAAAATTTCTCAGCGTCAATATGAGCCCCTAAATATGAGTGCTGATCCGCGAGAAATCGGCACAATCATTATATATAAATTTGGTATACTGAAATCTGTAGGGCCATATAGATAAGTAATAAATATTAAAATATATTATAAAATAAATTCATACTATGAATACATATGCCAATTAGGTATATTTTGTATATTTTGGCAAAGTGTTAAGAATTTTTTTAGAAGATAAAAGTCACTTTCCTAAAAGCTCAAAAAATCAATTCTTCAAAATTTATGATTTTTTATAATATTTTTGATTTGGACCTCTAAAAATATTATAAAATTTCTCAGCTCTAGAGATATAAAATTATTATCATTCAATGAGATGAACCTAATAAGCTATATTTCTTACTTCTACAATCATTAGATGCTAAGTTATAGAAGTGGTATCTCCCCAAAATTTATTATTAAAATAATAATACCAATTTCTCACAGATTGGCTCTTAATTACTTTATTTTAGCAGAAAATTTGTAGAAATAGATTCACTTAATCTGCAAAATCTTTCTAAAATATGATGTAATATATCAATATCCTTATGAAAAGTTTTTATACTTAAAATATACTTAAAATTTTATTAAAATATACTTAAAATAAGTATCAATTTTAATTTGCAGTATACTTATAATATACTTAAAATATGCCTAATAAAATACTCTTTTAATATACTTGATTTTTGCCCAAATACTTAAATTATACTTAAACTAGAATTTAAGTACAATATAAATGTATTTTTTACATGTTTAAAATATTCTTAAAATGTGCTTAAAATTCAATTTAAGTATATTTTAAATATATAAAAAATACACTTATATTGTACTTAAATTCTAGTTTAAGTATATTTTAAGTATAATTTAAGTACTTGTGCAAAAATCAAGTACATTAACATCACGAAGTTAAACCAAGCATTTACCAACCATTTATTAAATGCTTAAAGAATATTTAATTTAAGTGCTTATTAAACAAGTTTCAATGCAGCTTATATTCGATAAGCATTGTTTTTTTATCACTAATATATTAATAAATTTATGTATTAATTTGCATTAAAAAATCAATATAACTAAAATACTTAATTTAAATGTATAAAAAATAATAATATATTGCATTAATTAATATTGATATTTATTAATATTATATCGTAAAATATATACAATTTTTTATTATATTTTATAAATACATATTTATTATATTATATAAATTCGTTATGTAATATGCAGATCATAGCAATTAATAATAAAATTTATAAACTTTCACGTTCTGAAACCTGCATCCTCTCAAGAAAAAAATTCATTCGCTCAATTACTTCAATTGGAACTATATTGACTCCTTTTGATGGATCAAGATAGTTTAAGACGACTGCCATCCCAAAGGCAATAGAGTTCTTTTCTGTTTTTGGATTTGTAAATACACGATTAATAATTAAGTTAAGGAAAGTATAATGTGGATTATCATTGACATCAACTGGCTTATTTAATTTTATATAACATTCTCGTGTAATATCAGAATTTTTAAATTTCTTTTCTTCATCACTTGTAACTTGACGATTTTGAGTCTTAGGCTTTGTGAGATCAGAAAATTTGTCATGAATTGCATCTTTAATTCGTTGAACAATATTACTTCTAGCTTGTCGTGATAAACATTGTGCCTGTAAGAGTAGAATAAATTAATAATTATATACATATAAATTAAATAAAACATTAATATTTACTTATTACTAATGGACGAATTTATTTGTTATAAAAACGCCTCCAACTACCACGTTTGATTTTATTTTAAAATTCTTCATTATCTGCATTTGATAATGCATTATAACATGCTTCCATAAGACATTCTTCACTTGGATATTTGACTTTCTCAGAAATAGTAGAAATTGCTTGGTTAATCGTATCCTGTGATGTAATATTTAGAAGCAAATAACCCAATATTTACAAAAATAATATTGCTTACTTCAATCCATTTAGTGTTATTTTCTGATTGGCCTCCAAAGCCAGTAGCTTTCCAATCTGTATACATTTCGGTAGCTTTTTTATGTACATCTTGAACTATTGTGACCAATTGATTTTGCACGTTTTGCATATCACTGAGCGTACCTATTTATTTATTAGAAATCAATATAGTGTAATTAGTATGAATAAATAATAACCAACAAGTAAATCTAACTTACGAGTTCTCTTTTGCTTATCTTTGTCTCTTTTAGTATCTCTATTTTTTTGTTTATTGATAGAATGGGTCGTATTATGATCATCATCATCATCGTTAAAATATTCATTATCAATTGGAGAATATTCTTCTTGATTGGGTTGAGTATTGTCATTATCAAGTAAATGGCTCTCTAAAGCTTCTTCTGTAATAATAGTAGTTGTTGCATTCGAATCTTCTGAGAGGTCAATTATAGGTAAAATATTTTTATGTACTATAACAGATGATTCACGTTTTCTATGTGGCATATTGAAATATAATGTGACTTGTGTAACTTTAAATTAAAAATTAAAATTTTTTTTTCGTACTGTATTATTGCTTATAAATCTAATATTTTTAAACACGAAAATTTGTTTAGTATTCATAAATAAAAAATATGCTGTAGAGTTCACGCACCCTCAAGTTCTTTCTGAAATCTTTAATTTATTTAATAAACCTATCGAAAAACTAGCTAATATATGTACCATAAAGGAGACTTAGAAGCCACTTGATAAAGAAATTTAGAGAAAAAAAATGGACATGTATTTGGAGATAGGAGTAAATATGTATGTATTCAAAGATAATTATTAAAAAAAAGAAATACTAAAGGCGTGTTTAATTATTAAATAAAGGTATTAAAATATTATTGAATATTTTGTAGAAAGTAGAAATAAATGAAAGGAAGAGTTTGTTGAAAGATGGAACGTGAGAATATAGAAAATTAACTATTTTATACTATTTAAGATATGAGTATATTGAAATTCTACATTAACGTGACATAAGTAATCAACCATTCTGTATACCCAATCTACACGTCTACACATCAGCGAAATTACCCACATTTCTACCTAATAGGAGTAATATCCTGCATTGATTGTACACAACACCCAGATACTAATGTTCCATCATATTCACTATAACAAAATTTGCGATATTCGTAAATTCAAGCTACGCTACTGGTTTAACCTTTGACCTGCAATACCACATAGATAATTCAATATTATTAACACACCTGCAGCAACTTCGAACGTGTAGGAGGATACTGGCTTTAACACAAAACTGGACTTTAAAGTAAAAATAGGGAATGGAGGAAGTATAAAGGGAATTTTTAATATTTTAAAGTTAAGAAACGAACTAACATTTCTTTTCATTGTTTTTTTTTATAGGACACGTAGGAGGATGGATTGCTCATGAAACTGTAAAGTAAAAACGGAAAAAGGGCAAAGAGGAAGGGGAATTTTGTTATTTAAAGTTTTAGAAACAAAAAAGAGGAACCAAGGTTCTTAAGAATCTTGGTTTTATTTATTTTTTATTATTATGGAATGGTTTACTAACTGTTCCTTTTTTTTTATAGGTTCGGGTGGATTTTTAATGAATAGAGGAAGCAAGATTCGTAAGTACGAATCTGGGATTTATTTATTTTTTTTTATTATCATGAACGGTTACTAATAACCGTTCTTTTTTTTTTAGATTTCAGGTGAGCTTTCACACATTAGGTGGACTTCTACATTCTGGTTCTTGGGAATCACCTTTTTTTATCTCGGTGAGTCCAGCAGTACTTGTTAAGCCCTCCTGTTCGTTATTTCCCATCACTCTATAGCAATTTGGTTATTCAATTATCAGAGTTACTTTTGATTTTAGTATATAGTTTCTTTGTAATTTTTACTGTAACTTTTGTTCACTTTGACAAATAAAAATATCTATACAAAAATTAGATTACTTTATTAAAAAATGTTTAATGTTCTTTTGTTATCTAAATCGGGTAAGCGGGATCTTTCTAGTTGAGTTGATTAAAAAAAATGTTTAAGAAAAAATTCTCAAACTATTCAATAATAAATACCTTGATCGAAAAATTTTTTTTTAATAAAATAATTAATTGAAAAATTTTTCTTTAATAAATAATTAACTAATCCTAGCAATCACTACGCTACCACTATTTGTGATGCCAACTTGCACCTATTGTAATAAAGTTTTTAAAGACCGGCAGGTCTTGGGTAATCATATAAGAACTCACTTGGATGATAGTGATAAAGATATACCATTAACAAATCAATCATTTCATGATACATCAATCCAAATTCATAATCCAAACATATTTACAGAAGAAACAAATGTGACAATACATGTTGAACGGAATATACATGTTGAACGAAGATCAAATGATAATCAGCAAGAGGAAATTACCTTTGACGCTGATGGTGATGCGCAAAACATTAACATTTCTTCTTCTGCCGAATCTCAAAGTGATGATGAAGAAGTAGCAAATTTCTCTGATAATGAATCTATGACAGAATCGTCAGATGCATAGATGAAGATTCTGTAACATCTGATTTATTACATATAACTAATATTGATGCCAATGAATATACTGAATACAATGCTTTATTCAGTGAAATATCTGATGATCCTGAAAATATTCAACAAGAATTCCCATCCAAAGAATATGCAGAGTTTATGCATATGATAACACAATTTCGTATGCAAGATTCACTTGCTAATGCCTTTATAAAATTCTTTAATAAATATTCAAATCGTAATGATAAGCCATTGCCTTCAACATCACAAGCTGGACGAATATTTGTTGAAAATTTACAGGTTCCAAGTCTTGATTGGCGAAAAGAAATAATTTTTGAATACAAAGGAATAGAATATAACTTTGAATATAGAAGTAATAGAACTGTTCTTGATGGTATACGTCAGATTTTGATGAACAGAGACATTACAAAGGATTTTATATTTGAATCTGTCAAAGATGTAAATATAATTTTTTTGCAACCAATTTTTTAACATTTCTAATTGATTAACATTTTGTTTTTGATTTTAATCAGACTTCTAATCAACGTTAATATACAGACATGTATGATTCTGATTGGTGGAGAAATGTAGAAAAAAACCTTCCAATTGGAGTACACGTTATATACATGCCACCCAAATTATTTTGGACTGCCGTAATTATAAGTAAAATCCCAAATTCAATTATGGCATCCCAAATTATTTTGGCACTTTACATAGTAAATTATATATAAACCGAATAAATTATGGCATTCCAAATTATAATTATGGCATCCCAAAATAATTTGGGCAGCATGTATAATACGTTATGCCAATCATTCTGTATGCAGATGCTACACTTTGTGACCACTTAGGTAAAACATCACGGCATCCAGTATTTATGACGCTTGGAAATATTCCTTTAGCACGCAGAAATAATACAGATGCCAAAATTTTACTTAGCTATATTCCCAGTATTGAATATTGTAGTACATCTGAAAAAAAATCAGCCCAGTATCATTCAGCAACACATGAACTTTTTCACTGTGCACTTGCAACTATATTGCGACCATTAAGAGTACTAAGCTATACTGGAATTTATCTATATGTTAACAAAATTTTTAAATGGTTCTACCCGTTTTTGGCACTAATAATTTCAGATTGGCCTGAAGCATATGCAATGGGTACTATTTATGGATCATCAAATGCATTACACCCATGCCATTTCTGTTTAGTAGATCGTGATTCAATGAATAATATTCATATTAAAAAAGAAGATATTATTATTCATGATAAAAATAATACTAAATTGCTTTACGTCAAGGAAATAGTAAGCAAATTTCAACATATAATATGAGAAATGCTTTATAGAAACGGCCGTAAGTAATTTCAAAATAATTATAATTGATTTTAATTATTTAATTAATTAATTATTAAAATAACTGAGCTACATTTTCATTTTATTAGATATTTTAACGTTTATACTATGTGTGTACCTAATCGCATGCATCATGCAGATCTTGGTCTTTTTCAATATCAATTACAATTTATGGTCGAATTGTTGAATTTAAAATATAGAAGTAGTTCAATAAAACTTCTTGAAGAACGACTTTCTCAAATTCCTCGCTATCCAAATCTTAAAATTTTTAAGAATGGATTTGAAAGACTTAATAGATTAACTGCATTAGAATATCGTGATTTGATGAAAATTATATTATTTGCTTTAGATAATTTAACATCGGATGAAAATCTTAACAAGAATTTGTGTGACCTTTTTTTATTGTAGTCTGTAGATAGATATGTATATATGGAGTCGCCAACAAGGATATACTGACTTAGATCTTAATGAATTTGAGGTAAATTTATAAATATTTGCAATTTTAAATAGAAATTTCAGTAGTTTTAATAACTAATTTTTTACTTTTAATAGAAATCAATTATTATATGGAGTGATTTATTTATAAAACTTATGTCAAGATTTTCGCGATCTAATCTAAATCTACCTAAGTTACACAGCTGGCGTTTTCATTTAATACCATCAATTTACCAGTTTGAAGCTGTTAGTGGATTCACTAGTGAAACATACGAACTGCTGCATAAAACTAATGTTAAGCAACCATATCGTATAACAAATAAACATCACATAAATAAACAAATGCAATCAATTGTAAGAAATTTTATTTTATTTATTTTATTTATTAAATATTTTAAATTAAATTTAATTAATATTAAATATTTTTATTAAGGTGCGTCGTCAAAACATTATGACTCTTATATCAAAACTTTAATCGCGAATTTATAGTAATCATATTTATCATGGAATTATATCAAAAAAATTTATAAAAAAGTTAACTCAGCATACAATTGATCAATTTATAGATCAAATAAGAAATAATCAGAATTTAAATAATTTATTATGGTTACGTGGTTTTGAAAAACTTAAATCTTGTATTTATGATTATTTTCAAGATATTGAAGAATGGTCTATACAAGATATTGAAAATGAAACAATAAAAATAAATGTGAGTGAATTCGCATATTTGGATAATAGTCAAGATCATATTATTATCGCAGGTCGAAAAGTGAAAAATCGGGCGTGATCAGGTCACGATTGGTGCCTGATTTTCACTTTTCGACCTGTATTCGTGCAACTCCTAATTATTATGGACAAGCTTGCTTTTCCGATGTTTGTGTTGAAATGAATGAATCTGAGTAAGATGATTATTTAACAGATAATGGTTTATGTTATGCAAAGGTTAGTATATATGATAATAATTTCAGTTATTGTCTATCAAACAATTATTAAAAGTTTTGTTTATTATTTTAGGTTCTTTTAATTATTCAAGTTCTTTCAACAAAATTAGAAAAAAATCTTGAACTTGTTCTTGTATATTGGTATGAGCATATTATAATCATGATGATAATGATACACAACATCGTGATAATCATGATAATCATGATAATCTTTATTTTTACAAATGCGCAATTCTTAAACATGTTGACCATTATACTCTAATTCCTATTGCTTCAATAGCAAATATAGTGCATATTATTCTGAAGTTTGATATGTCAAATGTTTTTTATGTAAACAAATATATTGAATATTATTAAATAATAAAATAATACTTAATATTCATTTACTATTAAAATTAATTACTTTATTAGTATTGAATTTTTTAGCAATTGTTAACTATTTGATTAAAGTATTTTCCAACTATTATTTTAATAAAATACTTATAAAGTATTTAAAATTTAGCATTTACCTTTTATTATATTATAGCAATTAATAAATATTTATTTTAAATACAAATAAGTATTCATAAAATATTAAGCATTTAGTAAATACAAAATTTAAGCATTTATTTAATAATTTGTGTTTGATGAATACAAATCTAACATTTGATCAACTTCGTGATGAAAAGTATATTTTAAGAGTATTTTAAGAGTATTTTAGGTATATTTTAGGTATATTATCCCTTAAACTGTAAGCAATTGCGGGCAAATTTGCCCGCAATTTTACCAAATTTCAGCTCTCATCTAATTTTATGAAAAATAAAGCAATTTTAATAAAATTTTTTTCCAAGATAGTTTAAATTATACATTGTGCAGCAATTATTATCATTTATTAATTATATATTAGAAAATCGAAAATTACCCATTGGTCAAAAGTTGTATTTTAAGATAATCACAAAATTTTAAAAAACTTTGCATTTAACTTCGACGATTTCATTGATAATTAATTGTAGCTATATAAAAGCTTAATAGAATATGTAAAATTTGGTATGAGAAACGACTTTTGTTAATATGATTTTTGATATTTAAAAGTAGGATTTTGACTTTATATAGAACCTTAATGAAAATTTTATTATGCATTTTAATTATAAATTCATAACAATTGATTTTTTTTATCTCTATTTTGTTTATTATAATGCAAAATTTTTATAATAAAAATAAAAAGTTATAATAAATATTCAAATAGAAAAAAAATATGGTAAGAAAAGTTTAAATTTTATTATATAAAAATTCTGATACTATTTTTGCGGGTTAATTTCCAATCCAATTTTAATGATCAACTGTATATCTAACTCATACAATTTATGGCCAGAATGTAGATCAATTTGGCTGCAAAATTATGTGATGATCTGGCCAAAATTAAAGAATTTTTTATAGCGTCATTTATTCTAATTTAGAAATTGCGGGCAAATTTGCCCGCAAAACAGTTTAAGGGATAAGTATATTGCAAATTAAAATTGATACTTATTTTAAGTATATTTTAATAAAATTTTAAATATATTTTAAGTATAAAGACTTTTTATAGGTTAAAAAAATAGTTGCCAAATTTTGCAGTTTATTTATTAGCAATTTTACAGTAGAAAATAAAAATGACTAATATTTAAATTTTATAAATTTAATAGTTTTAAATTTTAATTTCAAATGATTTTTATAAGTTTTAATTTTTAATTCACTTCTAGTGATTTCAATTTTAATCACTACTGGTAATTTTTATTATTTTTAAATTCTAATTCACCTAATCAGTATCTTTATAAATACCTCCTATATAAGAACTCAGTACATATTTTTTAATTCTTGTTTTTTATATATAAAATATTTAGTTATAAGTAATATATATAAATTCTCCTTACATAAATATATAAATCATATGATTTAATAAAATAACTAATAAATTATATATAATGCAATTGCATTTTAAACTTAGTAGTAAAGAAAACTTTTATTTTTTCAAAAATTTTCATAACATTTTTAACAATTAAATAAATTTTTTTTTTTCTTGCAAGGTAGTACAATTCATGAATTTATTAATTATATAGAATTACAGATTTTTCTGCTATAAGCATAACTAGTGCTCCTAACAGATCAGATCAGACCAGATTTTACTTAGATTCAATCTGATCTGAAATTAATTAAATCTGATCTGATCTGATCTGATCTGAATCAGATCGGTTTAAATTTAATTTAAATCAGATCAGATTTAATCAGATTCAAATCTGATCTGGTCTGAATCTAATCTGAATCTGATCTGATCTGATCTGAATCTGATTTGAATCTGAATAAATATGTTATAAATTCTAAAAACTATAATTTGTAATTCCAGTCAAATTCAAAATTCTGAAATTTCAGCCAAAATGCTAAAATTAAATATGTAATTCGGCCAGAATTATGTACTTAACTCTGGCAGGAATTATTGAATTTCCTAAAAAGGAAATATAGGTTACACGAAATTTCAAATTTGTTCCTATAAAAATCGATTTTTTTTGTGAAATGGCTATCGCCAAAAAAGGAAATGATCTACATATCCGTTTTTAAAATTATGAATTAATTCCAGCCGGCATTATGAAATCGGCTGAAATTATTAGTAAAATCAAATCTGAGAACTGAATCAAATCTGTCAGATCAGATTTAGATTTTAAATATGTCTAATCTGAATCTGATCTGATCTGATTTGATTTGAAGCTAATCTGATTTGTTCAGATCAAATTTTTTTTAATCTGAATTTGAACTGCAGATTAAATTTATCTGATCTGATCAGATCAGATTTTTTTCGGAGCACTAAGCATAACTAATCCATTAAAATTTTGAACCGGTTTTCTATCCTATAGATTGCTCCCATGCCCTATCATTACCAATATGAAATTCACCTATATCCTCCTATAGTAGCTATCAGATTATATAGGATCATTATTATCTTATAGCTTTAGTATATGCTTTCACTACCTTCTAAACAAAAAGAAGAATTGTATGTATATTTATACATCTTAATATTATTATATACATTGCATAGCGGAAGTGGGGATTCTCATCTATTTGTATCCTATACAGTTATATTGTTTATATAAAGTTCGACCAATCATACTATAAATAAAAAAAAAAATTATTATATACCTTCCAAATTACCATAATTAGATAATTTTAAATATCATATTTTATATTATAACCTTTTTTTACAAATTTTTTACATATATAATTATATTTATATATATATATATATATATATATATTTTTTAATGATTTATATAGTATGCTTTATTGATATTAGAAATATATTTATTTATATTTGAAAATTTAAATTAATATTTTTTGTATAAATTATTTTCTCATAGTATTTGTCATACTTATATATATAATAAAAAATTTTACATAAATAATAAGAATATACTAGTTAATTCAAGTTATATTCATTTTATTAACAATTATTTTATTAACAATTATCCTACTAACAAATATTTTACCAATAATTATTTTACAGACAAATATTTCACCAACAATCATTTTATTAATAAAAAAATTTAAGATTAAAGTTGAAGTTAAATAAGAAAATTAGGATTATAATTAAGCTAGAATTATTAGGATTAAATAAAAAGTTAGAGTTAAAATTAGAGATAAAATAAGATTAAAGTAAATTGATTAGAATTTTAAAACTATTAATAAAATAATTATCAGTAAATAATCCTATTTATTTATAATAAAAATTTCTATAAAAAATATTAAATTTCTGTCTATTATTACAGTTCTTCAAATGACAACTGATAATAAAATGAAGTCTACTTCCTAAGTACTTTATATCTTTATACTTCATAGAAAGCGTTTTGTAGTTTTCAAAAATAAAGAAAATAACAGAAACTTTATATTAGTGTAGAGTTTAAAGTTTAACCTTTTTATATTATCACCGATACGGCAATACCTGCCATATATCAGCAGATAAGATTAACATTTAGTTTAATATTATGCTTGGTTTAGATTTGACATTTCTTTATTTCTCTTATAATAACTTTCAAACTGCGATAATTCTCCTTATATTAAATAAACTTTACATTAAATAATTAAACTGGAATAATTTCCCTTAGTTACTTTACTTCTCTGGACTTAATAATATAAACATTAATTAAATTTCAGGTATACTATGAGCATATTCAAAATAACTTTTAATAATTAATATTTTCATTATTTTATTTATTGAATCAAAACTGATTGAGCCAAAGCTTACTCGATAAAAGTTAAAATCCAGTCTTTTTATACATTTTAATATTTCACTAAACTATGGTAATACTAAATTATTGTGATACTATAAATTGTTCTACAATATTTTACAATATTCTACAATATTCTAATCATGTGTTAAGTCACGTGCTAATCACGTGTTAATAAACTAAACTAAACTAAACTATCTAAAATATAACAATATTAATTTCTATACTAAATAAATAAATATCTCTAATTAACATCAATTTTTGTGTAATTTATCCCATATCTTTAGTTACAACGTTTACTGCGTCATTTAACATTTTGCTAAATTTCTCAGTATCTAGTGATTATAAAAAGACAATTAATAGCTTGTTGGAAATCACTTTATCAAGACGAATCAAATGGTGGTAAGCTCATCTCTCTGTGATTAATATTGACAGAGTTACTACTTAAATCCATTTACCGTATTTTGTGGGTCACAGTATCCCTCTATGCACAGTACCCTACACAAAAATTTTTTTGGATTTTTTAAATACCCAGATATTTCATACGGAGACATTCAATTTTTAACCTCCAAAATTTATAAAATATCCAAAGTACAACACTAGAAAAAAAAATATATACACTGTATAATATCCGAGTATTTATTATCAACTTTATTTATTATATATGATATTACAATATGCAATACATTGTTAAAATCCTTTATATTATTTCCTAAATTCTTTCAATATAGAATATTATTCTTTATCAGAAGTTAGTTCTTGATTTTGATTTCCATCTTCTCCACTACTATCATTACCACCATTGTTTTCTTTACTTTTACCTTTATCTGTTTCAATTTCCCATTCATTTTCATAATCATTTTCTTCAGTATATTCATTTTTTTCATCATCTGAATTATTTATATCTACCTCATTATCATCCTCCAGCATGCTCAGTAACTTATCATAATCAAATAAGTCATTATCTTCTGAACCATCAGTATTTGTTAAAACTCCACAACATTTGAAAGACCTCCTAATAAGATCTTTGTCAACATCATCCCATAATTCCTTGACCCATGTTGCAACTGTTGAATAGGAAGGTCTTTTAATCCTTCTGGCTGGAGTAAGAGCATGAATGGTAAAAGACATCCAATCATTATATCGTTCTTTAACCTGCAAATTATAAATAAATGTTAATAAAAATCAAAGAATTTATAAATAAAATATGCTAAATTGCTAACAATAAAAAATTTTAAAGAATTATATACAATTTTTACCTTAACTTTAAAGCTTTTGTTAATTGCAACGTCTAATGGTTGCAATTTAGATGTGCAATCACCTGGAATTACGGCAATATTCGTATTTTTTTCTACCAACTGATTTTTAACAGAACTTACAATATGACCACGAAAAGAATCCAAAACCAGTAAGGAACGCGAATTACCAAAAGGGTTTCTTGAGGTCCATACAGTTTCAATCCACCATAGCATTTCCTTTTCATTCATCTATCCTTTTTCATTAGCTCGTATATGAATACCATGTGGAAAATTTTCTTTTGGCACATTTTTTAATTTAAAAATGCAAACTACTGGGAGCTTACTGCCATCAGCCATACATGCAAATACAACTGTAAAAGATGAGCGCTCATGGCCCATAGTACGAATGCTGACTGTTTTTGCGCCCTTATGGTCTATAGTGGAATTACTTGGCAAATCAAATCATAGTGGTGTCTCATCCATATTATCTATATATTTTAATGGATAGTTATGCTAAATCCTTCTATATAAAATATAACTTAAAAAAACGTTTTGTTTTTCAATCAAATCTGATGGTAATTATTATGCTACAGTTGTTCTACAACATTTATCACATGTTAAAATTAATGTTATCAGGTTATCAGGTACCAGATATGCATAAGATATATGTAATATACGTGCATGATATTTAGTAATTATATATACACATATCGGGTACCCAATATGTGTATTATTTATGCTGAAATTTGGTCATACATCTTACAAGTATCGTGCATATATTACACATATATCAGGTAGTGAAATGTCAGTCACATATCATCTATTTATTATGTACCTGATATATTATGATACATATTATATAGATATCGTATAGATATCATATAGATATCGTATAAATATTGGATTTTGTATTAATACTAGTAAATTTATAATATAATTCAGGCAAAAATTATAAAATGGAATCATAATTTATGATTAAATATTAATTATAATTTGGGCTAAAATAAAATTTAATTATACTAAATTTTATTAAAATTTATATTATTTATTTATTCAATTAAAATGTAGAAATATTACAAAAAAGAAATCATATTCTATGTAAAATCAATTAAAGTTGAATACTATAAATGAAATAAATATATATACTTTATAGTCGAAGTAGCATGATAATGAAGTCACCTGTTTGCTTATTTTCATTATATCTGTTTAATTTATAAAGAAACTTTAGTGAAAAATGTTAATGTGTTAGTAAGAGAAAAGGAGCATTAATAAAAAAGTTAGTAGTAGAAAAATATCAGTAGAAACATTAGTAAGAAAAAAAAAATAGAAAATGCTATTAGTAGGATAACGTTAATGAAAATATAAAATATATTAGTAGGAGATAACATTAATAGAAAATGTTTAGTAGAAACGTTAGTAGGAATTTCAATAGAAGAAAAAAAATGATAGAAAAGAAGAAAAAATGTTAGTAGAAAGTAAATGTTAATAAAGATAAATATTAGTAAGTAGGAGAATAACGTTAGTGAAAAGAAAGAAATGGTAAAAATATGTTAGTAAGGAGTGTTAATAGAAGAAAAGAAAGAAAAAATGTTAGTAGAAGGCGAACGTTAATAAAAATGTATGTTAGTAAGAGGATAACGTTAGTTGGAGGAAAGAAATGGTAAAAATATGTTAGTAAGGAGTGTTAATAGAAGAAAAGAAAGAAAAAATGTTAGTAAAAGGTGAATGTCAATAAAAATATATGTTAGTAAGAGAATAACGTTCAGTAGGAGAAAAGAAATAGTAGAAATATGTTAGTAGAAGTGTTAGTAAAAGAAAAAGAAAGAAACGTGAAAGAAAATGTTAAGAGTGTTAATAAAAAATGTTTACAATATGAAAAGAGAAATGTAATATTAGTAAATATACTTTTATTTATTTCTGATAAAAAGATATATCAGATATGTTAATTATAAATATTTCATAATAAGTAAAAATTATAGTAAATATAAGAATTTGTTTTAAATATAATTTATATAAAAAGGTGAAACTGCGAAAGAAAAGTTTTGGAAAAAAAAAACAAATAATAATATAATCATCATGTGATCATATGATCACTTGATAACAATAGGCTACTTCATAATTGATTGATCAGCATAATTTTTTGTTTAAACGTTTATTTAATTTTTATTATTATGGCAAAAATAGGTGACGTGGCAAAAGAATGTAAAATAGAAAAAAAATGAAAATATTAACGTACTCAATTAATAATCGAAGATATTACAGTATTATTCAAAGTCTAAGTTTTATTATATTTATTTATCATTTGTATATTTGAGTGTAAATCAGAATATCTATGATCACATATTTTATTGGTTAGTATAATCTAATCAGACGTGTACCAGCAAAACTAGGCCAGTTCATAATTGTTCGATCAGCTTTTTTGGTCATGTTACACTAATCTCATGATCAAAGTTCAATTTTGAGTTGGTTTGATTGATAAACATAAGGCAACCAATAGTTATGGTTTTGTTTATTTTTGTCAGTATTTTTGTCTACTCGACCAAAATGACCTACATTTTTGATAGTTCACGTTGAATGGTCAGTTGATCATTCTACAGTTAAATTTATTGGTCTGAATTTTTAGTGCAACTGACCAAATATCCGTTCAATCAAGCCTACTGTTGGTCCATTAATTGATCAGTTAACTCCTAATAATTATTGTTTTTGATTGGCCAGATTGGCCAATGTCAATGTGTCTAAACGCTTCAATAGAAATGTTATTAATATTGCTGAAATATTTTATTTATAATTCACAATTACGTTAATTTTAATATTTAATTTTAATATTTAATATTTAAAAGATTATCTTCAGCTTTTAAACCCTTTTTTGCTCTTATAATATCTATAAAATAATAAAAATTAGATTAAATTAGGAATAATTAATTAATAATATTTATAGTTATTACTTACTATCATTATTTCTTTTTTTATTAGCTTTAATAAACATACTAGTTTGCCTTTTTGTTACAGTATTAAGTGTCTTTCTAGTAGAATTGATATCATTATTAAAATCTTTCATTTCATTATCATCATCTTGAATTTCATCATTATCATCTTACATTTCATCATCATCCTCCTTAATTTTCTTATTAAAGTTACGCAATTCTTTAAAGAAATCTTGATGTACATAATATACAATACTATGTCTAATTCCTTTAGTAACTTTTAAATTTCCATGCTTTAAAAATCTTGAAGAAAATACTAAAACTTGTCCTGGTCTAATTTTAACAACAAGTTTTATTTCTGAAAAGCATATTTCACCACCTTCAAAATCACCCAAAACAACTAAAAAAGCTAAAGAATTCTCATGATCATTTTTATCTAAATGATATTTGCTAATAATATTATAATTTATAGAAATCATTGGAAAAATTCCAAATGATCTTGGTGCAAATGGACCCCAATTTAATTGACTTAACTTTTTATAAAAATCATTATAATAATTTTGAGCAAATCGGTTAATGCTATCTGATAATGGTTTAAGAGTCAGGATTAATTTGTCAACACATTCTTGATGGTTAGTATTATGTGTACTAGCCATATTAGAACTAGTGTAAGGAAGAGTATTATTCCTTGCAAATGCTCCAAAATTCTCAGCAAATCTTTCCCAAAATTCATTACTTCGGTGAGATGCATTATCTAATGTGTGAAAATAATAATCATTTATGGCAACTGCTGCTTGAGTAACAGCATCTTGATCATCAAGTTTTTCCAAATGAACTAAAATTTGATGATTCTGATTTACAATGCATTTAGCTTTTACCATATATTCAAATTCTTTTAATTCATCTAACGAATTAGGATTTGAATTATTTTGCAGAAAATTGTTAATTGAATTGTTGTTGTTAAGAAGACTTTTAAGATAACGTATAACATTTTTTCTCTTTATTGGACTTTTCATACTTAACCATTGGCCAAAAGCAATCCACTTACCATTACCAGGTAAATAATTATTTGCTTTTTTATTAAGGATATCATCTATTAATATAATATAATTCAAAGGAATTTCAGATATATTATTATTTTTATTTTTAATTCTTGCTTTTCTAATTAAAGTTCCAATAAACAGATCTTTTTTAAAGATTCCTTGCTGAATTTTTGTCGCTTTAAATGGTATTCTATCTGATAGGCTAAGTAGAATATTTGTCCATTGATTTTTTATATAAAGTAATTCTTCAGAAGCGTTTAATTTTTTAGTAGTACTTTGCGTTCTGTGCTAAATATATAAAAAATAAAAAATTGTTTAAATGTTTAAATGTTTATAAAACTAAAGAGTTAATGCATCCATATCTGATATGATAACATACTTTATTTTTATTAAAAATTAAATTTTTTTCAATCTTTTGTTTTTTATTAGCATTTTCACGAACATGTCTAGATTTTTTTTTTGTTTCAGTTACTGATTCTTTATACATTTTAATTAGTTTTATTATTTGAAAAATAATAATAAATTTGAAGTAAATTGTTTTAATTTAGCAGAAAAAATAACTGAAAAGTATATTTATATGCAAATGTCCCGTTTAATGCATACATTTGCAGGTCAGGTAACCATAGTAAAATTCATTTTATGTGATATTATACATAAATTATTTGATATTATATTTTATAAAATGTAAAATTTATCCTTTATTAAAAGTTAGAGATTTTTATAACACAACATAATTTTTTTAAGAGAATCTTAAGGTAAATTTTGCCTATCACTATCTAAAAGATAACATGCAGAATACTTTGTTCAAAAGATTCTTTGAAAGCTTGTTGATTTTGAGGAATACCTAGTAATATACGCCATATACGTGTTCTATTATTATTTTATTTTTTTTAAAAAAATTAATTTATATTATTTATATTAAATAAAAAAGAGAATAAAATACTGAGAGAGATATTTACTTATACTTATCAGGGTATCTTCCTAATTATGTAATTTTTCAATTAATCTCTCTCTTCTTTCTTGAAGCGGAGGATAATCCTAAAAAATAAAATTAGTATTTATCCAATACTTCAAATATGTCAAGATGGGAAACATTAACAAACCTGCAAATTTATAGATTCTATAGAGGATATCGAAGACCTCCTTGAAATAGTGGATATCGTTTCTAAAAAATAAAAAATAAAAATAAAAAAAATATTATTATTAATTGACATATACTGATAAGCCTCTTAATTATATCCACTTTACCTTGAGGAACTGTTGGAATAGTCACTGGAGATACATTAGTTGGTTTGATTGGCTCTTTTCTCGCCTTTGGATCCTTTTTTACAATAGGTTCCTGATCTAGAAACAATTTGAAGATTTCTTCCTTTTCAGAAGTGGCTTTGAAAGAAGATTAAAATTAGATGACGACGGTATTCGAAATTCAGTGTATTTAATGGATGTATACTTTTCGAAATAGAAAAATCATAATATTAAGCTTAAATAAAAAAAGATATGTTTGTATAAAGTAATCATATAAAGCAATAATATAGGTAATATTAATCGATATATGTACATACAGTATCAGATCTTAAACCTTCCAAGTCCCAAATCTTTAAGATTTTTTTTTTTGATTGAATTTATCACGATAAATTTCCCATCAGGAGAAATTTCAAAAAATTTAATCTGTTATAAAATATAATTCGTAAACATTTACAGATAGTTAATTACAATCACAACTCAATAAATATAAGATTCTTACAGAATGTTGCATATTAAGATGATAAATTTGAAAATTACTCTGAAAAATGTCAATAATCAGAAGTCACCCATCTGAAGAAGAAACTAAAAGATCCTATATAAAATATTATAAAATAAGAATATGTGACAAAATTTTGTGAACCAATACAAAGTTACATTATAATTACTGCATCATCATGAATCAGTTCGAGTTTCGTAATTTTACCTTTAATTATAGATTTAGGACTTATATTTCGAATTAAATTTTTTGTATTAAAATCCCAAACAAGTATAGTTTTTCTATTTGAATGAAACATTATTAACTAAACATTCGCCAAAAGCCATTTACTGATTCCAGCCTCTAACGATAAAACCACTTGCCAGCAGCTAAGATTATTCTACCATCTTTCGACATTGTTGTTATTCTACATGCATGATCAAACGTATTACTAAAACTTAGTAACTGATTTGATATTTGTGTCAGGGTAAGTAACTTCTAAACAAATCAAAAGATCTGCTATCCGAAATACATATTGACTCATCAAAGAAACTTGAAATAATATATTCTCCTTACGGAGAGAATGGAACCTAAGCGATATGAGAATCATTGAATCATTATGAATTAAGCTCATTTTTATAATTTATTTTTTCTAGAATATACATACACGTCTTAAGTGGCACCCAATGTTAGTTCGAAAAAGGTTAAAACCTACAAAAATTTTAAAAAAGAAACGTTAGTACGTTTTTTGAATCAATTTCAAAACTTTCTTCTCAAAAAATAAATTTACCATCCGGAAGTCCTTCCGGAAAAGCTAAACCCTATAAAATTTAAAAAAAAAGAAACGTTAGTACGTTTCTTGAAGTAACTTTAAATTCTACTCCTAAAAAACAACTTACCGTCTGAGAGTTCTCTCTGGAGAAGCCCGAACCTGTAAAGGAAGAAGATTAGTTCATTTCTTAAAGTTTATTTCAAAACTCTACCCCAAGGAACTAACTTACCGTTAGACGACCTATTTGAAAGTTCCTGGAGAAGCTAAAACCTATATAAGTGCGATTAAAGTAAAAAAAAAAATTAATTAAAAGTCTGAAGTTCCAAACTTATCTGACTATAAATGTAAATATAGGTCTTCAAAAAACAAGAAACGAAAGAATAGTCAAATATTTGATTGGCTGATCTACGCATATGGACGGATTTGGCTCACTTGATGATTGACATTCCAATCATCAAGTGAGCCAAATCTGCCCATATGGTCTAATTATAGTAAAGTGCGATCGGCTGATAATCTTTTTTTTCCATTAAGAGTCAAAAAATAAAAAATTAATCAGTACTATTGGTCATATAACTTATATGACTTCTGAATGAACTGATTTACTGAAACAGCTTAAAAAAACTATTATTTAAAAAAAAACACGTTCGAAATTTGAACTCGGAACTAGGAAATGTAAGTAGAGGATGATAGGGATATTAATTTTTTGTTTTAGAACGTTACCAACGCTCCCTTTTCTTTTTTTCTTTAGGAATGTTTCTGACTCGAAATTTGGAGTGGAACCTGAAATGTAAGTGGACTTTTTTTTTTGTAGGAATGGTCCTTTTGGTGCGTTTTCTGAACGGGAAAGATATTCTTAATATAAGAACATTTAATAACATTCTTTCCCTTCTTTTTTGTAGATTCAGACTGGAATGAGAGAGAATTGGGAGAGTTTTTTTTGGTTTAAAGCGTATTAACATTTTTTTGAGACTGGAACTTGAAACTGGACGGTTTCGTGTGTGGGAGTGAGAGGTTAGAAATCAGAAGAAGGGAGGAAGGTACTTCAAAATGTTTTATGAATATTCATTATTTTGTTTATTTAAATTTTGTAAGATTGACGTTCTTTTACTTCTTTTTTTTGTAGATTTTGACCTTGAACTTGGAGTAAGTTTCTAAAGGAGGAAAGTGGATTTTTTGGGGTTTTTTTTTATATAACGTATATTAACGTCTTTACTTCATTTTTTTGCAGATTTTTATCCTGGAATTTTTGAATTTGACTAGTTTTTCGGATATTATTAGTGGGAAATAAGATGGATTTATTATTTTATTATGTTGAAGTTTCTCATAATTGTTTGTTTGTCAAATAAATTACTTAAGTGAATTATTTATCAAATAGATTACGTCTGGATTCAGCATCTGCATCTGTGCCGTAATATTTTGGCATTCTAAGTTTTAATTTGCAGAGAAGTATAGTTTCTTTATTAATTTGTATTTCATGTAACAATCAGACAAATTTGCTAGAAAAATGTAGCAAAATTTGCCGATAAAAATTGATTTTTTCGATATAAATGTAACGTCACTTTACATAAGCTTAATTGATACTATACATGCTGCCCAAATTATTTTGGGATGCCATAATTATAATTTGGAATGTCGTAATTCATTCAATTTATATATAATTTACTATGTAAAGTGCCAAAATAATTTGGGATGTCATAATTGAATTTGGGATTTTACTTATAATTACGGCAGCCCAAAATAATTTGGGTGGCATGTATAATCGATACAAAACTATCATTTTGTGCATCAATATCAGATCAATACCTAAATTGCATATCTATCGGGAGCACATTATGTGCAACACATAATGTGGATAGACATCTCTACTGTACTAATATTACGGTATCACCTAATCAGTTACAGCTAACATCTTTAATTTATTCTTGTATAACTTACTGCAATGTAAAAAAAGTCTCTCTCTCTCTATTTATTTTGTTTTTGATATCACTAACTTTTAACTTTCTTTTAGTTTTCTTGATTTTGGACTTTCTTCAATTCCACTCACTTTAAAATTTATAAAGTTAAGTTAACTTACTGTTATTTTGATGATTGTGAAAATTTTATTTTACTCATTACTATTATTTTTTTAGCTTCAACCTTTTCCATCTCTAATTTTAACAAACAAAAGTTAAGTAATTTATATATTTTTAATTAATTTCATTTATTTACAAATTCAGAAACTAATAATAATTTAAATAATTTTTTTTTTCAGTAACTATTTTTTCTAGCTTCAACCTTTTCCATCTCTAATTTTAACAAACAAAAGCTAAGTAATTTATATATTTTTAATTAATTTCATTTATTTACAAAATTCAGAAACTAATAATAATTTAAATAATTTTTTTTTTTCAGAGTGACTAGCTAGTAGTAATTTTAATAATTACCTTTTTGTTTAGTTACAACTTTTCAAACTCTAATGTATATATATTATTGTTTATACGGGGAAATGTTATCTTCGGCAAAATGAAGAAGTCTAAACAAAACTTGGAGTCTTCCTTCTTCTAAATCGCTTAGTAAATAATGATATATTATTATAAAATAAATTTATGTTGATAAGGCATATTTCTAAGTCATTGTAACAAGTATGGATTAGAGTGGCATAATAGTGATAACACTAAGCTTGTACTTTGACAAAGTTACTATGTCTAGTCTATAAAAAATTCTTACTTTTCAGTACGTTGAAAGGTTATATGGGATACGTACATTCTTCTGTCCTTCTAAACAGGGATCAGGATATATGACTTGATAACTTGTCTATATCGAAATATATGTTTGGACGGGCCATGCTTTCCTGTAATCTTAAAGATTATAATAAGAAGCAAGATTAAACCTTTTTTCAAATCCCCCTTAAATAGAGATGCGATCCGGATGAAATTTTACAATCCGTGATCTGCACAGATCAATCTGGATTATCATAGGATTAAATCCAGATAATCTGGATTAACTTCAAATTTTTGGGTATCTCGGCATCCAACGATCGTATAGAGATGCACTATAGCTCATTCGAATCGTTGCATTGAGACGATTCGAATGAGCTATAGTGCATCTATATACGATCACTGGATGCCGAGATAATTGGCAAAACGTGAAACATTGGCATTTTTATTTTATGATCATGCAAAATTTTACATTTTGCCAAATATCTTGGCATCTAGTGATCGTACAGAGATGCACAATAGCTCATTCGAATCGTCTCAATGCAACAATTCGAATGAGCTATAGTGCATCCCTGTACGATCGTTGGATGCCGAGATATTCGGCAAACTGCCAAAAATCAGTAGTATCATAAATAAAAAATGCCGGTTTTTGACGTTTTGCCAAATATCTCAGCATCCAACGATCATACAGGGATGCACTATAGCTCATTCGATTCGTTGTATTGAGATGATTCAAATGAGCTATAGTGCATCTGCATCTCTGTACGATCACTGGATGCCGAGATATTCGGCAAAATGTAAAATTTTGCATAATCGTAAAATGAAAATGCTGATGTTTGACGTTTTGCCGAATATCTCGGCATCCAGTGATCGTACAGAGATGCACAATAGCTCATTCAAATCGTCTCATTACAACAATTTGAATGAGCTATTGTGCATTTCTGTACGATCATTGAATGCTGTTTTGGATTAAAACGGATATCCTTAATCCATCCAAATGCATCCATTATCTGTTCGGATCGGATGGATTGGTGGATGATCCAAATTTTCAGATTTCAGATTGCATCTCTACCCTTAAATAAAGGGAAAGGATGCTAAAAGAGGTTTTTTATGTTTTTTTACTAAAAAAAACAAACTATATCATTACTGTTTAATACCTAAGAATTCTTAAAATATAATTACTAAGGTAGATAATTTTTTAAAGAGAGAGATAGAGAGAGATTTTTTTATAATATCAATTTAAATATCACAAAATTATTACAATTATATCTATCGATCTGATATCATAACAATATTATGATAAATCATAATAATATTTTTACAAAAAATATCAAAATAATATTACTGTAATATATATTATATTATTAAGATATAAAAATTTCTTATAAAAAACCTATTTCTTCTATAGAAAAATCATTCGGTAAAATATTAAGCTGAGTATTTAGTAAATTTTTTTTTAGTTATATTTATAAAAAAGAAATTATCTAATATTTTATGTATATTTCTTATTTTGGTTTTTTTATTATTTGAAATTTCTCTCAGATATAATCCTATTATTTTACCATTTACTCCAATTTCATCAATTTTTTCATTTATAACAAGAAAGGTTTAATTTAGCACAATACAATAATATACAGATATAATATTTTTTGAAGGATTTGTATAAACTCCCAAAAATTTATTTTAAAGACATATTTAATAAAAAGTAAGGTTCAAATTTGAATCAATGATATATTTATATTAGTATACAATATAATTAGTGAAATGTTTAATTACAAAGTTCTAATTTTATTTTTGGTTCATTCAAGAAGAAAATGATTTTGAGATAATATTATAATGAGATATTGATTTTATTGTTAATCATTTACAGATCGAAAAAAAATAATTATATGCATAGCAAGTTTTCAAATTGACCTGTGATCTATTTCTGCAGTATATAATAGGCCTGTTCAATTCTGATCGTTTGGGTTTTTTGATCGAAAATCTATTAACCAATCCTATCATGTGATCAAAATCAAAATTGAGTACTTTGATCGGCTTATTGAATGGTTAATCTTGGTCACCTTATTTTTCGTATAATAAAATATTTTTTTTAAAAAAAAATGGCAAATAAGCAATACCATAAAGGTATATTAAACTTTTTGAGAATGCTTATTAAAACTTCATTAGATACCAGACGCGTTAAAAAAAGTGATCAAAATAATACCACAATTTTGTTGTTCGGAAAGTTCAGGTTATTGATCAGGTCATACAATTCCATCAGCCAATAGTTATCAATTCAAACCTGGCCTAATATCAAATGATCAAATGTACTATGTTTCACAACATTTTTATCATTTTTGTATAATTGGGAGTGATTTAAAAATTTTTTTTAAAAAAACAAGTTTGAAATATTTTTTCACTACCTTTTTTGCATCATTACGTAATTTAATTTGCAAATTTGCAAGATAATTTTTTTAAAAAACAAGTTTGAAATATTTTTCTCTAACTTTTTTTTGCATCATTACATAATTTAATTTGCATGGTATGCATGGACCACACTCTTTTATTTATAAATTAAATTTTCTATTTAAAGGTATTATTGATAGGTAATTATATTTTCCTATTGTAATGTATTTAAATTTTATGGCTCTACATAATATTCTATGAACTGCTAACAATGAGTCACAACCTTCCTCATAGTATTCAGTTTTCCATAATTCTGTATTTGATATTTTTGGTTTCATAAAGCTATGTTTAAACCGAATACCAGAGGTGGGTGCACATTTATACCATTTCACATATGTAAGAAGATGTGTTTTTGATCTCTCTGAAAATCTAAGCGTATGTTCAAAGTAATATTGAACTTCACCTGGGTATACATCGATTGATTCATCATTAACTGCTTTTCATTTTGCAAATATGGTCGCATTTTTTTCTTGTTGGCTTAATATCACAGATCCAAATATTTCTGCACCAATTTGCAATCTTGCGTGCTGATTAATTACCAGGTCTATAAATCCTAATATTTCTCTTTATTCTTTTTTATATAATATAGAATACCATTCATATAGAAATCTGCATAATTCTAAAGGCATAATAACTTTAAAATATGAAGGTTTGAGCATTTGACCTGGTAATTTCTCAGTACCATATATTTTAGAAAATATAGATGTATTATGTCTCATAGATAGAAAATGTTGCAACTCTTCCCTTTCTTCTGTAAGTGCCAAACTACCTACAGCCTTTTTTGGAATAAGAAGGCAAAGAGATTCATCAAAAAGACCAGATGACCATCTGCTTGTTAAGTAGTAATCCACTAGAGTATTTTTCAGAACGATTTTCATAAGTTCAGGTTCTATTTGTCGATTGCTGTTAGGATATGATCCTAAATAATAGAAAATATATTTTTTAATAAAAAAAAAATTACAAGTTACTAAAGTAAAATAAGGATTTTACCTATATATCCATTAAGTCTTTCAAATGGAAAAAGCCAATAACTATATATAGGACTATAATCACGACAACAATTGGGAATGTGAAGTGCAAGATGTATGTTACTTGTTACAAATTCTGGTCCATATGTGTTTTCTATAAGGTAAGTCATATCTTTTAATCTCTCTTGTGCTTCTTTTAAATCATCTTCGGTAATGAATCTTGCTACTAAAAGATTACATGCCCGAACAAAATATCCTAAAATCTTTCTATCATTATTGTCTAGCATATCCCATAGAATATTTGTTGAATAGATCATGATGAAAGTCTTTCATTGATCAGCAGTTAAAATTAGAAAATCCATCATTTCTGATAGCAATTTTTGGAGGAATTCGGCCAATGTCAAAAGGTAATTCAACATGATCCATTCTTTTTTGTGCCACTCAAAGTTGTTCCATACTTAATTTTTCCTGATTTACAAAAATTGATTTGATTATCCATTTTGCTATACCAAGAAAAAGGCAATGCATTGGATCTATTACTGCAAAACATATAGGATCCATATATGGAAGACGAAGCAATTCAGACCAGCGTACACCATGATCTTTAAAATGATTATCTCTTGACTTCTTTGAGTTGCATTGCAACCATTCATGTGCATATCTTCTATGTGATTCTGCAGTACTTATTTTATAGGTATGTTCTCCTCCATAGTGAGTTTTTTTATATTCTTGACTGTAAATATTACGTTTCTCACACCTATGGCATTTCATTATTGCAGATCTATGTCCAAATATCTTTCGTGTGGCTGGTATATCTGATGATCCAACAATTAATGCAACTTTTATATTTAATCCATTAGGATACTGATAAGTTTTTGGAATCCTCCAACCCCTCCAAAGCTCTAAAAGTTCATCCACAATAGGGGCCAAATAATGATTTATACGATCCAATCCCACCTCTTTTGGATCAGGTAAAAAACCTAAATATATAATATTTTCAGGTTTATTCCTTTCTGACCTTGGTAAATTACAAATAGATGCATATATAGCACCAGTACTATGTTGAGTATAGGTAAATGGTTGAAACCAATCAAGGTTAAAAAGAAGACCTAGATTGGTTGTGACAGTTTCTGGTATAAAAAAGGTACTACCATCAAATGGAAAGGTTTTCTATACTTTACCATCATAAATATCTGAATAGATATTAACCTCTTTTCTCTGAACTCCTGATAATTTCAACATATTTTCAAAATCAGGTCGTTAATATAACATACTCAATTGCTGACGAATACTTGGCTTAGAAAAAAGCATACAAGGCATAGCAATTGTTTCTCTTTTACTTTTTTTAAGAATAGTAAGCAGATTATTGCATTGATTACGACGACTTGGTATTGGATTATTTGGAAATTCTTCATGTAAGCAATCCTTAATTGCCACTTTTTCTTCTTTCTTATATGCAATAATATCTTTAATATTATGCATTTTATGACAATTATTGCATACAGCTAACTGCATTTTTGGTTGAAAAATATTTAAATATTTTTTTGCCATATATAAGGAATTAGGAAAATCTTTGAATTGCAATTTATTTAAGCAAATAAGTACAATATGTAAGAACTTTATTAATGCTTCAAGTGCCATGTTAGTGAGTCAAAATCTTTGTTAAAATTTAAATGCCCATAGAATAATTTCAGTTTCCAACGAATCATTTAAGCTTTCCATCACAAACACTTCATCACTATCAAATTCGGGAGATGTGAAAATATTTTTTATATTATCTTCATCTTCATTTTCTTCTTTCTGATCTATATTATCATCATCATCCTCCTCTTCTTCTTGATAGATATAATTCTGATTGATGTTATAATCATTCTCCTCATTAAAATAATCGACAATATTATCATTTTTATCAAATGTAAGTGCAGGAATACAAAAGTTGAATGAAAATGGTATATTTATACTTTCTTCTTCATTAAAGAATTGGGAAAAGAATCAGGCAATATACCTTCTTCATTATCTGGTTTATTTAAGTGAAAAGAATCAGAATTATCTATTTTCTGCCTTTTTGATTGATTTGAATTTATTCTGGTGGAATTTACATCTGAAATAAGGTTAGTATTTTGACTTTGTTTCCTTGCCATAATGGCATTTTCCTGATCTTTTTTAGCATCTTTTGACCTCCATAGACGTTCATCTTTAGCATGTTTTTTTTGAGTACGAGGGTCAACTTCTTCACCATTACAAAGAATACAATAACATGCATACAAATACTTCTTTTTGGGTTTTATTAAATCAGCAACAGAGGTTTCAACTTTACTTTTTTTATTATGTTTTATTAAATCGGCTACAAAAGTTTTATTACTCATTTTGCTAAAATATATTTACTAAATTATGTGTATTTTATGTAATAAGAAAGTTATGAAAAGGTTTGCCAGATCGTAGAATATGTTAGATAGCTATTTAAATGAAGTTTATGTTTGCGTTTTCAGAATCAGATTCGCGTAAAGGAATGTTTTCAATCAGGTTCGCATTTGGATTAAAATTCGCGTAAGAAATTTTTAGAATCATGTTCACGTTTTTAGAATCAGATTCATGTGAAATTTTTTCAATCAGGTTCGCGTTTAGATCAAAATTCGCGTGAAGGAATTTTCAGAATCAGATTCGTGTGGAATCTTTTCAATCAGGTTCGCGTTTAGATTAAAATTCGCGTGAGAGAATTTTTCAGAATTAGATTCACGTAGTCGATCTGAAATCAATATAAATATGCAACCTTTTTCGATTTCTGGAATCTCCTTTTAATCACTTTTCAATCAAAGTAAATACTCAACTAAAATATATAAGTAATGATGAATAGTGATCAGGAATCTATCAACTCATCTTCATCCTCATCCTCCTCCTCCTCATCATCATCATCTTTGTCCTCATTA
The DNA here is from genome assembly GCF_026210795.1 of Rhizophagus irregularis. Classification (NCBI taxonomy): domain Eukaryota; kingdom Fungi; phylum Glomeromycota; class Glomeromycetes; order Glomerales; family Glomeraceae; genus Rhizophagus; species Rhizophagus irregularis. The sequence goes on from NC_089459.1 coordinate 2,982,096, forward strand.
TCAGTTACTTCGTATAAAACAATTAAAGCAAATATTGTTTATTATTTATTTATTATTTCTGTTTTTTTTTATTTATTTACGTTTATTTATCTGTTATTTTATAGCAAGAAGTGTTTATATGGGTCGACTCAGAATTAAAGGATATCTACAAAATAGATGAGAAACAAACTTGGGTTGAGCAGAAGGAAAATATAGTTACAAAACTATTGCCACCTCTGTATAAGCTTGTAAATAAAAAATACAGCGTTACGAATAGCCAATTACTAAAAATGTTATATGGATGATAGCGTTCTCGACATCATGTAAGTAATATCAAAGGCCAAGGAAAAGAAAGAGTAAAACAAAATAAAAGAAGATCCAAAAAAATACGAGAATGCAAGACGTGAGTAAATATTCAATTAATATGAAATGGAAATTTGGTTAACTATGTTATATTTACAATTATTATTAGAAAAAGAAGAGAAGAGCATAAGCAGCTAATTATTTAATTGAAGGTAAAGATAAATATATCCTCAGGCAGTGATGTGGTGGGACAGTGTCCCACAAAATTTTGATGTCCTGTCCAAGTCCAATTTCATTTGTCCCGTCCTGTATTGTTTAAAATATTGTCCAATTTATTAATATTATATATAAATCATATATCCTTTTATAATGAATTATTGTCATGGACATCAACAACATCTTGTCCAAGTCCTGGACTGTCCCGTCCTGTCCCATCCAAGGACATGTCCCAGTCCCAGTCACAACACTGTCCTCAGGTATTCAGAGGAGGATCTCGTAAAAATTCTTAAAGATTCAGGATACCACTCTGAAGAGTGGGAGGAAACAGATCCTGAAGAAAATTGGCCTGTCATACAACCCGACATAGTTGAAGATAATGCCGTTACAAAAAAGTCATCATCAATATATGTTTATGAAAAATGATGGTGTTCTTCTACAGTATATATACTTATTATTTTATTAGTTTTATTTATCAAAATTATAATAGTAATTTATTTATTTAAGCTTCTGCGATTATTACATGACCGAATCGATCCAACAATCAAATTATTAAAAAAAAAATCACCAACTTTAAAACGTAAGAGAGCTCAGTTAAGGTACAATACATCTAGCATACCGCCCATAGGTGCACCAAGTTGGTGCTTAAATCAAGAAGCACTCAAACAGTTTAACCGTTCAAGTATCAATATTCCGGTATATGATTATGATATTGATGATATTCAAAATAATAGTGATAATGATACTGAAGATGAAAGCATCAATAATGAAGAAATCCCAAATAGAACAAATTCTAATAAAAGAAAAAAGAAAAAAACTAAGAAACAAAAAAGAAGTAAAAAACATAAATCAAAATAATCCAATGTTTTTTTTCTTCGAGATTTTTTTATGTAGATGCTTATTACAATCTAGTCTTAAATAGGTTTACTTTATTGGATTATATAATAAATTGAATTTAATCATCTATAGTATGCAGTTTAATCACGAATTATTTTCAATAATTTGCTGTTAGAATTTAAAATTAATAATGTTAATTCATTTCTGGAAGTTTAGTTTTTTTTAAGCATATTTTGTGTAAGCATAATTTTTTATGTTAAGTATTTTTTTAAAAAAAAACTTCAGATCAAATCAAATTTTGATTTTATTTAATACGATCTGCACATTTTTTTTTTAAAAAAAAACTTTGGATCAAATCAAATTTTGATCTTATTTAACTCGATCTGCACAGAATTTAAAAATATTAAACAATGCATTTTTTTATTTATTACATGTATTTTATTTATTATAAGCTTAATCTATAGGGAATAAATTAATTTATAATTTGAAAATTATGCAACAATTAACAAAAATGTGATTTCAAATTATAAAATCATATATTATAAAATAAAACTATAGCATTTTCTATTCATGAGACATAATACGTCTATGATTTCCAAAATATATAGTACTGAAACATTACTTAGCCAAATGCTTAACCCATCATATATCAATGTCATTATGCCTTTGAAGTTGCAAGGATTTTCTATGTGAATGGTATGCAATATTATATGAGAGGAAAAAGAAGATGTATTAGGATTTATGGATTTGCATATGAATCAGCATGCAAGACTACAAATTAACACCGAAATATTTGGATCTATAATTTCTGGTCACCATGAAAAAAATGCGAATATATTTGCAAAATGGAAAGCAGCTAATGATGATTCAGTTGACACTTATCTGGGTTAGAACTCCGAAAATGACTCGCATAAATTCGCATTTTCATCCTGGAAATTGCGACGACTAAATAATATAATTATATTATTTAGTCATAAACAACTTAGACTAGGTTATTTAGTAATAAAATAATCTAACTATAACTAAATAATCTAAGTTATACATGCCACCCAAATTATTTTGGGCTGCCGTAATTATAAGTAAAATCCAAAATTCAATTATGACATCCCAAATTATTTTGGCACTTTACATAGTAAATTATATATAAATTAAATGAATTACGACATCCCAAATTATAATTATGGCATCCCAAAATAATTTGGGCAGCATGTATAATCTAAGTATGACTATAAATAATCTAACTATAACTAAATAATCTAAGTATGGCTATAAATAATCTAAATATAACTAAATAATTTAAATATATCTAAATAAACTAAAGTTAATAACCTAAATATGATTAAACACTCTAACTAAATAACGTGTTTGTGACAATTTTGTATACCTAGTTATTTTTCTTACTATATTCCTTCCCTTTAAATTCGCTTTTCTTTAGCTTTTTCCTATTTATTATTTGTGATCATATGATTAAATAACCTAAATATTACTATTACTAAATAATCGAAATGTACCTATTTTTGTTTGGTTATGTACATCAATAATTATTTTCTAATATAATTTATGTTATTGGGGTTTTATGGTTGATTGGTTATTAAATTCTATGTTGGAGGTCCGGCCTGTCTGCAATTATTTGGATTCTAAGTTTTATGATGAAGTTTTTGCCATTCTGCGCCTCTTTGGTTACCTGTTAAGGATTCGAGGGTGCTTTTCTTTTTTACCTATTTTGTTATCTATCAAAATGCCTAAATATAGTAAAAAAAATATCATGTTAGGTGGCGCAGTAGATCGCAGTAGATTCGCATTTAAATTTGGTTGGCACTATACCATAATTTTGGCTGATCTTTTGGGCATGTGATTCGAGGATCCAGCTTGGCACCATAATAGTAACCTGGTAGTATTCTTGGAGCTGTCATGGAACTAGTGAGGAACTGGCAGGGAGCTAAAGTAGTTCTGTTAATTCGCCAGTTCTTTATGCCAGCTTGGATGCTGAGTTATTATGTTCAAAGATCTGGCCGAAATTGTGGAATAATGCTGGCTGGTACTGCGCCTTACTGTGCTAGTCATATGACTTTTGCTGAACTGTGAATCAGAAAATTCGAAATGCAAATGTAAATATATCACATCTTGTCCTATAAAAAATCATCAAAGAAGGTACCAGAAGTACTTTGTTAAGTTTTTTTACCGTCTCTATAAAAATTTTCTATCCCTATAAGAAAAATTCTTGAGGACGCTCTTAGGGATAATCTTGATATCATTTTTGGGCTTCTTAATGCTCCTAGTAAAAGTAAAGTTATAGGAAAAAAATATCGAATCCATCCTATATGTATGCCGTCACCAAGAAAATTTGTTAGTGACGCTCTTAGTGACGCTCTTAGTGACACCCCTGTATACTTTTTTCGAAGTTTGGGGACGCTCAGTTATCTTCCTTTATATCTGTCACTATGTCACTAAGAGTCACTAAGAAAAAGTAAAGTTCTAGGAAAAAAATCAAATTTCTATGGTATCAGTATGGTATATCTATCGGTATACTATATATATGTTATATGTATGCTATATTTTTACTATACCTATAGATAAAAAAAAAATAAAGTAAAGTAGTCTGATTTTCTTAGTGACTCTTAGTGACATGGTGACACCCATCTAAAAACCTTTTGATGGCTCTAAAAATGTGAAATAGCTATAAATTTTGTCATCGAAAGTGTCATCAAGAGTGTCACTAAGAAATTTTGGCGAACTGAGTTCATCCAAAAGGCCATAGGGATAGTGACAACTTTTTATTCTTGTTTAAGTTCTTTCGATTAGCCTAAAATTACTTGAGCAGAATCTCTTTGGGATCATCAGCTTGCTTAGCCAGCTTTTTCTGATGGTAATGTTCTTTCGATCTATGTTTTTTTGCATGCGTATTGCAATAGTCATATTTCGATCTTGTCATCTCTTTACATCCGCTTTCTTTGCAAGCAACTTGCCTAAAATCCTGATGGACTTTACATCCTTTTGGATTATAGCATCTCCGATTACATACTTCGCCAGTCCTAAGAATATATGGACAATAATAAAAATTCCAGGGTGTCACCTTTTTTCCGCCTCCCATTTATGTATATCGATTAATAATCTCAGATAATTAATTTCATTTTAAACTTTTTTCTTGCGAATAATATACCTCGAGTTTTGGTATAACTATAAATTATCATAAATTGCTTGAGAAAAAAATGACCTAATCTGACTTCTTCGAAGACGCCTTCTCCCTCCCCTCCCCGTACAAACAAGGTTTTAAAGCTTCTGATATAGGTGAATGCTTCTATAAAATTCGCGATGATAGTGTTAGACCAAGGGAGTTTCTAGGTGTAGATAACGAGGATGAGATAGAAGCCATTCTCTCAGAACGTGAAGGCCATTCTTTACATGAATTCATTGATGGAGATGAGGCATTCCGGCCTATCATAGATTTTGATTTGTCACAAGAGGTGCTTGATACTATTGAACCTAAGCTAACACGCAAAGAGGTATTAGATTCACTTATTTTTGCTTTTAGAAAAACATGTTTGGAGATATTCCTGAAGTGGAATTATAAAACTTTAACAATCGCCAGCAGTGGTGATGCAAAAAAAATGTCCCTTTATATCTCGACTTTTGGTATGAGACTTCCAAATATTGCTCGGGTTGCAGTTTTTACTGAGCTTGTTCATAAGAAACTTCCGACAGCTCTACAAGGAAATAGTATTATTGATAATATCACAAATAAAAGGTCTTTCTCCTTACGGATGCTTGGATCCCCCAAGTTTGACAAAAAGACTGGAGAACATGTTCGTGTAAAAAAACCAGTTCATCCAAAAGATGGAACTCTCTTTGACTTCATGATTCGCCCGCCTAATGATGAATCAGAAGTCATTAAAAGTTCTCTTTTAGATATTCTGAAAGCAGAAATGGAGGAATGTCCTAGCATAAATAATGTCACTATTGATGTTGAATTCGAACTAGTAGAGACATTACTTCAAGAAGCTAGCATCGAAGGGTATAATCTCTCATATCCATCTGATAATTTTCCTGACAAGTTTCCACTATCGCGCATCTCTCCATCATACTGCCCATTATGTGATCGGGAACATACCAGTGATAATGCATATATCAGACGAAATAAAAAATCTTATAGCTTTTTCTGTTACCGTGCCAATCAAGATAAACAGCCTGGGACAAGAAATCCTCCATTAAAACTTAGTATTAACAAAACAGCTTTAGATAGAGAGAAAAAGCTTCTGAGCCCTACAAAATTAGACCAATCCAGAATTTCTGACCCAAATGACTGTTTCGTATGGGGAGATTTAATTGATATGTGTACCTCTGGGCAAAAATTTTCTCGTAGTGAGGTTTATGAAGCAATTCAGGCAACGGTCGCCTGTATTCAAACAACATCAAGATTATGGGTAAGGTTGCTTGTCTAAACCTCTTCAAAATCCTACGATTAGTTTCGTCAAAATTTTACTATAGATTTATTATAGTTTCGGCAGAGTTTCGGCAGTTTCGGCATTTATAATAAGTTTTGGCAGTTTCGCCTTTCTCCAAAGTTTCGCCAGTTTTTTAATATAACTTTAATATAGTTTCGCCAGAATTTCGCTTTTCGGCGAAACGCCATCTTGCCTAAACCCCTAGGTTTCGGCAAGCAACCTTAATTATGGGTGCTCAAAATAGAGGATACGAATGGTGGTCTTTATTTTGATATGGCACCAAAACTAGATCTTGCCAAGTATGAAGTTAACTTGATTGAGCTAGATAGGGAAGGGGTGAAGTTAATTAATTTAATAGATCAGGCGGTTACCAAAGGTCTAATCCTTTACCACAATATTAATTTTCTACCATATTCGCTGAATAGTCCAGTTCCCAATACAAAGTTCTTTAACCTTTTCATAGGATTTTTGGCTAAGCCAGCGGTAAAAATTAATCCCGAAATCATGGATCCTATTCTCTGGCATACAAAGAATATAATCAGTAATGAAAATAAGAAGCTTCACGAATATCTTTGGAATTGGTGGGCATATTTAGTGCAGAAGCCAGAAAAAAAGCCTCAGTCAATCTTAGTCTTAAAGTCTACATTACAGCAGTGTGGGAAAAATATTATCACTGACTTTATTGGTGACAAAATCCTAGGGAAACATCTCCATTATGCTACATCAGATTTAGAAAAAATTCTTGGGCGATTTAATAGTCCCATCCAAGCTCGAAAGCTTATTGTTATGAATGAGACTGGGATGTCTAGTGCGGAATGGCATAAATTTAACAGACATCTTAAATCCCTTATAACGGAAGGAATGGTGTCTATAGAGTGTAAGGGTATTGAAACAAAGCGAATTAAAGATTTCACTGGATTTATGGTTACAAGCAACCAGGATGCCCTCTAAAAATAGATATAGGTGATTCCCGTATAGATTGTTTTGATGTATCTTTACGATGTAGGGGAAATACAGCATATTTTAAGTGACTAGGAAATGTACTTAACCATCCCGACGCACCAGGAGTAGTCATGAGATATCTTCTTAGTCGTGACCTTTCAGATTTTGAACCACAAGAAATTCCCGCAACTAAAATGAAAGTAGATATAATGCGTGATCAGCTTCCTAGTCCCATTCGATTTATAATCAACTATATTACATCTAGGGCTGAGGATGGAACATCTACGCAAAGTTGTACATCATTATATCAAAAGTATTTTGAATGGTGTGGAGAGAATGGTGAAAAAATATTGACTAGTAAAGTTGCTGGAAAAAAGTTTTCTGAAATTGGTATTGAAAGCAAACAAGTGCGGATAGGTGGTGGGAAAAGAGAATGGCAGTATACTCTTGACTGTTCCAAAATCATAGCTAAGCTCCGTGAATCTGGTCTAGGTGATATCGAAGAGTTCTCTGACACACTTCAAGATGACATATCCACAAACAAGGGATTCCAGAATGAGACCACAGATATACCCATATTCAATGTGCCAGAAACTATTCTACAGAAAATAATCCCGCCTCAGCCAGAGTGCCATAACAGAGTAGCCGATAGAAAGAATAAGCCTTCACCTAATACCAGTAAAGATAAGAAGACCAGTAATCAGGATGATTCGACTCAGGCACTTTTCGACTATATGACAGAAGATACACGTACTCTGATCGTCTCAACATCTGGTACATCCAAGACTTCTAAAAGACCTGAACCAGTAATTGGTAAACTAGAGACTATTGAGCTTCCTGAATCTAACAAGCCCATAAGTAAAAACACGAATATGCCTCCTAAAAAGATCCTAGCTGATTCATACAACCCTAATGAACTATCATCAGCCATACTTCTGGCCAAAGCTCAGCGAGATGAGCATCTCAGAAAAAAGGCAGTCGAACTTAGTGAGGATCCAGATGTCTTCGTAACTATTACCGAAAAAGACAGGCTCAATTCCATTGCATTCTGAGATAGAATGGAAACCGACTCTCGAATGTGTGGTTATGCAGAAGAGGTGGAAGAAGATCCCAAAGAATATATAGACATGACAGTACAGGAAAGATTGATAGAAGAAGAAATAATCTGCCGTTCTCTCGAGGAAGATGGGATCACATCCTCCTGGCTTGATACTAAAAAGGAATGGAAAAAAACGGTAAGCACACTCCAGGAGAATGGTATGCTTTGGTAAAGAGCGAATAAAAAGCTGATTCACAAGAAAGCTGTTTGGGTAAGAGAGTCTTTATAGTCTTTACACATGGGCAATATATAATTCCAAATTATTATTATTTTTTTTTTTCGCATATCCTATCTACCCGCAATTTTCAAATATTTGCAGAGCAAACCCCAGCCATAGTGGGTGGTCTCATAGAGACCCAGCATAAGCTATATCATTATTTTTTTCGCTCCTCCAATCCTCCGATAGTTTTCACCGACCATGAATGTCAAAACAATTATTTATTTTTTTGAATTGAACTTTCTCCACATAGTATATACCAAACAACCTAGGTATAACCAAATATCTTACATATTACCAAATAATAATATGGCTGGCATCGCTACTAGATATGTAACAGAAAACGAGCTCAATATCGAGATGAGTATTGAAGAGCTTAGTAACCACGCTCTGGCATTAGATATCCTTTTAATGGATAAAGTTAAGAGGGATCAGGCACGACGACGTCTCCAAAAGGGATATAACTTTAGCAAAAAACAGGTATTTGCATTAATTCCTAAGCAAACAGCTGGTCAGAAAAAAGGAGGAGCCTTACCCAATGCTCCCAATGCTTCCAAAACTCCCGATAACACCCAAGAAGCAGAACCAGACGCAGTGAATATATGTCAAATTTTACCGAAAGAGACTATTAGAAATTTGGCCTAGCATATCATTCGGGATAATCTTGGTGAAGCAGAAATAAAAGTTATAGCTAATGCCTTAGCTAAATCTGCCTCTAATGCTAGCGCTAGTTCATCACGCCTTACTAGACTTTGAAGAGAGATGAGAGCCCTCGAGGCCTCAGAAAAAATAGTCTCTGATACAAAGATTCTAGACACAACCCGTTCAGCTAATAAAATTAAAAAGGAAAATAGATTGTTACATAAAAATGAAGGAATCGATTATCCAGACCACTTCTCATTAGAATCGGTTAAGGAAAGACTGGATTCATATGATGTGTCCAATATACCTGATAAATAAGCCCTAGCCGATGTAATGATAATGCTTTGTATTCGCCCTGCTGAAATTAAAGACTTACGCATATCTAATGGAAGCGTAACTGGGTATGGAAAAAACTGGGGACAACAAGACATTTCCCGGGTATTCAGATCACTAGAGAAGAATGAGGAACGGGCGAAGCAATTGCTTATATAGATTCAGGAAGCAATTTTTTCTGGACAGTTAAAAGACCCAGGAAAGCCAGGTGTATTATGGTTCAATACATTCCTAAAAAAGGATAAATTCCTTCCTAAAGTAGGCAAACCACTACTTCCTAGTTCTTTGCGCAAAATAGGGACGGTATTTGCAGTTGTAGCTCATGGAGCGAAGAATTTATCGAAAGCTGAGACCATTGCTAGTGAAGCACTTCGCCACAGTCCTGACAACCATGCCTCTCCTGCAAAAAACTATACCATAGTAAATTATCGGTTAAGAGGGGAACCATATAATCAGGCAACGGTATTCGAGCTCTCCGGTGAAAACTAATCACATATAAGGTTAGAAGACCGGAGTATTCAATAATATTCTTGGTGTTTAGCTTCCAATTTATTTCTCTATAATTCATATGCAGGAATCAGCTATACAATATTTCTTCCACCGATCATGAGCAGGCCCTAATTGGGAATTTTATTTTTTCGCTTGAGGCAAGATATATCATATATAAAATATCACGAAAATGGTAACCAATCAAAATCATTCATCTGATGTATCCAGCGAGCAGGAAGTTATCAGATATACAGAGAAATTAGCCCAGTCATTAGGACTGGATGAGCAGAATACAAGAGCATATAAAGCACTCTCTGGACAGATTTGGGCATTAGAAAAAAGACTGGAAGATTATCATATCAAATATGTAAAGCTTAAAAGGAAGGTCAATTTATTGGAAGATGAATTGGAAGATGAATTGGATGATCTGGATGAATGTGTAGATAGGGGAGCTGTGGTCGACTTAATACATGAAATAGTTCCCTTGCTAATTAGTAAAAAAGGGCCGAAAGGTGATGTGCATAAGGATTCCTACTATTCGTCTGAGTCTTCTGAAGATTCCGATTCGGTTGAGATAAGAGAAAAAAAAGGCTGTCCCTCATAAGCAACGAAGAAGGGCGCGACCAAAGAAAGTTAAGACCCTTCGATCAGGATGAAAGCTTTCCAATATTGTATTTCACTTTTTTTTGATCGAAAGATATTCTAACCGTATATAAATGTATACAGTTAATTTGCCAGAACAACTTCCGCCTGAACTAATACCATCCATTTCAAAGTACCCCCCAGAACGGGATCTAAAAAATGCCCGCAATATAAATAATATATGGGAAAGAGAGGTTAATCTTGAATGGTCCAAAAGAATGAATTTTTTATTTGGGAGAATAGTTCAAGGCAATTATACAGTAAAGGAATATTATTCGAAACTGAAAGAGTGTAATTTAATCCAGAATGGCTTCTTAAAAATCTATTCTTCAGAGGATTATCACCTGAAGATATATTAAAAGTTTGTTTGGATGGGTTACAAGTACTTGCGTTAGATGACATAGTGGAAAGGCTTAGTTCGGAGCAGTAATTTACCAGCGAACTAGGCTCAGCTAATTTTATTTTTTGTTTAAAGATACAGCATATAAAACAGAATATTTATGGTGTATTCAACCATCTTTTATTTACCAGAAGTACTAGAACATATTTTACATTTTTTATTGATAGATAAATCCATTTACCCCGCTCTATTTGTTTTCCGATTGTAGTATAGATGCAGTGCCCCTATTCTATGGAGACGTATTGAGCTAAAGGGGAACGATCCCAAAGCAAAGAAATTCATAGAATTAGTATGTGGGAAGCAAAAGCCAATTTATAGCTCGAAACTAACCCATCTCGAAATTCCATACTATAATCCACTTTCAAGTAAGAAAATTGAAGGCATCGTAAAAACATGCCCAAACATAATTTATTTGAATTTCAAAAATTGTGTGGGTTTTAGTAATAGAGCATTAAATCAGCTTAAAGCATACCCCAATCTGAGATATCTTAATTTATGTAGTAGTGGTATTATGGGTGATAAAGCTTTATGTGGAATGGTGGGATCATGTCGTAAAATAGAATATCTAAATATTTCTTTCTGCCAAGGCATTACTGATAGATCTTTAATCAAAATTGCGAACAGTTGCCAAGCTTTACAAGAGTTTTATTTTGCTTGTGCGCATTTGATTTCTGAAAGATTTATAAGTCACATCTTAAACTCATGTCCAAATTTATGAAGATTCAGTATTCTGGGTAGCTGTCGAAGAAAAAATAGATGTGATATATTAGTAGAAAAACTTCTTACTGTAGAGGAACACCTTAATGTAGAGAAACATCTTAGTGTAGAGTATCTTGATTTTGGTAAGTATGTTTACGTCGCCGAGACTTCAATTTGCAATGCCATTCATTCCTGTCCAAATCTCCAACATCTCAACCTTAGTTTTTGTAGAATTACTGATGTAACTATCAAAGAAATTTCTCATTCGTGTCTTTATTTAAAATATCTTAATCTGGAGGGGTGTGCTAATATTACTAAAGAAGCCATAGATCAGCTCGTTTTACTTAATCCAAATATCCATGTTGAGGATTTCATGAATTCTATGGATATGTGAGCTGAATTAGATCAAGAGATAGGACGGATATATAACATTCGGCATAGTGTTGGTAATAATCTGAATTCAGTTCTACCTCAGTTATACCAGCATCTTAGTTTCATGATGGTTGACTCTGGTGACAATCACCACATTATAGCTATGAACAGACATTCACTGACTCGAGGTAATATTTCCACCTTAATGTCGAGAGCTGGTGATAGAATACTAGCCAATCAATCAGAAATGGTACCGTACTTTACCAATCTAGCTAGTCCGGAGTGGGCTGTGAAGCGATTCTCATGATCATCAGCTCAGAAGAATTTGCTGGGCCATGCACAGCGCCTTCGGTCAGAATGTGTGACAAAAAATATAGATTAGCTAACCCGTTCTAGACATGGGCATTGACCGGCACTAGATGGATTTTTGACGAATATTTCATGCAATTGTTGAGGAGAGAGTTTCGGAAATAATGGAAGCCCCTCTCCAGTAAACATAATTTTCTTTACACCCATTTCACCATATTTTGGAAATATCACACCTGGATCATCCTCTAAGGGACCATGAAACTCCTTAAGCTTCCGGAGACATGCTCTTATATTTTCATCAACTTCTTCCACCCTTTCTTGATTAGAATAGCCAACAATGTCGAGTTTATCCTGAATTGCTATTATATTCTCTTCCAAACACATAAACAAATTAAATATTTCACCAAATGGAATATCCGTAGAAGCTTTATTGCTTCGGAGTGCCTCTTCTAGAATGGGATTACCATCAATGTTGAGTTTCTCCTGAATCGGTATTAAATCCCTACCAATTCTAACAACAGCTCGTAAGAATCGGCAAGTGTTTTCCCCATGAGCTTGGAATCTGGAGGCACTACTAATTCATTTGCATTGCCAGGACCAATACCAAGTTTCTCCTGAATAGCTATTATATCCTTCTTCTTATATAAAAATAGTCCATAAAACTGAGCAAGCGTTTCAGAATTATTATTTGCCATGATTGCTATAATAAAGTAATATATTTAATGCAGAAAATTTAGTGAAGCGCCTTAAGGGCCGAGTCCGGAATACTGATCATCAACCCGGATCACTTCGCTCAAAAGAAAAATTTGCTGGGCCACTCCTGTGCGACAGAAAAATAAGTGGATCATCAGTAAGATTGCTTGTCTAAACCTCTTCAAAATCCTACGATTAGTTTCGTCAAAATTTTACTATAGATTTATTATAGTTTCGGCAGAGTTTCGGCAGTTTCGGCATTTATAATAAGTTTCGGCAGTTTCGCCTTTCTCCAAAGTTTCGCCAGTTTTTTAATATAACTTTAATATAGTTTCAGCAGAATTTCACTTTTCGGCGAAACGCCATCTTGCCTAAACCCCTAGGTTTCGGCAAGCAACCTTAATCATCAGTCAGGTCATGTGCAACATAATTTTCGCATATACTGAAAAGAAGCTATATACGCTACCAGTACTTTATTTTTTATTAAGTATAATTGCTCTATTAGCAAAATGTCAGATGACAAGACAGATGAAGGCTACAATGAATTTATTGAAGAATATGGATCGAGATATGAATGGGATAATGAAGGGAATCCTGAATTTATACCAGAGTGGGAAGACTGGGAAGATCTTTTTTGCGAAATCAAAATCTATTAGAAGACAAAGGCAATTAGGCATTGGAGAGAAAAAATACTTAAGAAATTTGTATATAGTCTGCCCGGCATAAGAAATCCAGCATCATTATTCCATGTATTCATACAATCTAATGCTTTTTACCTCCCACAAATTTTAAGCCTAATAGAATTACCGTATAGTGCCAAGGAACTTCGATGGGAAATATGGCCGGATGGTAAAGATACAGATGAGATCAAGGTAGAAAATAATGCAGATGAGGTTGATAAGTTCTGGTGTGGGTTATTGCTTCAAGATGAAGACTCAATAGTGGATTATTACTCGAAGATAAAGAGATGTAACGATGTTATCAAGCTCTGTAAAAATCATCTTAGAGAATTATTCCATAAAGGATTATCATCAGAAAGTCAAAGGTATATCGCAAGATTTGGATGTTATTATAATCACGATCTTGATCCTGATAAAATGGTAGAAATGCTTATTCAAGCTGAAAAGGAAAATGTGCCCGATCTAATTACCGCATTTAGTGATTATCTTAGTCAGGTTAGCAATGTTCAGATTTCGACCCAATCTGGATTCTCTAATAATAATATTATTTCTGCTTTTCTTAATCTAGAATTAACAAGATCCTCTATGGCGGGGTGGTACAATACCAATCTATCTAGTCTGGAGCAGTAATCACCAGCTCGGAAGAATTTGCTGGGTCACTCCTGTGTGACAGAAAAATAAGTGGATCATCAGTCAGGTCTTGTGCGATATATTAATTTTTGCATATATATTCGAAAAAGAAAACATACTAACCAGTACCTATATTTTTTTCCCAAACAAATGTGAGAAAATGTGAAAGGAGGTCTAGTTGCAACACAGGACCAACTCTAAAAGTAAATACTGACGGCAAAAGCATATGTTATGAAAGGCTGAGGACTTTGGAATTTCGAGATCTACAAGAACTAACTACCTTTGCGTCTCTCTGGTAGATTCCCATGTGAAAAGGTATGAAGATTCCATTTACATGTGCCTTCATAGAACTCTTGGTATCATACGACAATGCTAATCACTATTCTTATCTCCTTAACTTCAGCTTGGCGCTCTTTTTCCCAGCAAGATATAAAGCATGTAGGAGTATGTGGAAGTTCAGCCAACTTTTCGCAAAAAATTTTAAGGTGCGTATGTGATAGAAGTTATGTATAGGAGCGAAGTGCGACATAAAAAATACTTACTATGGGCTCTTAAATTTAGGAAATTCGCTACACAATGATCGATAACAATGATAGGGATGGTATTGATATCACTCTCAATTGTCTTATCGTTCCCATAGGGAACCTCTTTGATCTTTCAAGCAACCAAGTAGCTCAAGCAATTACAATCAACACAGGTCAAACGGTTGGCAGACTTGAAATTGCAATTCGTAATCAGTTAAGCCAGTTAGGCCTGTTGGAGGTACAATTTTCTAATCTTTCTCTAAGTATTCATCAGATCCATCCCGGAACAGTTAGCGAAAGACCAATGAACTCTCAAGCCTATATTTCTGATTTTTTTAATAATCAATTTCAACCTCGAGCGGGTCACTTCCATGTCACCGTATATTTTCCATAATTTTAGTGTCATGTAGCGCTATAGTCACAATTTTTATGTATTGTAGGCCGGGTTCTGGCAACTATTTTATTTCATAAATAAAGTATTATTTTATCGAACGTATATGAGAAAAGGTCACGTGTGATGATGCAATGCCTGTGCTACATAAAAACCTATATTAACGCCCAGTATTTTATTTCCCGAACAGAAATAAATTTTTATCTTACTCCGGAAAGTAACACTATTTTTTGTCTGAGCCAAATATCCCTATAAAAACGTAACACTATGTCTTCTGAAACCAGTACACCTTATACTCCAGCTTCCACCTCTATCTCTGTTGCTGGAAATGAGACGGTCTCATTGGCGGACAAAATTAAAAAATATGATACGGCCAAACTTATAGAATATTTGCAGGGGCAGAAAAACTTGGAGCTTAGTAAAACGGCTATCAAAATTTTAGAGAAGGAAGAGCTTAATGGCGGGGACTTGTTTGACTTGACTGAAGAAAGGCTTCGCAGTGTTGGCTTAGACTTGGGACCTGCTATGAGACTCGTAAAGTTCGCTAAGGAGTGTAAAGATAAAAAGTTGAGGTCGTTTCCCTCGTACAAGACTAAGAAAGAGTTGGGTGAGGTGCTGGAGAAATATGGGATTGTTAGCAGGGATATAACTCGCATTCCACAGTTCATACCATGTAAGTAATATCAGATTAAAGGGTTTTTTTTATATATTTGGAGCTCACATATCATAATATAGCCACCCACAACATCAACGAAAGCGCCCCCGAATTTAAGCTATGCATTGACGATATTCTTCGTGGAATAAAAAATATGGGACCAGTTGTAGATAGTAACGAAGCTATGCGGTGCGAGTATATTTCAACGATCTTACATACGGCTGTAAGTATTCTCGGCGACTTGGTAATCACACCTCAGACAAATATAATTGGTGAAGAAAACACAGGCCGTGTCGACTATGCCATCAAAAAAATTATCAGCGAGATGCTGGAGGAAATAATTTGCATAACCGAAGGCAAACAGAATCAAGTAACTATATGTATCTGCCAAAACTTACTACAATGCCGAAGTGCTTGCGATGTAAGTATGACAAATTCTACTAGCTCGCTTGCTATAGGATGATCATGGGCTATTGCTAACTTACTTCTCTATTTTCCTCAGATGAATATAAATATGAACAAGAAAAAAAGAAAGGTGGATGATGCATTCGATCCCGACTACGACTACGTCTATGGTATAGTCAGTACTGGAACTGACTGGTACTTCATTCTTCACAGCACTGAAGGTATCTATAGTACGAGCAGGACTGAATACCGAATTTCACTAACAGAAGACACTCTCAAAGATGATACAGAATTGCGTAAGAATGTGAAGAGGGTTTTAGAGGTTATAGTAGGTTTATTAAAGGATAGAGCAGTAGGTAGTGAGAAACCCGCAACTAAGAAGCGTCGTGTAGAAGAAATAATCAAGAAAAAATAATCATGTATATTAGATAGACGTCATGTATCACAGGGCAGTCCCAAACTTGTATTTATTTTTTCGCATGTATTAATAAAAAATTTTTCTTTGCCAAGAAATTTTGTTTACTTCGGGTAAGGGAAAAAATGTGATTTTCAGAACATTGAACAATTCCTTTCATATATAAAATTATTATTGATCATGTCAGTTAATGAAGCTAACACATCTGAGCTTGAAGCATTGAGACAGCATGCTACTGAACTTGAGGCTGAGAATGCAGAGCTTAAAGCATTGAGACAGCGTGCCACTGAACTTGAGGCTGAGCTTAAGGCTAAGAAAGATGAGTTTGAAGCCAAAAAAGTCGAATTTCTAAAATCTACCAAAAAATATTACACAGAATTTGAGGGTTATATAGTAAAATTAAAACATCTTAGTTCGCAAAACCCAGACAATCTTGAGAGTATTGAGGCTTTAATTCGTGATATCAAGGCCCAGAATGTAAGGAATAAATCAATTATAGAAGAATATGAAAAGGAACTGGAATCCAAGAAAAATCACAAATTCCAGACCAGATGCATCCAGATAGCTAAGGAAATTCTTAATGAGGAACCTATTATCGAATATCGCCCTCCTTTCCTGAATGGATTAGAGCTTGATGCTTTCTTCCAAAAATATCGAATCGCATTAGAGGTGCAAGGGGCTCAGCATCGGCTTTATAGTACTAGCTGGTATAAAGATGTTAAGAAACTCGAAGATATTGTTAATCGTGATCGGCAAAAAAGGTGCATTTGTCTGGATAGTGGAATTTTTCTTATTGAGATATGGTATGACCAAAACCCGGAAATTGTCATTCCAGAAAGGATACGAAAAATTAAGGAGTTTGTTTATCTAGCATCCAAAAGTTTTGATATCCTATAATCAAGTCTTCTTATAATATATGTAACTCTACGATCGATATTTGTGTGATTTTTTTGCATGTTACACCACGCTACTAAATAAAACAATACGACTTTATTTGGCAATCAATATTTCACAATGTTTATGCTAATTTACAGGAAGATATTATTTATTTACTATTAAAATAAGTTTCACTGTTTTTACTATTAAAACTAATATATAGCATTATTAAGTTTCACCCTTTTCATTCTTTGTGGCGAAGGATAAATATCCTCTTTTTCATCGTCATCATTACAAATAATGTACAAATTGTTCTGCTGTGCGATCATATGATTATTACATCTCTCAGATAATTTTTTCATTCCTTCGATCGCTCCAAGAATTCCACGTCGAAAAATTACCAAACCGATCAAATAGTTTTTCACAAGATTTTTATCGACTTGAGAATGAAGTGGTAATTGTATGTTCATCAATGTGGTGATTACTCCAAACCTGTACTTTGATTTGTCATAGTATAAAATTTTTAGATTGGTCCCTATTATTATTGTAATGGTAATTGTAATAAGCATAATACTAATTATGATAGCGAATGATCAATTAAAAGTTATTACCATATAGCAACATTCCAAAACGGGGTATATTTCGAACATCATCCATTAGATCGCCATCGGCAATATTGGAAAATTGGGAGACAAGTTTTTCTTTTGCTCGTCGTACACTTCGAGACATAAAATGAATTAATTTCCAACGATTGCCTTCGGTTCGAACAGTAGTAGATTGATATGGTGGACTGGCGGCCTCACCATACAAAAACTCATACAAAAAATCACCAATACGATACTGTGCTATCCAGTCTGGGATGTTTCGTGATTGGAATGTAGTTTGTTTCAGTTGCCTTCATTTGACTTAACCATATGTCATAGTCTAAGTCGACTTTTTCATTTCTCTCCTCTGAAGTCTTTCGAGTCCTTATGAATAAATTTTAGTAACATATAATTCTCATTAATTACATATTCACCATTATACTCATAACATATTTCATTAATTATATTACCAGTCTATTGCAATCTTTCCGTTTGAAACTTTAATTGTATTGTATAAAATATTATGCATAATCTCGTGAATATGTGTGTCTTCAAGGATCGAACAATCATCTTTTAGCTTATTTTGATATCGACCACGGTCCCACACTTCTTTTCTGTAAATTGATTTACATACATATATGATCAATGACATAAAAAGTGAAAATAATTTAGCGAATTGATACATACAAGGATTGGTACATAATTTTGATGTATTCGCACTCTTCTTACTGTCTTTCTAGAGTTTGAGGTTCCTAACCATTTAATAAGTTATCGATCCACTTTATGAATTCTGTCGTAAAACCCTTCCAATTTCGAACATTTTCATATTGGCTTGCTTCTTCCAGTAAAGATTTTGGTATCAAATCATTAATAATAGGATCAATTCGATCCAGGTCCAATATAAATGAGAGTAACGGGTTATTAAACGAGAGCTTGGCAAGGTCAATAGATTTCATTTTTTCTGAGATTCTGCATATAATTTCATAAGTAGATTCACTCTAAAAAAAAGATAACAAAAAGTGGATAAATGATGATAAGCATATGAACTTTTGAGGAGCACTTACAGCTAAAGTTTCATATCGATCTTTTACTTCTTGGAGTAGAATTTGATTATCTAGTTCTTCCTTTTCTTTTTGTTTGTTCCGTAAAATGGTTGATTTAGAGGGTCTTTTAGATCTTGAAGTTCTTGAGGATCTAGTATTACGGAATGAATAAGGTTGGCATTGCCCATGCTGAATAAAACTGTTTAAATACTAAAAATGTAGTAACCTTCATCTAAGACAGTTTCCATATTATGTTCCAAATCTTTTTTGAGATCATCCATGAAGTAGTAAAAGGTTATTCCGCCGGTATTGCTCATCACACCCTTCCATAACGTCTGAACTTCTTGAGAGTCTTTCTCTTCCTGGTGATTATTAAGAGAAGAAACTTACATCAAGAGAATTTTAAGGGACGACAACGCAAAGCAAGTCAATACTGGGATCCCCTCGATCACGACGAAAGCAAGCCATACTAGGATCCCAAAAGAGATACTACAATCAAATTCGACAACCAAATACCTGGGACCACAAGCAAAGCAAGCTGTACTAGGATCCTCTTGGGATCACGAGTAAAGCAAGCTGTACTAGGATCCCAAAAGAGATACCATACCTGAGATTCAATGAGTTCACTCCATTTTTCTCTTAAATCTTCATTAACAACTTGGTCCCGAAGGTAAAGATTTAAATTTCGACAATACAACTCAAACTCTTCTTTCTTCGATTTCCAACTCGGTCTCTCATTCTCATATAATAATTTAAAACATAAAAAATTTAAAAATGAAAAAGAAGATGGGTTTTGCTTTTTAAAATAATCGTTCATGTTAAAGAAATATGTTTTAAAATTTTTTTTTCGCGACACTTAAATTAAAATATAAGAAGTCACGTGGATGTACGCGTTTTCACGTGAAAGTGTTTTGATTACATGCGTGATACATATGACGTAATTATTAGAAGGGAAATCTTATGTTACACTTATATTAATTGGTCAGCTTTATAATAGACCTATAATGACGTATATGTGTCACTTATCATTTTACCAACTTTCAGATAGCATGAGCGAAATTCAATTTGACCCTGATGGTTACACAATTATTTATATTAAATTTACAGTACAATATATATCGGTTATATAGTAACACTAATTTTTAGTATCGACAAAACCTTTCTCTAGCATGTTTACTTTCGTTTACTTTTCCCTGATCCAGTCTGATCCAGTGTTTGAAGGTTTTAGCTATAGAGCATATAATACTAATATTTAATGGGATAGGAAGTTAATAGTTTTGTGTTTAATAAAAACAACCTGTTTGCTACCAGAACTTTTCCAAAACATTCTTCTATTGCTGTTTTATCATTTTGAGCAAGGAGGCTTCAGTTTGAAAGGTTGCCTTATAGACAAAGTTTTAACGTGAGAGCATATTGTAAAATACTACCTATATCATGTTTTTTTGTTACAAATCACAAGTTTTATTAGTATTATTTATTATAACTATGTAATTACTTCTGCTGTTAATAAAAAATAACGTAAAATTTGTAAGGCAAGATAAATCATGTGACTATCAACCAATTATAGCTTGTGTCTGGTAATCCAATCAGAGATAAATTTGCTCATGCTCTTTCAGATGAACTTTTAAAAATATGATTAAGGGAAATCGAAAGGCTGACGAGGCATTCGATGCTGACTATGATTATGTCTATGGTATAGTCAGTACTGGTACTTTACAACACCAAGAGCACCTATAGTACGAGCAGGACTGAGTATTGACAGAAAACACTCTCGAGAATCCAACCGAATTGCGCAAGAAAGTGAAGAGGATTTAGATGTCAGTGACAAACCCACATTTAAGAAGCGTCGCGTGGAAGAAATGAATATGGTGAATGTGATAGAGGTTATTATTATCGTGACGGAAGATACGAAAGAAAAACCTTTCCAATAATGAGTTCTATTATCTCTCTGGTAACCGAATTATTGGGCGAATCAATTACTCACATTTACTGAATTATGCGAAATCGGTATATTTCTTTTTTTTCGAATCACGTGGGTGGCTTAGCCAAGCATATATCATGCGCAGTAAGGGCTGAACGAAAAATTTATATGTTTCTGCAGTGCTCCTATTTTTAGGTCTAGATGTGCTATTTTCGTAATAATGGTTAATATATGCTATTTTTGTAACAATGAAGCCAGGGTCAAAATCTCATGAAATACCGTTATATTATTGCAAATCTATGGGGAAGTAGATCGTGGGTCTTTTAGAACTGGGATCAATAAATAATTAATCCGGTAATGATATTCACTTTTCCGGAAAGTTCTGGCATAATTTTACCTATCATGTTTTTTTTGCTCGAAAGTTCTGGCATGATTTCCATTTGTGGATTGATTTGAATCAGCCATTTGCAGATCTACATTATTTAATTAGTTTATTGGGATTAGCACAATGATGGGATGGATAAACACCACCTTTCTTTATTAGTATAATTTTTGACAATACCTGAAGCCGTAATTCATAAGATTTCGATTTAACATAATTATTAATCTGCCATTAAGGCGCTTTGCTAGGCGCTTCGCAGATCTTCAGACAAACGGTACATTTTTATTTAACATATTGGGATTAGTACAATGACGAAATAAGGGGTCCAGGTACGTAATTACTTGTGAATAAATATTATTGGTTTGAAGTCTGGTTGAAGTCTGGTTGAAGTCGGGTTGAGACTGCGCTTCAGAAAGTAAACTCTCATTAACCACACTTTTTTCTCATATTTATTCGAGAGTAGAAAAGGTACCAGGGCAAACAAGTTTGATATGTTATCTTCCGCAGATTGATAAGTAAAGGAAGCTATAAATAGTGGAACAAAAACGAAAAATGTGAAGTCTGGTTGAACTCTGGTTGAACTATGGTTGATGTACAGTTGATGTGCAGTTGATCTCCAGTTATACCAAATGAAAACCCCCTTTTATGTAACAATGATCTGCTGAAAGCGCTAAAGGCAGACTATATAAACAACCTATGATTCATGCTCACGTCCAACACCCCATCTCAAAAAAAATTCTGTTGTTGAAAAAATGGCTGAATGGACTGATCCACAAATTCGTACTCTTATTGACGAACGTAGAACCAGAAACGATGAGTTTCATAACCTTGGAAGGAATCAGAAAATCTT
Source organism: Rhizophagus irregularis (assembly GCF_026210795.1). Classification (NCBI taxonomy): domain Eukaryota; kingdom Fungi; phylum Glomeromycota; class Glomeromycetes; order Glomerales; family Glomeraceae; genus Rhizophagus; species Rhizophagus irregularis. The sequence goes on from NC_089459.1 coordinate 3,004,066, forward strand.
CTGGAATAGTATTGCTGATAAAATCAATCAAGAGAATGGGACATCATTCAACGGCCACCAATGTAAAGAAAAATTCTCGAATCTTGTCTGGGATTATAATGTAAGTTATCACTGTATTGAGAACTATGTGGTGGATAAATCCACCTGTCCCCTCCTATATGTGGTCACTACGTGTCCAGTTCTAACATTGATCATATTATTGTTAGGCTATGTGTGATTTTATGTCTGGTCGTAAATCTAGTAGAAGTCGGCTGGGTGTACAATATTTTGATGAATTTCGTACACATTTTTGGGAGAGACCTGAGGATGAATTTGATAGGGTCCGCAGTATTAATACTTTTAACCAAAGATGAAGTAGAGGAAGTGGAAATATTATGCCTATACCGTCTACCAGAGAAGTTGAACGCGAATTGAGATCTTCCAAAAGACGATTAAGTCGAAGTCCATCTATTAGTCAAAGTCAATCACCATCTATTGGACGAAGAAGTCGAAGACAATCGCCACCCGTTAGACGAAGACACTCAGTAATTCTGCCTGTTAGCTCGTTAACCACCAACGATGAAATGGATATTTCCGATACAAAGCAGTTGGTTGGCCAGAGAAGAACTTCCACGCATGAAGAACTGTCCTTATCACTTCATCTACCACCATCTTATGATATTGCCACTGCCCAAGAATCGTCAAATGTGAGGGGTAATATACAATAACTACATTAGCCATTATGGTGCTTTGCTAGGCTCTCCCGCACAATACTGTTATTGTTCCATTAATTAGTGTATTTTTTCTATACTGTGCTATTATACCATGAATGTACTTTGAAAAATATAATAAAGAGCTTTACTTTGTTTCGTGAGTGTTTTGTGCCCCCCTTGATCTTTGAGATAACATAAATACTCTCAAACAAGATATTCATTAAAAGCGCGTTTAATGGTGGCTTAGATACTGCGCAAAATCTGATTGGCCGATCATTTCGTGATTTATCGAAACCACTCAGCGCCATGAAAGTGCCAGGGAAGTGTCGTGGAACTGTCGTGGAACTGGTGGAGATCTCATGTGATACAAATTTTATAGTTTAGCCGTCCATGGTGATCAGGTTTAATTTAACTGAATCATGACATCATATCTATTTTCACTCGAACAATCGAATAAAAATGAATCTTATATCATATCGGCTTATTATCGGAATTGGACCAAAATTAAGGCCCCAAATTACTATTAAAATTGCATGTGACCATCGTAAATGTTACACAACAATCATATGTCAAGCGTTAGACTCTCTCACCGAAAAACCCTAAAAAAAAAAAATTTAATAGTAACTATCGCGTCAAACCAATCTCCTCCCTACGAAACCAATCTCCTTCAAAGGTAAATTATGTTGAGTGTACTATTCTATTTCTATATACAAAAAAATATTTTTTAACTTTATTTAAACTACATTTAGTAATTCAAAAGTAGTTTGCTTGTAAAATTTTTGTTATTTGTAAATTTCGCGTATTAATTTGAATAAAGTTTACAACAGTGTTTAATATTTTTAATTAATAAAGTGTTTTTTTTTATATTTTAGGTATGGTAATATGAATCAAGCTGTAGTTTCTACCGGTGCTCTTCCACCTTCAACAACAACTCAAATAACAACTCCAACAACTAATGATTCAAAATTTGAATGTAATATATGCGGGAAACTGTTTAAAAAAAGAGGGGATTGACTAGACATTTAAATACTATTATAAAATACAACTCTTTACGTCCAGATATTGATGCTTTACCTGATAATACCGTACACCAATTTAAAGCCATCTTAGTTCACTATATTCGCAAAAGATTACCAAAAGGATATAGGCAATTAGGAAAACAAACAGTTTCTATTCCCGCTACTGAAAGTCAGTTTTATGCAGTATTTAAAAACTATATACATTACTACTCTGCTACAAAGGGTATTTACAAGTGTATATTTCGTGGAGGTTCATCAAATCAAATATTAGCAAATATTCTAGAGATGGAAGGTTGGGAGACTAAATTTTACGATCAACGGCAATGTACTTATGTTGTACTTTGTGATGATGACAATAATATTGAAGATGGGGACGAAAATCCTATTACAGCTGCATTAACTTATGAAACAATTAAAAAATTACGCAAACCAAAATGCGTACGTGGTCAATTAGTAGTAGAATGGAAAAAACAAAAAAATACTGATTTTAATGGTAATTTCACTCACGCAGGTCACATTTATTTTCATTTTTACAATAGCCAGGCTATGATTGAATAAAATAGATTATTTGAACACGAAAAAAACAGTATCAAAGTATATTAAGCATTTTCATTCTAATTATTTTCAGCTTTAATATGAATTTTATGAGGTTTTTGAGAGTTTAAGGAAACATTATGGTAATTGTAAAAAAGAGATCGATTTTCATGTTCTAAGATCTCAATAATTGCTGATGACTTGGATTTTCTACCTCCATCTTTCATTGTTTTACGAAAAAAATAAGAAACTTGCTGATGATTTTTTTTTTCCACTGCACTACATGAAAATGACTTTAATCCCCATTTTTGATGAATTGTCATAAATTCAGAAACGTGATGGACTAACACATGAATGTAAGGTGTCATATCATTAGGTTTATAAAGACCTTTTTTGAATCCTTGAGTATTTGGAATACCTTCAGATGGCGTTAAGAATAAAGTAAGCCAATTCTTTGCATCATTTTGAAATTCTTCAGCATTTGTTTTTTGGTCCTTCATTTTTATGTAGAGTTCATAAAATTTATTCCATAGATTTTGTATCATATTAGCGCGTTGTCTTGAAAGAATTTTTGATAAATCAAAGAATTGTAATACTTTGATCTTATCATTTCCCATTAATGATGTGTAGCTCCAAGTTTTAGATTCTTGAATTTGCCAGAATTGAAACTTAACTTTAATTCTTTTCATTTCCTCTACAATTATCTTTCGTGCAGTATCATTAAACAAACCATATTCTGTTAATTCTGCTATCACAAGACTCCATAAACGATCAGTAATTCTAAGCATAATGTGCAATTCATCAGGAACCCAGTGATTAAGAGGTATCATATCAAAAAGTGGGTTTCTTATATGTCCTTTATAGTAATTATTTTGTTCAACTAACTTATCTATTTCTTTATTAATCTTCCATTCTTTTGATAGATCTCCTTGTTGTGATTTATCAATTGTACACCAAGGGCAGAAATTTTTGCTATGAGCGCTATTAAAACCCAAACAGATTGCTAAGAACTTCCAGTCGGACGAAAAATAAAATTGAAAATTCCACTTTACATTATCAATTACCAGTCCTTCTTTTAAATTTCTTAGATCATGGCAGAATTGGGTCATTGCATTTGATAGAGAGTTGTAATCTTCACATCCAGGATAGAGTATGGTCGTATAATGATGATCTGGTTTGTGTGAAGTATTTTTATCATCTAAAATAGCCACTGTGATGATTACATGTTTTACTTTCCTTCCTACGTTTCGCCCATCTCCAGAGATTCGAAGATTAATTATGGGCTGATCTGGATTCAAGATGCCTTTTTGAACAAGGTTAGGAACCAAATAATACAATATATTATTAATATTTCTATAGCCACCTTTACCAACTGCATTAATTACTTCTTGTGTTATAGATTCATCATCTATATCTACTCCTTCGGATTCATCCACTTGACTTTTAGTATTTATATCTACTATTGTTATTGGTATGAGCTGGACCATTATTTCATTTATATTTATACGTTCTTTAGATATTTCTCCTTCACGTGGTAGGTTATATTCTATAGCATATAGACGTCTATAAGAATCTCTTGGAATATTGCCTTCATCTAATGCTCTAACTATTGATTCAAGTTTTTGTTTTTTTTTAGTTTTATCTTCATTCTTGTAACTGATATTAAAAGTATGTTTTTTATTAACAGAATAACATATACTTTCCAATGCTGGTACGTCTTCCAAATTATATAGCTTCTGTGTTTTTTCGTTGAATTCAGCTAATATATGTTTTCCAATACTCATAGCATGTTTTGTAAGGGTGGAATTTCCACATTGGTCAATTGGTTTTAATATATGTGCACGTCGCTTGCCTTCTCTTGCCATTTCTAATGTTTTGAGATGAAGACCAAACAAATAAATTCCTGATGTTTTTGTTTTTTTTAAAGATGTATATTCCTGAAATAAATATTTTAAAGTTAATTTATAAATAGAAAAAAATAGAAAAACTAAAAAAAAATAATTTAGTGTACAAACTTTATGAAATAAATTTGTAACATCCGTCGCACTTCTAACTGAAGATACTACATGTTCAAAACACTTTCCAAACCAGATTTGAAAAACTGGTTTATTATCAATGTAATTAATAAAACACTGAACAACACATCGATTATTACTTCTACCCCAAGTTGTTTCTACCATATAATCATCAGGGATTCGATATTTATTAGGAGGAAGAGTGTACGCTAATAAAGATTTATTAGGATACGTTCCTTCTTTTATAATTTTATATGAAAAACTATGTCCTGATTTTTTAAAATTAATAATTGAGTCAAAGGGGTAATTATGAATTTCTTGTGTGTCAGACATTTGCAAATTAGAAGCTAGGAATAATTTTTTAAACTGCGTAATTATTTTACAAAGTTTCGTGAATTTTTTTTTTTTGCATAAAATTTGTGTTACAGATTAGATCGACCAATAAAATGGTTTGATGTAGTGTTACCATATCCAATTTAACATGACCGTCATTTGGGGTTACATCTTAAAAATTGGGGTTAGAGTTAAGATCCGCGCATATGTTTATTAGAGTATACTAGTGCTAAATCAGCTATAAAACAATAAAATCGCTATAATTTGATATAAGTCTTATTTATTGTGCATATTCAAGTGTATTAATAAGATAAGTGTGATTAAATCTCCATTAGGCGATGGTTTTGAGGGTACTTATGAGGAGCATGTCGAATATATTGGTTTGCGCTTTATGATGGATGGTGAAACACCATCTGAATGGAGAAATAGGATTTGGGATCGCCTAATGTATTTTCGAAATAAAAAATACTGTACATATGGTGAGAAAGATTATTTCTGTGCTCGCAAAGCTTTGCCTGTTGATGGACAAAAATTATTCCCGAAATGTGGAATGGCTATCTGCTACTCATGCAATAAACTGGTGTATCTTGGAATAGAACACTTGTCAGTTGGTGAAAGATCTGTTTATAACGGATTGGAGGGTAAGTTCATAACTGAGAGATTCAGAAATATTAGCTTTAATGGAGAACATTGGGGTATATATTAACATTGGGCCACAGCTTGTACCGGAAATAAGTTTTGCAAATTAAATTTCGAAGAATATATGGAAATAAAACAGCTGATCCTTTTGGACAAATGGGTGGCATTCCATCAATATGATTTGCAAATGAATCAATTTGGTAAATTTAGGCGCAGAGAACCATACACTATTATAACTGATAATAATTATATTAAAGATAAATTCGGCATCTATGCTGAAAATAAACTATATAGTTATACTTTATGATTAGAAAATATTTCAAGAAGGATTAGGCGTATCAGACAGAAACGTGCCTAGCTTCATTGATGTTGATGAGTACTGGGCTTCTGTGCGAAAAATGCAAGGAGATAGACTTGACTGAACATTAATATTATTCTTCTCAACTATATTTAGCCAACATAACATACTTTTTTTGTGAAATGATAGCTATATAAATCTGCATGTATGGTCGCCTAATGAGTTGTGAAATGTATTACCTGCATAATTTATGCATCGCTGTACATATATAAAATTAGCTTAGCCTGAGAGATGACCCTATATAAATTCCAATCGAATAAAAATGAATCTGATATTTATTAGAGTATAATATTGCTAAATCAGCTAAAATTTGCTAAAAACACTATAAATCAATAAAATCAGTATATTTTGCTAATTATGTCAGTTATTACCTTAGAAAGCGCTATTGGTGTCAAAATGATTATTGACAAAAAAGAATGGCGACTACCTAAGCCTGTTAGTAACCGTCCTGGATATGATATGGAATATTATAGAGTATATCTCGGGAATTACTTTGGTAACATGAATATCAAAAAATTCCTTGATAATGAAAAACTCTATGACAGCCTATTAATAATGAGAAAAGAGGAGTCTCCAATACAGTGGGAATTACGAGTTAAAACTACCCTTCAATCTTTATTGTCCCAAAAAGAATATAGCATATACCATACCTTCTGCTTGTTTGCAGGATATGGTGAAGTTGAGTTTGATAAATCATATCATGAATACTATCGTTCCAAAATTCACAAAAATAATTTGGCAATCTGCTTTCGTTGCTGGAAACCATTTCAAGTTAATGAAATAAAGCCAACCAAATCATACCACCATGTATGGCATAAATTTATTGAATTGATTGAAGTTAAGGATATGATGCAGAGACATTGGGACCAAGAATGTTCCGATCCTTTAAGTGATCTTGGACGTGCAAGGGTTAAGCAACAAGCTTTTGATAAATTTAAGGAAAATGATCCGATAGGTGTTTACTGTAATAAACTACGACCTTCTCTTAATAAGTACCAGGATTCTGTAAGGGATGAGCCACACTCGTCAACTCCAAACATACTATTTATCTCGTCTCGGTATGCAAAACAGCCAAAAGGCACTGCGTTGAGATTGAGGGATGGAACAGTAATCATGATATCTAACTAACTTGACTGAGTGCCAGATTTCGGGATACTACTGGCAGGTGTTGCGAAATTATAGATGAGCCTATTCTTTCATAGAAACATTGTATATTTTTCCTATATCAATAAAGTGCCCTGGTGGCCGATTAATTTTACATATTCATCTGTATTTTTTTTTTCTTGTAAAATTCTCAAAATTTTTCTTAATAAAATTTCTGAATCTATAAAATTCTCAAAATTTTTTATTATCTATAAGAAATGACTGGTATACTAACACCATCTTTTCACGTATATTACTTAAAGCAACTTAACCAGCTCCCTTGTTCCATCAAAATAGATGTATGGCGACGTCTTACTTCACGAAAACATCCATTATCAATGGAACAGGCAAGTAGTATCCATCCCGAAGTGGAAGATTTGTTAAATAAGGCGGTTGGAAATTATATTAAGCAAAAAGAGCGTCAGAAGATGAAGCCTATTACTAGCGACTGTGAAACTTTGCTAAGGCAAGAAAATGAGGAATTGTGTATATCAAAGCAGGTATTGGAAAAAAGATTGAAGAGTTTCTCGAATTGCAAGAGCAGTATAAGTCTCGTGAGGTAGCTATGACCAGGTCTTTGGAAGAGAGTGGTGAGAAAGTTGTCCAATTATCAGATTCGGTAGCTTTTTTCAAAAGTATAATTCCTAATACGAAAAAGGCCATTGCATCAGCAGAAAAGTCTATTGATGTATTAGAGAATAAATGCCGGCATCTGGAGGATATTATTTCTGCTAAGGATAGAAAAATTGTCTCTCTTGTTGATCAGATCCTTTCCAATACGAAGCATAGTGATATAACTATAGAGCCAAAAATATATTCCAGCACTTATGAAAGGAATTTATGGGCAAAGAGGCATAGTGAATCTAAACATGATCTAGAAACCAGGAAAAAATATACATTTCGTCCTTAGTACCTAAGAAAATTCTATTCATTAGTGAGAATTTGATCCCATCCTAGCTGTATCCTGTGCGGATGTTCGCGAGGTACAGTTAAATCAAAAACAATGAATTTATGTTCACATAAAGCCTTGTCAATAATCTTAATCACACTACGCCAGTCATTAGCATATTGGCGCACAATTCAGACTAGCTCATCCATAGTGCATGACCTATTGAATAGGCAGACGTGTGAGAGATTTTTTCGTATTATTTTTGGGCAGTCAAAGTAACTCTGGGATACATATATCGAACTGATGTTATAATGGTGTCCCTCAACAAAATAAGGGACGATTTTCTCCTGCACTTTTTTCAGATCAGCACATACATCTTCAAATATAGGTACTGTAGCTCTATCCAGAGAAAATGAATCCATCTTAGGGATTTTATCAGGCTTCATAGCCAGGAATGAAATATTTTCACGATATGGCTTTGAACTATTTGCAATTATCTGATATGCTGATTTAAGGTATATATATTTTGGCTCCTTAAGATTGTGGCCGATGAGTAGCAAATCATCACACTTGATATAGCGTGTCCCTCCTTTCTTCCCATTAAGTATCTGATAAAGCTTATTTCCGAGCATGAGATTAAGAACCTCATTAGTTTTTCCTGAATTGGTACGGCCACAGATTAGCAAAGTGAAAGGCCATTGGGGAACACTCGAATGTCCATTATATTTTTTGGCATCTTTAATCTCATTAATATGATATACAAGCCTATCAACTGGCTCAAGTTTTTTTATTTTCATGCTAAGCTAACTATTAATAATAATATACTAAAAAAGGTCACTTTTTATTCCTTCGCCTCTTTCAAGAACCCTTTCTCGATTAGAATATGTCTGATATAGGACAGGAGATCAGCTGTATAGGGAACTTCGATAAGGCATATATCTTGCTTCTTGCAAATATCCCGCTTTTTCTGATCACGCATATTTTGTGATTTTAGATTTTCATTCTCCCAGTGATAGAAACTATTGTGATGATAGTGTTGAGGACCTTGGAATTCGAATGCAAGACACAATTCCTTATTATATCCATCTAAGTGTAGCCCATCTAAGAACTTAGCCCTACATAGTGGGAATTTCTTGCCTAGTAGATCCTCAAAAATATATCGACACTTGCGTTCACCGCTTCTATGATGGCATAGAGAACACTATTCAAACTTCTTCATGATATATTTTAGTGGATATTTCACAAGACCAAAAATATATATTATGATCATTTATTCATCCGGTCTTTCCTAGACATTGACTACCACGTCTTCTGGCATAATCGATAGCCCGATCTACCTCTTTATTAGTGATATAGGCAACATGCACAGATAATATGCTTTGGGATGGATACCCAACTTTTTCTGGATTGGGAATTAATATAAGTTCTTCTCTCACAAATCCGCGAGATGGTGTAAATTCCCCATTGATATAATATAAAACTGGTTCATTCTTTATGATAACCACTTTTCGGATTTTATGAAGACTTGGACTGAATGTAGGGTCAGTTACCCTTTTCTGACTTTCCATACCTTTTTCCCATTCCGCATTGGCAAGTAGGTAGCGGACAGTATTCCCTTTCTTTAATTTTATTTCATCTTTTCCAACTGGATGCTTATATTTTGTGGATGGTTTAGATTTGACTCGCTCTAAAGCAATGGCTTTCACTGGCTCGAATCCCCACTTTTCTGATCCTGGTTCTCGAATAAGGCGCATGGGATAATTATTTAGATAATCAATAACTACTGGTATATATCTACTATATATATATATATATAACCCACGCTCTTATTAATCGAGGATCAGAAGTTATTGATTTAATAGCATACTGGATTTTGTATAGAATTTTTGAGAGTGTTTGGTTGAAACGTTCCACAAAAGCAAGTCCTCTACATCAGGAAATTTTTTGGGGTGCAGATTTGCGCAGATCTGCAGGTGACATTTTGTGCAGATCTGCGACCTTGTCGGCAGTCTTTGAAAAAAAAATTCATCAAAAACTGCGCAGAATTTCAAGAAAATAAAGTTCTGCGAAAATCTTCAAAATTAAATCTGCGAAGAATTTCAAGAACTAAGTTCTGCAAGAAATTCAAGAACAAAATTCTGTGAAAAAATTCAAGGACGAAGTTCTGCAATAATTCACAAAAAAATAAATTATTTACTAATCGTCACAGTCATTATATATTGTATTTTTTATTATGTATTTTTATTTACTAATAAATTTGTCAAATAAAATTGCAAAATTGAATATAGCTAAATAAATTTATAAAGTTAAAGAATTTCAAATATAACTAACTGAAATTAATAAAATACAATATAAAAATTGAGAAAAAAAACCCAATATATGCCAACTTATTAAAATATAATCATCTTTCAAATGTATTTTAATGACGTTGACAGCGCATATATCTAAAGTATTCATCCAAAATTTAAAGAACTTTGAAGAATACCTTCAAAATTCTCTTCAGATATCATCTAAAAAGTTGCAAAGCTACAAAAAAAAGAGAAAAAAATTAATTTCGTTAAAAAAAAAATTTTATTAAAAAAAATAAAAATTTAAAGAACTTCGAAGAATACCTTCAAAGTTCCATTCAGGAAACACCCAGAAAGCTATAGACCTACAAAAAGAGAATACCTTAGTAAAGTTTCATTAGAAAAAAAATTAAAAAAAATTGAAGTTTCAAAAAGAAATGAAACTTTTCAAAACTCACCTATCCAAAGGTCGCAACCGATACCAACAAAATATAGAAAAAAAATTGAAAAAAATTGAAGTTTCGAAAAGTTAATGTAACTTTTGAAACTTACTACAGGTTTCGTTTCCAAAGGTTGCAACTGATACCTACAAAATAAAGAGAAAAAATTAAAAAAAAATTAAAGTTTCGAAAAGTAATGAAACTTTTTGAGAAAAAATGAAGTTTTGAAAAGTAATGTAACTTTTCGAAACTTACCACAGGTTTCGTTTCCAAAGGTTCCAACCGATACCTACAAAATAAAGAAAGAAAATTAAAAAAAAAATTAAAGTTTTGAAAAGTAATGATACTTTTCAAAACTTATCTATTCAACCAATACGTTTTGAAAAGAACGAACAAAACTTTTCGAACTCACTTATTCAAAAATCCCAATTTCCAACTGATGATACCTACAAAATAGAAAAATAAAGATAAGAAAAAAAAATAAGTTTTGAAAAGAAGGAACGAAACTTTTCGAAACTCACCTATCCAAAAATCCCAACTGATACTTACAAAATATAGAAATAAAGTTAAAAAAAATAAAATTTGAAGTTTTGAAAAGAATATGATTCTTTTCAAAACTTACCATCCAAATGTCCTCGCCAACCGATATCTACAAATAAAGAAAAAAATTTAAAAAAAAAATAATAGAGTTTTGAAAAGAAGAACAAAATTTTCAAAACTTACTACTCTAAAGATCCCAACCAATACCTACAAATAAAGAAAAAAATCAAAGTTTCAAAAGAATGAAACTCTTGAAACTTACCGATGCAAAGTGAAGGGTCTCGCCGATACCTAAAAAAATAAAAAATAAAAAAAATATTAAATTTTTTAAAAAAAAATGAAGTTTCGAAACGAAACTTTCAAAACTTACATGAAGGGTTTCGCCGATACCTAAAAAAAAGAAATAAAAAAAAATATTAATTTTTTTTAAAAAAAACGAAGTTTCAAAAAAATGAAACTTTCGAAACTTACGTGAAAGGGTTTCACCGATACCTAAAAAAAAGAAATAAAAAAAAATATTAATTTTTTTTTAAAAAACGAAAGTTTCAAAAGTTTTAAGAATGAAACTTTTTGAAACTTATGTGAAGGGCGCCGATACCTAAAAAAAATAAATAAAAAAAATATTAATTTTTTTTAAAAAAATAAAGTTTCGAAAGTTTAAAGAATGAAACTTTCGAAACTTACCGTGAAGAATCTCACTGATATCTAAAAAAATAAATAAAAAAATATTAAAAAAATCTTTTAAAAAAACAGTTTCGAAAGAAAAACTTTCAAAACTTACCAATCCAAAGCGAAGAGTCTCACCGATACCTAAAAAAAATATTAGAAAAGATAAATTTTTTAAAAAAACTTTTTTTAAAGCTAAAGATTATCATTCAGCACACAAACCATAATTGACTAGTCTGATCAACTTTATCGATTTCTGGTTTATATCCGATTGGTAATGATTACTGTAATAATACGAACTGACAAATATACTCCAACAGGACCCCGATATATAGTAACAAAAAGTAATGCATTTCGCATTATTTTAATATTTTTTAATAGGAAAAAAGTGCGAAATGCACTACTTTAACAAAAAATGGTGAATTTCGCACCATTTTATTAAGAAAAAAAGTGTGAAATGCACCATTTTAATAAATAATGGGTGAGTTTCGCACCATTTAATTAATATTTTAATATAAAAAAGTGCAAACGCACCATTTTAACAAAAAATGGAGAGTTTCGCACCATTTTATTAATATTTTAATAGAAAAAGTGCGAAACACACCATTTTAACAAAAAAATAGAGAGTTTCGCACCATTTTATTAATATTTTAATAGAAAAAGTGCGAAACGCACCATTTTAATAAAAAAATGGAGTTTCGCACCATTTTATTAATATTTTAATAGAAAAAGTGCAAAACGCACCATTTTAACAAAAAAATGGAGAGTTTCGCACCATTTTATTAATATCTTACTAATAGAAAAAATGTGAAACGAATTATATTAGTAACAAAAATTTTTTTGAACTAAGATTTGGATTTGCATAGTGTTACTATGAAAAAAAAGTTGTGTAGAGTTAATATCATAGTAAATGCATGCCGATCATTTGTGAGTTATATTAGTATTATTCGGGGTTCTACTCCAACCGGCAATTGTGTTAAATTAATTAGAGTTAATCAAAATGATAAAATTGCTGATATTTCAATGAAAAATAAAAGCAAAAATCTGCAAAATCGCAGATTACCGCAGAATTTTTCTAATAAATCTGCAGAAATCTGCAAAATTGCAGAATTTTGCTGATTTATAGATAAAAATATTCAATTATCTGCGAAGTTGCAAAATTCGCAGAACTTCACAGAAATGCGTCAAAAAAGTGCAAAAAAATGCAGAGATCTGCTAATTTCGCAGATCTCTGCAGTTCTGCACCCCAAAAACTTTCTCGATGTATGTCTATATGGGCCAATTACTCGACGAATTATAACATTGTGCTCTTGCATTAGTCGGGAAGTCTTGCCCATAAACTCACAGCTTCTGTCGCATTGTAAAAGTTTTGGCCATGTCAATGGATTATTTCGATTCCCATATATTTTCCTAAATGCTTTAGCAACCTCAGAACTTTTCTTCGATCTAAGTGGAACTGAAGCTTTGTATCTGGAGGCACAGTCTATTATATTAAGCACTGCTTTATATTTTTTACCTCTATAACAATCATGTGTATATCGAACTGATGTACGCAATTGGGACGTGTTATTCGCCTATAGCTGACTTTAGGGATGTATTTTGGAGAGGTTTTATTAATTTGGTATGACTCTTGATTTTCTAAATAATTTTACATTCACTTAGGCGGAATTGGTGCCCCTCTTTTTTACATGCATCTCTTAATGATTTGGGATTAGAATGATAGCCAGTTGGGCGATAATATATTCCACGCAATATGATATTTTTTCAATTCTCGGCTCAATAGGGTCTATCAAGATTTGTGGTTGGCTCATTCTGATTCTCTTTTACAATCACAAAAAAGAATGGCATTTTGGAGGCCCATCCAAAGCAGAGAAGAACATGTGAAGAATATAAAGCTGAGCTGGAGGAGGAGAACTACCATCTTCGTAGTGAATTGCAAGCAGAAGTTGATAGTAACTGCCAAAATGAAAAGCAGATCAGGGAGCTGGAACGTAAATGTGTCTATTGTGAACAAGAAATCAAACTCTTAACGGTGAGATAGAATGTCATGAGAATGCTTCGAAAAAGGAGATAGCAGAGCTAAAATCCAAAATCTCCAGCCTAAAAAAGCAACTATATCAAGCTAAGAAGGATATTCGTAATAATGAAAAACATATTTCATATAACGAGTCGATTAGTGATTCCGAGCAGGTAGAGAAATTGCGATGCCGGATCAGGACTATCTCATCACGAAAAAAATTCACCAGAAAGAGGTAATTCTGCTGACTTGTATAATTCTGATGATAATATGGCCGGCAATCACAGAGTTAGCAAATGCTATAGATGGTTATCTGAATAATAGGACAACGAACAGAGATATTCTAATAGACCAAATAAAAAGGGCGACAAGGCAGATACGTTGAAAAGAGAATAATTTGCATCAGGATTTAGTACGTGACGAAGGCGCTATGATGCAGAAGGTGAGCGAGATTTTGCTATTACGCGAAGAGATCTTGCTGAAGGTGGGATGGTTAATGTTATTGGTGATCTCCATCGGTTGCGGACTAATGCTCAAAACCAGGTAAATAGAATGATAGGTAATATAGCAAGAAAGCTAACTCGTATAGGTGTACT